>NC_090931.1:572612221-572915251 GCF_040938575.1 Ambystoma mexicanum | reverse complement strand
CATCCTCTCCAGGGTATCTGTGTATCCGTATTTGGATGACTGGCTCTTGAGCAGCCCTTGCCCACTAGCAGCAGCGGGCAATCTCCAGTCTCTCCTTCAGCTCCTGTTCCATCTTGGGTTGTCAGTGAACTGGTGGAAATCTTCCATGACAGTCTCGCAGGACCTGATTTTCCTGGGTTTTCGCTGGAACACGATCGACTGCAGAGTGTACCTGACCGGGGACAGAATGGCGGATCTGTTAGCCACGTGTCAGATGTTTGCGCAATCGGAGAGCATGTCGGCCTTGTGCGTGCTGGCTCTTCCTCTTGCTCATCTCAAGATGAGACGGACCCAGATGGCTCTTCGGAGTTCACGGCGTCAGGCAGTGGATCCGGATTCCATGCGGATAATGATTCCGAATTACATGAGTGGACCTGGATTGGTGGTCATCGCTCAGCAATCTGTCTGGGGGCGCGGGGTTTCAGGACCCGGTCCCTATGGTGACAATCACGACGGACTCCTCCCTTCCAGGGTGGGGTGCGACGTTAGATCTTCAGGTTTCGGACCTCTGGTCGCCTCAGGACAAGCTCCTGCACATAAATCATTTGGCGCTTCTGGCGATTTTCCTAGCGCTCAGGACCTTCAGACCGCTCATCGTCAACAAGGTGGTCCGCATAAGAACGGACAATGTGGTGTCAATGTATTACATAAACAAACAAGGGGGAACAAAGTCTTCCCCCCTCGTGGACCTGTCCATCCAGATTTGGGAGTGGGCCAAGCTTCATGGTGTCTGGCTGCTTGCAGTACACATCCCGTGCCAGCTGAATGTCACAGCGGATGCCCTCAGCCGGCTGACAGTGGTCAGCTATGAGTGGGAATTGAAGACCGAGGTCCTCTCATGGATTTTCTCGCGCTGGGGCACACCGGAGGGGGACCTCTTCCCTACGGCGGCGAACAAGAAGCTTCCTCAGTATGCCTCCAGAGGGGGGCTTGGAGCCTCCTCTCTGGGGGATGCTCTCGAGATTTCATGATACAACATGAGAGCTTACGCCTTCCTGCCTCTGCCTCTAGTTCACCGTGCAATTTGGAAGTTGAAGAACTCGGCAAACTATTCCCTTCTCATAGCCCCGTGGTGGCCGGCCAGGTTTCGGTTCTCAGAACTTCAACACCTGTTGGTGTATCCGCCGATCAGGTTACCAGTAACTCCTGATCTTCTTCACCAAGGGGAACAACAGATGTGGCACCCCTCTCCACAATCGCTCAGCTTGGCGGCATGGTGCCGGAGTTCAAGTCTTTAGAGCATCTGAGTTTGTCTGCGGATAACATGCGCATTATCCAGGCAGCCAGGAAACCCTCGACCAGATCTCACTACAAGAGTAAATGGCTCAGGTTCTGTCATTGGTGTTTGGAGAAGAAGTTGGATCCGAGGGTGGCCACGATTGACACGGTGTTGTCCTTCGTGTCCTCCCTAGCCGAGTCAAGGGTTCATGTCCTGTCATGCAGGACTTATCTCTCAGCGGTTTCCGCTTACCTTTCTACAGACCTGTGTTCTTATTCTCTAACTAACCCAGTGGTGAAGAGGCATTTTGCTGGCTTGACACGCCTCTACCCTCTGGTTCGTAATCCGCATGCGCCATGGGACCTAAATGTAGTCCTGACGGCGCTGTCCCATAAACCCTTTGAGCCAATGGCTACGGTGGACCTCAAGTTCTTGTCTTGGAAAGTGTCCTTTCTGGTTGCCGTTACATCAGCAAGGAGAGTGAGTGAGCTCCAGGCATTGTCGGTGGAGCATCCTTTCTTGGTCTTTCACAAGGACAAGGAAGTCCTTTGGACAAACCTGGCTTTTCTACCAAAGGTAGTGACCGAATTCCATCTGAATCAGTCTATCTCCCTTCTGGTCTTTTTTCCGAACCCTGCCTCGGCGGCAGAAAGGGTTTTACACTGTCTTGATTTCCGAAGAGCTCTTAAGTTCTACCTGGACAGGACTTCCGAGCTTAGGAGTTCTTCTCAACTTTTTGTGACCTTTGGTAACCCTCAGGGCAAGCCGGCGTCTAAGGCAACTATTTCCAGGTGGATTGCCGCCTGCATCACGGAGTCTTTCACCGTCCAAGTACTGAAACCTCCTATGGGTATCCATGCACACCTGGTGCGGGGCAAGGCAGCTGCGGTTGCTTTTCAGAAATATGTCCCCTGGGAGTCCATCGCTAGGGCAGCTACTTGGGCCTCCCCATCTGCTTTCTGTAAACATTACTGTCTCGACATGAGCTCAAGAGCTGACGCTCAGTTTGGTCAGGCTGTGCTGAAGAACCTGTTTCAGTAAGGGGTATTTCCATCCACCCGTAGTTCCTGTAAGGAGTGCTTGGGAATCTCCCACCATCCCACAGGATAGAGAGATGTCCCACAAGTATGGAGGAAAGGGGATTATGGACTAGGAGTAAGGTGGTCACTACAGTGAGTAACCTGGTAAATCCCATGTACTGCACTGTCCTCTCCCCTCACCCACCCCACACTTTGCCCCTTCCCCTGCACTTGCGTGATCTGAATGACATTTGGCCTAGTAGGATCGTTGTCTCTGTCTTCCCTCTGTCCCCCCTTCCCCCCCTTGCCGCGTCGCACCTTGAAACGCTTGTGTTTAGGTGGGTTATAAATGCCATATTATATCCATCATTAAAAGAACACAAGATTTCTCTGTAAGCATTTCCTTATACTCCATATGCTTGGCTAATAAATTAATATCATCAAACTTGATTTAAGTTTTTTAATTCTTCAATAATGTTTTTTCAAAGTTTGTGTTCCTTATGTTCATGAATTGCATAATATAATTATTATAATAATGTGCGTTCATGTGTAGTGTTTTGGCCTGGATTCCTCCAGGTTCTAAGCTCTAATAACTGGTGTCTTTATCACCTCATTTTTTATGGTACTATCCACCTCATATGCATGAAAGTCAAAATTGTCCCTGCCAGAAGTTTCAAACTTTTGAAGTACGTGTTTGTCGCCATGCCAGAACAGCCCTCCACTTGTGAGATTTCCACCTTGACACATGGCCCCTTTGGGTCACTTAAAGACATCACAAGTATGTTCAGCCATTCCCTTAGGGCCTAGAGGCAAAACATTGATGCCTAATTCTTCAAAATGTATCCTTTAGTGGATTAGTATTACATTTCCATCTGTTTTCAATTAACTTCCCAGTCAAACGTTGAAATGATCAGTGCTACATCATTGACAACCAAATCATCAATCTATGAAGTAATAGCAACTGAAGGGTTTGGTAAACACAGAACCAATATAGAAATATGAATTGTTTACATGGGAATATAAAGATAACTCAGGATTTGAGAGTCGGCAGGTATCAATTAAGCAAATTTGTTTAAAAATTACAGATACTCATTTCTTGTTTTCGTGTTGCCAAACCTAGTTTTTGATTTGTGCTCCAGGTGCAAGTCAATAACCATTCCGTTTTCAGTTTGACATTTAGTTGTTTGAGAGTCTCCTGAATGCAAGCAATATTGGGTTTAAATTTCTTCACGTGAGGTCAAAGCTATTTAACAGGTTGTATTTATTTATTACCGTATTGAACAGTTGGCGAAAACCAACTTTCAACACAAAATCCTAACATCAAATTCCAAATTTAAAATACATATTAAGCATCTATAAAATGAACAACAAAAAAAATATAGTGTCAGACCTACGTCATTGTACATATACTAGACAGTATAAATGATATCTAAACACCATTTCATCATGGCAATATGTCCACTACAATTGCCATCTTTCGCCAGAAGATGGTGAAGAATACAATACACGCTCCTCTATTTCCACTCCTAAACATGACCCACATTGCGTCCGCCTAAGACATCCCTGAAAGACCTGCTGCATTTAAGGCATTCGGCCGAAGATGCTGAAGAGAAAGACAGCTAGTTGAGAGGTGTCTGACAGACTCTAAACCCTCTACCCCACATAATCGACATTGCCTTCATTCCCTTGGTGTATTAGACCAAGTTCCCGCTATCTCTTTAGACTATACAGTATTACATTTCAATTTTACGCAGTCCCAAACCAAACTATTTCCCACAAAGTTTTGTATGCATCTCTGTATCGATTCCCGATCCTGTATATATTCAACAAATGGCGCTGCATAGTTTCTTGTGGCCAAATTAACAAGTGATTGTTCTTGTCTCTGCTCCACTAGTATATCTTTCAGGTACTTTTTGTATTTGCTAAGCGGCCTACCCAATGCATTTTCTGGAGCCATACAAAGTCATGGAGCTGCAGTTGACCACATTTTCAGTAAAGTGCTAGATGGCATAATGTTCGCTCTAAACAAGAGTACTTAATGCAATAAACCCACCACTGTGTGAGTTGGGGGACTTGCCAATTTCCAAAGCAGACTGCCTCAACAAAGATGTAGTTTTACCTTAATTGGCACAACATCAAATTCCAAATAAATCGCAGTGCAGGGGCAATCTTAGTAGTCTCTTTAATATAGTGTGCTCCAATTTAAACGTCTCAAGGAGATTTACAATACCCATGTATTAGCCCTGTACAAAATAACAGGTAGAATCTTAGCGTAGTGCAGCTGGATCAGTGCCCCAAGAAAATATCCCCTGCCCTTGTGAGCGAGAGAACGATAGAACCAGCTATTCTAGTAGTTTTTAGTTTCACTTGCTCAAAATGCTGTGGAAGTGCCGGTAACGACACAGCTGTGACTCAACTCATTGGAGCCTGCGAACTCTAGACACGGAGCTATTACGCCCAGAGGAACACCTTGATTCACACCATATTGGCTCAAATCTGGTCGGACCCGCAGTAAAGACCGTTGATTAAAGATTAACGCAAGCCAATGACCTTCATAAGAATTTAGGAAATGAAAGTCTCCTCACCTGGCCCAGTGAGACCCTTAAGGAGAAGAGACCATTAAGACCCCAACTTGAAACGTGGAGACGAGACTGTTTTCAGTAGTCATTATTTAGTTTTAGACTATAATGTTGACAGAAATACTTTGCATGTTTATTCAATCCTTCATGAAAGCCCCTGAAGAATTTCCAAACATTAATTTCAGTCACATTCTAAACGGAAAGAAACATGTTGGGTATTGTGTGTGTTGAATGAGATGGTGATAATGATTGAAGATGAGAGTGAATGAAATGTGTTCAAGTGAGATGTGCTAAATGAGGTATGTCTGAGTGTGAGAAACAACACAGCACAGTACACTTTTAAGTTTAAGAATTCAAATCTATTAGCTTACTAACTGAAGGGTTGAAGCTTGTGAAGCTTGTGTTGAAGCTGTGATTTGGTTTTTTAGATTTTCACTGTAGGAGATTCAAGAAGTACAGTGATTTTACACTGATGGTGTTCTTAAAATTCGTGTGCAATTTAATAATAAAATATGTATATTTTTCCACAAATTTGTGTCTAAATAGTGCTTGTTCATATGCCTATAAGTGAATATGGGACAGAAAAGCGGTCCACCTAGAGTGGTCAGCAACTAGTAGCACCAGCTTTGTTGTCGCAAAGTTCTAAGGGTTAATCCCTTTATGTTGAGGGTATGCTGGCGTCACATACCCCTTTATCTCTCCTTCTTGTTTGAATAGGTTCAAAATGCTGTACTCCACATAATTTGTTATCCAAATTAATATGTAAATATTTCTACTCCGACTACTTCAACTGCTTCCCCGTCCATCGCCCACCTCACTGTTTTTGCAATTTTATGTATTGGGCTAAAAAACATAATTTTCATTTTAGCTATGTTCACAATCAATTAATTGTGGTTAGTAGCCCATCCATTGTAGTACCGCGTTACCTAGTTTCGGGGGAATACTAAGAAGATTAACAATGGCATCTCCCAAAACAGACCCATACAAGTTAAATAGCATAGGCGCTTAAATACAGCCTTGCTTAAGACTTTTTTGGGTCGGTATCCAGTTAGTCTTCCTACCAAGTTGATCCAAGCGAACCTTCACCCTAGTATGGTCATGCAAATGGATGATCATTTTTAAAAAACCTAGGGGAATGTCCCAGTCACGCAGCTTACTCCATAAACTACTTCTGTCAACAGTGTCAAAAGTGGCAATGAAATCAATAAGAGCCACGATTACCAGTGTTATATGTATCATCCACGCCTGCTGTATGATGGTAATCAATGTCAGACTGTTGACAGTGTTAATTGAGCCGTTACAAAACCCGGTTTGGTTAAACGGGATGATGTCTCTTCTTCAATCTCAGCCAGAAGATCTCGAACGAACAAAGATCTTTTCTGGGGCACCTAACATTGCTAGTAGGTGATAATTGCTTGGATCAGCGTGATTTCCTTTTTTTTTAAATGGGACCACTATACTGTCAAACCAAGATGTAGGGATGGATTGGGTTACACTGATCCAGTGAAAAAGCCAATGCAAGACATTTGCCCAAGCTAAATGATCGATCTTAAAGTCTGTGCCAGGGGCCTTGAGGACTTACTGCCCATTGTGATGCTATAGATGTTACAAGTCATTTTTCGAAAATGTCCAACTAGTGATAATCTCAGCCACAGTGAAACTTTCCAACTCTCCCCCCTCCGGATGTTAGCTCCATGTGGGATACCCAGTTCATCTCCGAGACACCATTGATATCTCTGTTTGTTACGGTTCCATTTATAATCTGCCAAAACATAGATTTTTAGTAGGAGCCAAATATATCTGTGCGCGCCAACGGGAGCTTTCTATTGAGAATTTATGTTGATGAAAAGCCACTTATGATAAATATTTGGAATAGCTTTTGCCTCACAGGCATGTTGTAACAAATCTAAATTCAAAATAGCCATGGCTCGCAGTTGTTGACACTTTTTTCTCTTTAATATCCTTATAAAATATATGTTGGTGAGATTTATTGAAACCAATCCCTGCCCTACGATAGGAATTGGGCTTTACCATGGAGCAGTTTTTTTTATCTTCTCCATATGAGTTTCGAAAAGAGTTATAGCTGCAGCTTGGTTTGTGGGTTTTATTTCTATGGATGAACTGGCCCTCGAGTAAGTGTCAAGTGTTTCAAGAGCCACAGCAGACGCCTGCCTGATCCTACTGTCGCTCCAGGGGATCCTATTCAATAGTGTATTAATGTTCAAGCACCCAGTAGAGCTAGGACTAGAGGACTCAGATTTCAAATTTAAGCAAGCAACCAAGCGATAGTGATCGCTTTTGTGATGTCGACAAACGCGCATGTCTCTAATAAGAGAGGAGTCGGCAACAAAAATGTAGTCAAGCATGCTGCCACTTTTGTTCCTAAGTCGTGTAAATTTGGGAGTAGTGTCAGAGGGATAAGTACTGTTTACCACGAAAAAGCCAGCCGAATACAACAAGCTGGCCCAGCTATTTACCTGCTGGCAGGCTGTATCAAATTTAACCGTTTGAAAAGGAGACAAGAGTAGATCCAATTCCTCTGCCCTATGGGGGAGATCATGTGGAATCCTTGAGTTAAAATCCAAGCAAGTAAGAGCAGAGGCACCTCCTACGTCCCGTCCCCTTTCCTCCATACCTGTGGGACATTACTCCGTCCTGTGGGACGGGGCCGACGGGACCGGAGCACTTTGTAAAAGCATCCAAAATTTTGCAAAACATTTAGTCCTTCCTCTCTTTCTATGTGGGGCCCGGCACAAGGCATAGCCCCGCCCATCTCGGCGCTGCATCGCCCATCAGTCCTTTTCTCTGCTCGTTCTTGACTGGACGCACTTGCATCCGCGGAAGATCTTCTTCCCTTTTTTCCTCCTCTCTGGCTCTCGCTAGCGATTGGGTACTAGTCTGTCTATGTCGTTCAAACTAGACTTTCCAGATTGATTCTTCTTCCTCTTTGTTTAGAGTGTTTGGGTCCGGACCACTGTTGGGATGCCTGTTTTTATTGCGATTCCGTTTCGGTCCGGGCACTTCAACGTCGATTGGAGCGGTGGGAGGAGGTGTTTCGACATACTCCTCCTTCGCATTTTCAATCTTTTATCGATGAAAAGAAGAAACGCGTGGTAAGTTCTTTACTTTTCAGAGCACCCCGGCCGGGAGGCACCTTTCCGGGCTCTTCCCGGGCCGGAAGGAGTGTCAACCGCTCTATCACCGGGGATTGCCCCGAGGTGCCTTCTGGGCCTAATAACTGTACCAGAGTTTTCTCTGAGGGTCTCCGTAAGGGGCCTGTGGATACCAGAGTGCGCTCCGCAGCTCCTCCTGTGGGGGCTGCTTGTAGACCCAGTTCTACTGAGTCGTGGGGTACCGGAGCTCGTTCTGAGGCCTCTTTATCGGCTTCCCTCAAAAGTACCGGGGTGCGTCCCGAGGCCTCGGTTGGGCTTGGTGTTACCGAACGGATGTTTGAGGCCTGCGCTAGTAAGGCTGTTACCGGACCTGGGTCCGAGGTCCCTCATACAGAAGCTAAAGCAACCAACATTTCTGAGAGGCCCGACAAGGCCTTATTGGTGAAAGTTGTTTCTCACTGTTCCCGCTCTTGTGGCGACGCCAGAACTGTTCAGTGGGCAATGAGTGAAATGTCCTCCTTTACCGGCAGTGCCGAGGTCCTTCCTGTGAAGGCTAGTTTGGATATTCGTGTGTCGCAGAAACATTCCAGGCTAAAATTAAGACCCCTAACCCACCAACGGGGACCCCTGCCTCACTTCCACACGTGCCGCAGTTCCCCTCAGGTGATGGCAAAATGGCGGCCGTTCCCGCCACGACCACAGCGGCCATTTTGGGTGCTTCCCCTACAACTATGCCATCGGCCTCAGGTGTAGGAGCTGGTTCTGTGGGTGAACATAAAATTCCTTGTGCGCTTCCGTTTCGTCCAGTTTGTGACTGGAACGCTTGGATGCCCCTTCCGCACAACATCTTGCTGCCAGTGGTTTCGGCACCCTTGATTTTTCTAGACACTTTTGGGGATGGGCCTGTGTGGCACCCCTCCCCTCTGCGTCCCTGGAATTATCCTCCTCATGAAAGGCCTCCTACGGCAGCTCCAAAACCGTCTCTGGAGGATGCCTTTTTTGGCAAATTTCAGACGCTCATGCGTACCGACCCCATGAGGGAGTATTTCAAGTGTCTCTTTAGGCAGATATGCCCACCCGCGCCTCCGGTGGTTTCACCGGCACCACCTTTGCCTACGGTGCCTCCCCCTACTCTTCTGCCCTTGCCTCCGTTGTCCCCGGTGGACAAGGCGGTGCCTGACGTAGTTCAGCAGGATCCTGACCTGTCGGATGAGGCGCAGGGCGATCAGGACAGCGCAGACCAGCCCCGCCCTATAAGAGCTTTGATTCTGGACATGATGTCCCTATTGGATGTTCCAGTGCCCGAGGCACCAGCTACGCAGGAGGGTGTGATTTCGGGGGCATTCATCTTCTCTGCTTCGGAGCGTATCGGCCTGTTCTTGCAGAAGGACATTTTAGCCAAGATCCGTAGAGTCTGAGAGAAGCCACACTCTGGACTTTTCGTCAATAAGAAAATTGACGTGCGATACAGGCTACATTCTTCGGAAGAGGTGGCCCTAGCAACTTGTCCGCCCCCCTCCTCCACGGTGGTGGCTGCGGCCACTTTACAGTCCAGGCCTGCAGCATCCTCTTCTACGACGGCTACTCAGGTTCTGGGGAAGGAGGACAACTCCTTGACTCCCTTGGGAGGAAGATTTTCGCTAACTCGGCCCTGCAGCTCCGGCAGGCTAATGCTGAACTAGTGTTAGTGGGGGCGAACATGAAAATGTGGAAAGGTTTGTCGGAGTTCGAGGAATTTATTCCGGTCGAGAAACTGGAGGACTTTAAGGCTGGATTGTCCGATGCCAGGGTCTTGGCCCAGGATCTTCTGGAGGCAGCGGCTCATCATGTCGACACTTCGGCTCGGGGCCTTATGCTGGGAGTTGATACCTCTCGACTGGCTTGGTTGCATGCCAACAAGTTCTCAAAGGGGGTGCAGGACAAGGTGTTGGACCTGCCGTTTGACGGTAAGGAGCTTTTCATTTCCTCAATGGATGTGGAGCTGACCAAAACGAAGGACAGCACCCAGACAGTTAAGTCCTTGTCAGTCCTGGTTAAAACTCCTTTTAGGACCCAGAGACCGTTGTCGCAAAGCCGGCCCTCATCTGGTTTCAGAGGGTTTCTAGATTGAAAATCCCCCAGAGTGGATACCCCTTCGGGTAATTCCCGCCAGAGGCAGCAGTGGATCTTCCTAGCGCTCAAGGCGTTCAGATCGATCATTGCCAACAAAGTGGTCCGTATCCGCACGGACAATGTGGTGTCAAAGTATTACATCAACAAGCAGGGGAGCACCAAGTCTCCCCCTCTTGTGGACCTGTCCATCCAGATTTGGGAGTGGGCGGTTCTTCATGGTGTCTGGCTAGTTGCAGTACACATTCCGGGCTTGCTGAAAGTCAGGGCAGATGCCCTCAGTCGGTGGACGATGGTCAGCTACGAGTGGGAATTGAAGGCAAGACCCTCTCATGGATTTTCCTGCATTGGGGCACTCCGGAAGTGGACCTCACAAACAAGAAGCTTCCTCTGAACGGGCTGGGAGCCTCCTCCCTGGGGGATGATCTCGAGATTCCATGGCACAAAATGAGGGCTTATGCTTTTCCGCCTCTGCATCTGATTCATCGGACGATTTGCAAGCTGAAGAACACGGTGAACTGTTCTCTTCTGCTCATAGCCCCGTGGTGGCCAGCCAGGTTTTGGTTCTCAGAACTTCAACACCTGTCTGTGTATCCACCGATAAGGTTACCGGTGAGTCCCGATCTTCTTCACCAGGTGGATCAACAGCTGTGGCACCCTCTCCCCACAATCGTTCAGCTTGGCAGCATGGTGCCTGAGCTTAGGTCCTTAGAACATCTCAACCTGTCTGCGGATAACATGCACATTATTCAGGCAGCCGTAAACCCTTGACTAGGTCTCAGTACAGAAGCAAATGGCTCAGGTTCTGTCATTGGTGTTTAAACAAACAACTGGACCCAAGGGCGGCTACAATTGACACTGTGCCGTCCTTTGTATCCCACCTAGCAGAGTCGGGAATTCACGTTCTGTCATGCAGAACTTATCTTTCGGCGGTATCTGCCTACCTATCTATAGACCAATGCTCTTACTCTCTGTCTAATCCAGTGGTTAAGAGACATTTTGCAGGTTTGACACGCCTTTATCCCCCGGTTTGTAATCCGCACCCGTCGTGGGATCTAAATGTGGTCCTTACGGCGCTGTGCCATAGACCCTTCGAACCAGTGGCCACGGTGGACCTTAAATACTTGTCCTGGAAGGTGTCTTTTTTGGTTGCCGTTACTTCTGCAAGGTGTGTGAGTGACCTCCAGGCTTTGTCGGTGGAGCATCTCTTCTTGGTTTTTCACAAGGATAAGGTGGTCCTACGGACAAACCCTTCCTTCCTGCCGAAGTTGGTCTCTGATTTCCATCTAAACCAGTCAATTTCCCTGCCGGTCTTTTGTCTGAACCCTGCTTCAGAAGCGGAAAGGATTCTGCACTGTTTGGATGTTAGAAGGGCTCTTAAATTCTATCTGGACAGAACATCCAAATTTAGGAGCTCTTCTCAACTGTTGGTAACCTTTGGGAATCCACAAGGTAAACTGTGTCATGATCACTGCTTCCAAGGAGCCAGGATCAGCCCAACGTCCTTGGAAGCAGGCCCCTAACCCTGATCCTAGGCACCAGCCGGTCCCCACAGGGACCTTTTGGACCTTGTCCTGGCGCCGGTGGCACCAGGCTCATCAGAAGCCTCGGTCCCGGCACTGGAAGCGCCGGGCTCATCATTGGTGTGAAGATGCTTGGGTGGACTTACCTGCGGCAGACCATGCTGCTGACTTGCCAGACTCTTAAAAGTCCTCGGTGAACTGGGACTACTTTTCTTACCTGGGTGGGGCAGCACCACTCCACTGGAACTCTTCTGGAAGCAGGAACTCTTTTCTTACCTAGGCGGGGCCGTGGAAGGAGACGCCTCATCACTCCAAGGCTATTTAAACCACACCCGATTGAGGAAACGTGCTTCGCGTTATTCTGCATCTGCAGCAGAACGCTCACCGAGTCTGCTCCAGCTTTTCTTCTTTAGATCCTGAACCTGCAAGAATTATACTCACCATTCCGGTACCCGAGCAACATCAGCGCCTGCAAAAGATCAGAAACAACAGGTTAGCAGAACGAACTTTCACACACAGTGTATGCTTACCTGATCCATCGGCAGCGGCCGTGTCTCACGCTGCGCCTTCGCCTGCAGAGACGAACAGCACTATTTTACTTACCGGCACGCCGTGCATTCCGGATTCTTCACGCTGCATCTGCACAAAGATAAACAGCATTATTCTACTTACCGGCACGCTGTGCATTTCGGATTCTTCACGCTGCATCTTCACCTGCATAGACAACAGCACTCACCGGCACGTGGCGGATTCCGGATTTCTTCTTTCTGCATCGTCGCCTGCAAAGACAAAGGAAGAGACAGTAAGAGCACTTGCCATACTTGCTCAATTCCAGGCGCTTCACTGCCACGCATAAAAGACTATAAAGACTAAAGGTGTCCAGAAACTTACCGGTCGTGCAGACAACGACGGTACTCATCCTCTGAAGTCAAGAGGCTAACGTTTCACCAGTGAAGGAACTGGCAACGGCACCCTGCACTAGACGCAGATGGAGAGCCCAGCATTCACCTATCTAAGGTGAGCAAGTTGACCTGGGAGGGGGGTTCAACAGACAAGCTGGGAGGAGAGAGATAGGGACATTCAACAACCCAGACCTTTAATCCCCATATTATTTCACCTGCAGAAACCTCACCTTTCACGTTCGACACACAGTGCGGAGAGGTTCGACCCCAGAAGCCAACCGAATCCTGCACATCACGTTTCGTGTTACGGACACCTTCCTGCCAAGACCCGCGCCTCCGTGGGAATCAGGTGAGCGTTACAGAACGCGAAGCCCACCACTAAACTCCTACCCAGGCGCAATGGAAACTTCAGATACCGATCAACTAGCCCAGTTGCTTGGGGAATTAAGAGCAGAAGTACATGCAGCTCGCCAGGAAACGAGCTCTCTAAGAAGAGAACTGATCATTTCTAAGGAGCGAACAGAGGACCTTGCTAGGCAGTTGTTACAAACTCAGGCAGGACAGACACCTTTGCCCGTTCCAGGAGGGAGTTATCCTTCTGCATCAGCTTCAAATCCAGTGCAAATCAATATGCCCGGTAATGTGCCCTTGGCTCCGCCCGAACGCTTTGCTGGTGATCCAAAGAAATTCGCAGTGTTCATCAACCAGTGCCGCCTGCATTTTTTATGTCGACCAGCTGCATTCCCAACGGACCAGGCCAAGGTAGCTTTCGTGCTTTCTTATCTCAGTGGCAGTGCTGCAGATTGGTCGATCCCTTTAGTCACCCAGGATGATCCGGTTTTACACGATTTTCAAGCCTTCCAGTCCAGCATGGAGAAACTGTTCGCAAGACATGCACAAGGGCAGGCCTTGGACAATGAACTTCTCTCATTACGACAGGGTAACCAAGACCTCTTGGCTTATATAGCCTCTTTCAATAGACTCATTGTGGAAACACAATGGCCCGAGGACAAGAGAATAACGCTTTTCTACAGAGGCCTGCGTGGAGAGCTCAAGGATGTGCTAGCGCAGGTTGTGAATCCTCCACAAGAATGTTCAGACTATATTGACTTAGTTGTCCAACTAGACCATAGACTACAGAACAGGAAGGCAGATCGTTCCAGATTTGATACCCGAGTGTTTTCCAAACCACAGACCTCGAATAAGGGAGCTGACACTGTGGAACCCATGCAAATAGGGGGCATGAGAGGACCTTTAACCCAGAAAGAGCGGGAAAGAAGAAGGCAGCTGCAATTATGCCTCTATTGCGGTAATTCAGGACACTTTCTTCGGGACTGTCCCGTGAAACCAGCTAAGAAGACTGTAGGAGCCGCTGATACCTGTACCACAAGTTCTGAGCAGGGAAACGACCTCGCCCGACAAGAGTAGAGGTCCTCTTGCCGAGCGTTAAGATCTGTCCCGTGACCTCGCATTTCGTGATACCCATGGTCCTCATTAGTCCTGAACGTCCGGATCGTTTGCATGCAATTGAAGCTTACATTGACAGCGGAGCAATCGGTAACTATGTGGACCGTGAAATGGTATCAAGGATGAATCTACCCCTTGTCCCTAAGGCAGTAAAAGACGTCATCACTACTGTGGATGGCACGGAGATAGCCTCCGGACCAGTAACGCATGCCACCCAAGAAGTGACGCTGTTAAGTCATAATGGACACCGGGAGAGAATAGTGTTCGATGTAATCAAGGCCCCTCAGTTCCAGATCATTCTGGGAATCCCTTGGTTAGAGAAGCACAACCCTCAGATTGATTGGCGAGCAAAGACGGTTCAGTTTCCAGAGTGTTCTACCACTTGTTATCCTCGACCTGATGTTTCACTGGCGACGATCTCTTCTGAGGAGATTCTCAAATTGCCTCCCGAATACCAGGAGTTCCAAGACGTCTTCCAGAAGGATCAAGCTAACACCCTACCTCCTCATAGGTCTTACGACTGTCAAATAGATCTGATACCTGGAACAACTCCTCCTTGCAGCAGGATCTATGCCCTCACCGAGCCAGAGAACCTTCACCTCAGACAGTACCTGGACCAATACCTAGCTAACGGGTTTATCCGTCCTTCAAAATCTCCAGCTTCATCGGCTTTGTTCTTCGTTCCGAAAAAGGAAGGAGACCTTAGGACTTGCATAGATTACCGCGCCCTGAATCAGATCACTGTTAAAAACAGATACCCGTTACCTTTGATCCCTGAACTCCTGGACCAAGTCAAAGATGCCTGTATATACACAAAGCTGGATCTCAGAGGAGCCTACCACTTGGTACGGATCAAAGAGGGCGATGAATGGAAAACGGCCTTCCGCACCAAGTACGGGCTATTCGAATATCAAGTGATGCCCTTTGGACTGTGTAATGCTCCTGCTGCTTTCCAATATTTTATGAACGATGTCCTCAGAGAACTCATTGACGTATGTGTAGTTGTCTACATTGACGACATCCTCGTCTATTCATCATCTGAAGAAGAACATCAGAGACATGTTAAAAAGGTTCTCGAGAGATTGCGTCAACATAGTCTTTTTGCTAAGCTTGAGAAATGCGTCTTCAACGCAACGGAAGTCGAGTTCCTGGGATTCATACTGTCACCTAACGGAGTCCATATGGATTCAAAGAAAGTTGATGCGATTATCAAGTGGCCATCACCAACCTCTGTAAAAGGAGTTCAAAGCATGTTAGGATTCGCTAACTTTTACCGCAGATTCATTCCTGAATTTTCCCGGATAGTCCAGCCCATCACCGCTCTGTTGAAAAAGAACAAACGTTTTGAGTGGTCTTCTGAAGCGGAACAAGCTTTTCAAGATCTAAAAGCTAAATTCATTTCTGCACCTGTTTTAAAACACCCTCGCCCAGAACTACCTTACATCATGGAAACGGATGCTTCTAGTCTGGCTATGGGAGCAGTGTTATCACAAAGAGATTCGGTCACAAACCAACTACATCCGGTTGCCTTTTGGTCCCGCAAGTTTTCGCCTCCTGAGATCAACTATTCAATTACAGACAAGGAACTTTTGGCCATCAGATCGGCCTTTAAAGCCTGGCGGCATTATCTTCTAGGAGCCAGACACACAGTCACCGTAATGACTGACCACCGCAATTTACAATACCTAAAGACAGCCAAAGCTCAGTCTTCTAGACAACTTCGTTGGGCTCTGTTTCTAGCAGAATTTGACTTTCTAATTACTTATCGACCAGGCAGTAAGAACGGAAAAGCGGATGCCCTCTCCCGGATGGGAGTAGATGAACATTTGATCAATCCAGATCCAATACCCATAATCCCAGAACAAAGGATTTTGGGTTTGGTCAGCACTCAATCTTTTGAAGACATCAAGACCACGGTGAAATCGCTCCTAACTCCGACCGATTTGCAGGACTGGCAATTAAAGGGAAAAGATTTCTCAGTAGATCAAGACCTACCATATTTCCGAGGACGATTGCACTTGCCCTGTGAGAAACTACAAAAACAAGTAATCTCCGGTTATCATGATTCTCTAATGGAGGGGCACCCTGGCATCACCAAAACCATGGAAAAGATCAAAAGACATTTCTGGTGGCCATCGTGGAAAAGGGATATTAGAGACTTTGTAATCTCCTGCGGTGTGTGTGCCCAGAATAAAAGTCAAAAGCAAAGACCAGCCGGCCTATTACAGCCACTTGACATCCCTCCCTGTCCATGGCATACCCTGTCCATGGATTTTATCACGGACTTACCTCCATGCTTGGGATATACTACCATCTTAGTAGTCGTGGACCTATTCTCGAAAATGGCTCACTTCATACCCTTGAAGGGTCTGCCTTCAGCCTCAGTATTGGCCCGGGAATTCTTGGCAAACATTGTTCGCTTACACGGTTTTCCTTCGGTTTTAGTCTCCGATAGGGGAAGTCAATTCATCTCCCACTTCTGGCGCAGTTGCTGTCGTCTAGCCCAAGTTGATGTAAGACTCTCGACCAGTCACCATCCCCAAACTGACGGACAAACCGAAAGGACAAACCAGACACTAGAACAATATCTACGCTGCATGCTCCAACAAACAGAAAACCCCTGGAAGGACATTCTTTGGATCGCTGAATACGCGTACAACAATTCGACTCATTCTGGAACCGGGAAGACTCCCTTTTTCTTGTTATATGGACACCATCCTAGAACCTCCAACCTGGATCCTCCCCAAGAAATTGAAGCACCTGCTGTGGATCACTTGCATTCGGAGATCACCTGTGCTTTTAAGGAAGCCACTGCCCATCTGCAAAGAGCTAAAGCTCAATTCAAAAAGGCAGCCGATCGGCACCGTAAAGAGGCCCCTCACTACGCTGTAGGAGATCAAGTCTGGTTATCCACTAAGCACCTGCCTTTAAAAGGACCCCGCACTTTCATCCCGAGATACCTTGGGCCCTACCTCATATCTGCCATAATTAATCCGGTGGCTGCCAAATTGGAATTACCTACGCATATGAAAATACATCCAGTAGTCCATGTCTCCTTATTAAAACCAGTACAACCAGAAACCCGATTGACTGAACTCCCGGAACCCGTTTTGGTAGACGGAGAACTCGAATTTGAAGTGAAGAACATCCTAGACTCCAAAATTTCCAGGTCTAAATTATACTATCTGGTTGATTGGAAAGGATACGGTCCCCAGGAAAGGTCTTGGGAACCCTCAGAACACATCCACGCACCTCGTCTGGTCAAGAGATTCCATCTGAATCACCCCGACAAGCCAAAGCCCCCGGAGAAGACACACTTAGGAGGGGCCTTGAGGGGGGATACTGTCATGATCACTGCTTCCAAGGAGCCAGGATCAGCCCAACGTCCTTGGAAGCAGGCCCCTAACCCTGATCCTAGGCACCAGCCGGTCCCCACAGGGACCTTTTGGACCTTGTCCTGGCGCCGGTGGCACCAGGCTCATCAGAAGCCTCGGCCCCGGCACTGGAAGCGCCGGGCTCATCATTGGTGTGAAGATGCTTGGGTGGACTTACCTGCGGCAGACCATGCTGCTGACTTGCCAGACTCTTAAAAGTCCTCGGTGAACTGGGACTACTTTTCTTACCTGGGTGGGGCAGCACCACTCCACTGGAACTCTTCTGGAAGCAGGAACTCTTTTCTTACCTAGGCGGGGCCGTGGAAGGAGACGCCTCATCACTCCAAGGCTATTTAAACCACACCCGATTGAGGAAACGTGCTTCGCGTTATTCTGCATCTGCAGCAGAACGCTCACCGAGTCTGCTCCAGCTTTTCTTCTTTAGATCCTGAACCTGCAAGAATTATACTCACCATTCCGGTACCCGAGCAACATCAGCACCTGCAAAAGATCAGAAACAACAGGTTAGCAGAACGAACTTTCACACACAGTGTATGCTTACCTGATCCATCGGCAGCGGCCGTGTCTCACGCTGCGCCTTCGCCTGCAGAGACGAACAGCACTATTTTACTTACCGGCACGCCGTGCATTCCGGATTCTTCACGCTGCATCTGCACAAAGATAAACAGCATTATTCTACTTACCGGCACGCTGTGCATTTCGGATTCTTCACGCTGCATCTTCACCTGCATAGACAACAGCACTCACCGGCACGTGGCGGATTCCGGATTTCTTCTTTCTGCATCGTCGCCTGCAAAGACAAAGGAAGAGACAGTAAGAGCACTTGCCATACTTGCTCAATTCCAGGCGCTTCACTGCCACGCATAAAAGACTATAAAGACTAAAGGTGTCCAGAAACTTACCGGTCGTGCAGACAACGACGGTACTCATCCTCTGAAGTCAAGAGGCTAACGTTTCACCAGTGAAGGAACTGGCAACGGCACCCTGCACTAGACGCAGATGGAGAGCCCAGCATTCACCTATCTAAGGTGAGCAAGTTGACCTGGGAGGGGGGTTCAACAGACAAGCTGGGAGGAGAGAGATAGGGACATTCAACAACCCAGACCTTTAATCCCCATATTATTTCACCTGCAGAAACCTCACCTTTCAAGTTCGACACACAGTGCGGAGAGGTTCGACCCCAGAAGCCAACCGAATCCTGCACATCACGTTTCGTGTTACGGACACCTTCCTGCCAAGACCCGCGCCTCCGTGGGAATCAGGTGAGCGTTACAAACGGGCCTCTAAGGCGACTATCTCCAGATGGATCGCTGCCTGTATTACGGAGTCTTACACTGTCCAAGGTCTGCAGCCTCCTTAAGATATTCATGCACACCTGGTGTGGGGCAAGGCAGCTGCAGCTGCCGTTCAGAAATATGTCCCCTGGGATACCATCGCAAAGGCGGCTACTTGGGCCTCACCATCAGCCTTTTGTAAACATTATTGTCTAGACCTGAGCTCCAGATCTGATGCTCAGTTTGGTCAGGCTGTGCTGAAGAACCTTTTTCAGTAGGGGTTTTTTTCCATCCACCCATAGTTCCTGTAAGGAGTGCTTGGGAATCTCCCATAAGTATGGAGGAAAGGGAACGGGACGTAGGAATATAACCAGGTTACTCACCGTAGTAACCACCTTACTCCTAGTCCATAGCCCCCTTTCCTCCATACGCCCGCCCGCCGTCCCCTCTAATAAGATTCCTCTGTTATTGCTCAAAGGTCTCTGACCTGGCGATAGAAAAGGACTGATGGGCGATGCGCGAGGCGGAGCCGAGATGGGCGGAGTTACGGCCGCGTGCTGTGCCCCGCGCAGAAAGAGAGGAAGGACTCAAATGTTTGCACAATTTTGATGCTTTTTCAAAGTGCTCCGGTTCCGTCCCACAGGACGGAGGAAAGTCCCATAATTATGGAGGAAAGGGGACTATGGACTAGGAGTAAGGTGGTCACTGCGGTGAGTAACTTGGTTAATTTCCTTAATTACCACAGCGTGATGTCTTTTCTAGGGGGATTGTATATATTAACAATAAAGATGTCTTTTCTGTGCATGTAAGCAAGTTCCTGTGGGAGACTTATTCTTCCAATAAGGATGTACTCCGATGCACAGGGGACTTCCACAAGACCCAGTGGTTTCTTGGTGCCCTGTGCTAATCCTCCCTTTGGATGGCCTTTTGAGTGGCTAGGCGGGTAATCATGTTCCACCCATGAATCACAAAAGGTTTTGTGAGCCAAGTCTTGTGTAGCGCGATCACGTTGAATCGGTCAGTCAGGTCCTACAAGCCATACTCTTCAAACAAATGCCAATGTCTGAGTTTTCCAACTTAAAAACAAAAAAGAACTAAAATCACGGCTAGGTTCATAGTAACCCACGCTGCTCCACCATACTGGCTAACCATGCCTAGTGGAACTCATCCCCCTTTACCCCATTTTCAGGCGAGAAACTGCCTAAATTAGTGCATTCGCTTGACTTGGGTTCTTCCATTATGTTGGGTGGAGCGGTATTTTGCGAGGGATTAAACGGCTGAGGACATTGCCTGCTACCCCCATTGGAGCCTCCACTAGATTTCCTGAATTTACATCTACCTCATTGAGTGTACATTCATAACTCAATATTTGAAAAGAGGAGCAATGATCCATTATATATCCAAGAGTGCAATCAGCATACAAATATACTATCTATATGGCGTAATTAACTTTTTTCAGATGCCCACAATGTGAATATTATTACTTCTAATGAAGCGGAGGGGAATAACAGTATGTAGACGCTCCATTGGCTGAGAACGATTCAAATCCTTTGCCATCACAAAAAAATGCTTTGAATCTTTAGAGCCTTGGATTTGACGCCTTGTATTGGGGCCGCAAGTGCTAGTGAAGTGCTATATGTAGTACTTACTGCAATGCTTCCAGCGTCCGTCAGGTTTTAAAATATCTTTTAACATTCCAAGAAATGTTTTAAAAGCCACAATTTGATCTAAAGTAGGATAAAAGTCAGAATTTACTAAATGCAGAATTTCATTATGGTTTAGTAATAAAATAACCTTGTGTACCTTCAACAAACACTCTTAAAAGTCCATATTCAAATACATAAAATAATTGTGACAAAGGCGACTAGAAGGCACAAAAGTGAAAGGTAGGATATTATGAACACATAACGGAAAATGACAATGTACCCTTTTATTTCTGGGACTTCAATGATTTAATTTGGGAATTAGGCCATCGATATACACATCCTCAGGCTAGTGAAAAGGGTTAAGAGAGCAGGCTCTCAATTACGAACCTGCATTAAAAGTTGACCTTGTAGAGACTAAGGGCCTCATCACGAGTTGGGCTGTAGCCTTTAAATGCGGTGGTAACGGTATTACCGCCGCATTTAAGGGCTGGCCCTATCACGAGTTGTGCGCTAAATCGGCTGTTTTACCTCCAACTTTTTTCTGGAGGTAAAAATCCCTGTTTTCTGCGGTATTACAGGCAGCTGTATTAGCCCGCAGTATTAGCACTGAAAATTCCCCATTGGATCCAATGGACCCAGTGTGGAATGAGGATTTACCGTTAAGGCCCAACCCGTGATCTGTTGGTAATACCACCGGACCGGTCGGTGCTAGGGCTATTACAGTCAGCGGTATTACAGCCAGAAATACAGCCCAACTCGTGATGAGGCCCTAAGTTTAAAAAGCAATGTAGCCCACCACTCTCAACAGACCCAGAGTTGAATGCGGGATGAACAAAAATATTATCTAGCAACTGATCTAAAATCGGCTTTTACAGAATTAATACTTTACTAGTTTAAAACCAAAAATATCTCCACTTAAGTTGTAAGCAAAAGATTTAATGAGAATAAATTAACCGACTGGAATAACAAATTATGAACAAGCATAAGAACAATTATTAACCAAAGCATACTGCAAGTAGTAAATATCTGAATGTGTAGATAATGATCATTCTTGATCTGTAAACCCAGATAGGGAGTAGTCAGTTAACCAAAATGGTGATCTGGATTGGTCTATTCCACAGAATGAAGGTCAAGACTAGTAGAATTTCACACATGATTAACTGCACCTTTTATTGTGTAGGCTTGTTCCATCCGACCTCATCTGTGTGCATGATTACAAGTAGAAGTTCAATATGATGTGCTATCTGCAAGAAAAGGTTTCCATATGCTTGGACTCGAGACAGGAAAAAATTGAAACAAATTGTTTTGGTCAAGAAATGTGTCAGTTATCCCAGATTGAGTAGTCACAATACTTTTAGTGGGCTCTAGTAAGCCAAGTCTGTAGACCAGTGTTCTGAGATGAGGCTTGAGCTTTTAGTAATTTCAGTGTAGACAAATTCTCCATAGAGAAATTTGGGTTGATGAATATTTTGACAGTGGGGCTTCCTTTTTTAGCTGCCAGTAGACGCTGCCTAGTGGGTTGATGCTTCAGCATACAAACAGTCATAGGACCCTAAGAATAATAATTCTAACCTATTCTGGTCCTAGGTCTGTGAGCATTTTATAGAAGGTGCTGAGTTGAGGGACAAATTGTGGATTTTCAATATCTGCTTGTTCGTGATTAAAAGACGGATATCCCCCTTGATCCTTTCCGCGAAATCATTTTTTGCATTTTCTAATTGAAAAGGGGTTTGATGCATATGCTCCATGCATGATGTTTGGATCTCTGCCTATGAAAGGCAACCTATAAAACATTGCATTTCCTCACAAACACTTCAATTGTCTTCCTGTACTGCTAGGATCAGCTGATGAACAGTAACAATTGCAATACAGATACTATAAATCTCCCAAAACATTTTGAAGATGTCTTGCTGAAAAGAAAGAACATTTCGAAGGTATTGTGTCCTCCGACGTATTCCTTATCTATGATATTTGTATCTCCAGCTGGCTGGCCTCGGAATTTTTTTTCCCAGTAAAGGGCGCTGTGCGTCGACGTCCGTCGAGTAGGTGCTCCTCGACGACCACCGTATCGATGCCAACGTCATCATGCCTATAAATGGCCACGCGCAGCGTCCGTTGCTCAGTTCCATTTTTCCGCACTTCGTGTGCCTCGGAATACCGTTGCTCAGTTCGCCAGTCGATATATATTCATATTTCCTTGAGAAAACCGACTCGTACTCGATGGCTTCCTCCTCCGACCCGACGACTCCTCGGTCCGGTTTCAAAAAATGCCGAGACTGTGGGAAGAAAATGTCGTTGACGGATCCTCACAGGATCTGTTTGTGGTGTCTGGGAATCGAACACCAGTGTTCGGAGTGTGAGGAATGCCTATCCATGACGGCGAAAGCCTTGAAGGAGCGGAAGGGGAAGCTCGAGAGAGGTAAGTCAGTTTTAACTTCCTCGAAAGTTTCCGCGGTAGAGTCGAGACATTCGTCTCTTCACCGTCGAAAGCATTCTCTGTCTAGGTCTCGAAGTGGCTCCCACCACTCGTCGAGGTCTAGACACTCGAAAAAGAGACGAAGAAGATCCCCTTTATCGTCGTCTTCTAGTTCCCCTGAAAGAGTAAATTGCCCCACAAAACACAGCTCTCAAGCTGAGTGGGAGGAATTCAGAAAAAAGATGCTAAGCGTCTTCCAGAAAGCGGCCTCGACCCCCTCGAAGTCAGCTGAGGGAGATACCCCGGGTGAAAAGCCCAAAAAATCTAAACGCCGCGAGTCGAAGCACCCGGCGAAAGAGTCGACCCGAAAGCGCCATGAGCCATCGGGAAGTAAAGCATCTTCGACGCCATCGTCGAAAGCCCCTTCGAAGCATAGATCGGCACCATCGACGCCGTTATCGAAGGGTTCTTCGACGCATCCGTCGATTGAGTCGACGCCGGCGTCGACATCGACGCCGATAAAAGAAAAACCCACGGCTACTCCACAGCCAACGGTTACACCGAGAGCCTCCGACACGACGTCGAGAACGTCGTCGACATCCTCGAGCAGGATTCTGATTCTCTCGAGTTCTTCGAGGCCTCTTCCAGTTTTCTCGATGCCTTTGTCGGCGCCTTCGAGGATTTTTACATCAGCGTCGACGACATCGACCTTTTCAAGCCCACTGATGATGGCTCCCTCTGCCTTAGAGATGGGTTCTATACCATTTCACAGACCAGAGCATCCCCCCTTCACTTCAATTTTTGAAGAAAGGGAAGATTCTGATCAAGAAAGGCCTTTTGGGCTGCAGAGGACCACATTACCTGAACCAGAGACTTTTGCATCTGAGGAAAGAAGGTTGAAAGACCTTCATGATGCATTACAGGAAGCAAGTGGCCTAGACACTTCCCCAGAAGTGGAATTTGTCAAACCAGACCCAGGGGAACATGCTGATACCCCTTATAGAACCCTAATGTCAAGAATTATGGAGTTCACGGGTTGGTCTGTGCCTTCACCTGTTTTTCAACAGGATGACCTCACAGATATTCTGGATAAAGGTCCACAGGAGGATCCTGTGGTTCCCTTTCATTCTGCTTTACAAAGAAAGATTTTAACTAACTGGGAAACTCCTGAAGTTGTCCCTGCGGTTAACAAGAAGTTGTCAGCGAAATATAGGGTATCTGCTGCTGACCCTGAATACCTATCTAAGCACCCTACTCCAGAGAGTCTTGTGGTCCAGGCTGCAACTTCATCAGGCAGTACATCTGCATACCCCACTGCTCCTCAGGATAGGGATGATAAAAAATATGATGCCATGGCTAAGAAAGTCTTCTCGGCCTGTAGCATGGCTTTAAAATCTATTAATGCAACTTGTACGCTCGCTAGGTTCAGCCACACTCTTTGGGAGTGTGCTTCATCAGCGGCTGACTGCCTCTAGGAAGGAGAAGAAAGGGACGCATTTTTAAATATCATCAGAGATGGTAAAGATGCAATGTGTGAGTCCCTTCAAACTGGCATTGATTCTGCTGACAGTATCAGCAGGGCCATGGCGGCAAGTACCACAATCCGCAGGCATGCGTGGTTGAGAAAGTCCGGCTTTGCTTCTGACGTACAGGCCAGACTTTTAAATATGCCCTTTGACGGCTCTTCCCTATTTGGTAAAAAGGCGGATGACAGTTTGGAAAAACTACAAACATCTAAAGCAGCAGCCAAGTCACTAGGAGCTGCAATCCGCCAAACTAATTTTCGTCCCTCAGGATCCTCTTGGAGAGGAAGGTCCTTTCGCTATTATTCCTCATATGGAAGAGGCAGAGGACGGCCAGCTCAAAGATGCCAAGGAAAATTTACCCGTGGTGGACGGGGTAAAGGAAAGAAAGCCGCAGGAGCAGGAGCCGCTTTACCTTCGGCAACTGCATCAGCCGCTCCCAAACCACTCTGAGGTCTCCTGTCACAAGACACCTGGAGGGGGCAGGTTAACTCACCATCTGACGGAATGGCAGGCTATTACGTCAGATGCTTGGGCATTGGAGACAGTTGCCCAAGGTTACTGCCTGCCCTTTCTACGCATCCCTCAGAGCCATCCACCGGGGAACAGCTCTCTGAAAGTGACGGATCCGCTCCTCTTGCAGGAAATTGTAGACCTGCTAGAGAAAGGTGCCATAGAACCGGTACCTGTAGCGGACAGGAACAAGGGCTGCTACTCCCCCTACTTTCTCATACCAAAGAAAGACGGAGGACTGAGACCCATCCTGGACTTACGAGAATTGAACAAGTTCCTCAGGAAGGACAAGTTCAAGATGGTAGCTCTCTCTCAGATCCTTCAGGCCCTCCAGCTTCAGGACTGGTTGGTATCTCTGGACCTTCAGGATGCTTATTTCCATGCGCCAATCCATCCCAAGCACAGGAAGTACCTGAGGTTCGCAATTGGCAACTCTCATTATCAATTTCGAGTTCTGCCATTTGGGCTGACCTCCGCCCCGAGGGTCTTCACCAAGCTAATGTCGGTTGTGGCTGCAAGTCTAAGGAGGGAAGGGATTCACGTCTACCCCTACCTGGACGATTGGTTGATCAGAGCAGTTTCTTCGGAACAAGCTCGGATCCAACTAGATTATGTCTGCCACTCCCTTCACAGGCTGGGCGTCTCCCTCAATTTAAAGAAGTCACATATGATACCCTCACAGAGACTCCAGGTTATTGGAGCAGTCCTGGACACGTCCCTGGGAAAAGCCTCGCCACCAGAGGTGAGGGCTCAAGATATTCTGCAGATGGTCACGAGGTTTCAAAATGCCCACCGTCTCCCAGCCTACGACTTTTTGAGGTTGCTAGGCCTCATGGCATCCTGCATATCCCTTGTGCCAGAGGCTCGCCTGAGAATGAGATCCCTTCAGTTGTCACTGAGGACTCAGTGGTCACAATTCTCAGGGAGGATGACAGATCTCCTCCGGATTCCGGACAAGGTAGCCCACGACCTTCAATGGTGGGCCTCTCCAGAGAACATCTTGAAAGGAGAAGTGTTTTGGCAACCATGGCCGGAGATAACAGTAGTCACAGACGCCTCACTCACGGGGTGGGGAGCCCATGCCAACGACTTGACCATCAGCGGTCGTTGGTCTCCATCGGAGTCCAGACTACACATCAACCTGTTGGAGCTGAGAGCCATCAGACTGGCACTGAAGGCTTTTCTGCCGTCTGTACGGGGGAGAAACGTCCTGATAATGACGGACAATACAGTGGCCATGCACTACCTCAACAAAAGAGGAGGCGTAGGGTCACTGCCGCTGTGCAGAGAGGCGATGCAGCTCTGGTTTTGGGCAATTCAGGAGGGAATCTCTCTATCGGCAATTCACCTAGCCGGAGAGAAGAACTTGACAGCGGACGCTCTGAGCAGGCGGAACACAGCCTCCCATGAATGGGAGATAGCTCAGGAAGTCCTTCAAGAGATCTTCGCCCTTTGGGGAACCCCTCAAGTGGATCTGTTTGCCACCAGTATCAACAGGAAGTGCGACAGATTTTGCTCAAGGGAATTTCCCCCGAGAGGAGCTCTAGGAGACGCGTTCGTAGTGGACTGGGAGTTCCCACTTCTGTACGCGTTTCCTCCGGTCCCTGTCATTCCTCAAATGATCAGGAGGTTGAGAAGGTTTCGGAAGACCATGATCCTAATTGCCCCGGATTGGGCCAGGAGAACGTGGTACCCGGACCTTCTGGACATGTCCATCTGTCCTCCAATTCGTCTACCTTACAGAGAGGATCTTCTCTCGCAGAAGGGAGGTCAGGTTCTCCATCCAGCCATCAAGACCCTCAACCTTCACGCTTGGTATCTGAAAGGTTGAGCTACAAGGATTGGGACCTTCCAGATGACGTCATGGAGGTGTTGCTTT
The DNA here is from genome assembly GCF_040938575.1 of Ambystoma mexicanum. Classification (NCBI taxonomy): domain Eukaryota; kingdom Metazoa; phylum Chordata; class Amphibia; order Caudata; family Ambystomatidae; genus Ambystoma; species Ambystoma mexicanum. The sequence goes on along the minus strand of NC_090931.1, from coordinate 572,888,635 downwards.
CGGCCAGAAGACCAGCAACTAAAACTCTATACCGCTGCCGTTGGAATACATTTTGCAGCTGGTGCAGAGAAAAGAATATCGAACCCTTTTCATGTGGTACACCTGCGGTGTTATCCTTCTTACTTTATTTGGCAAATTCAGGCCTTTAAGTTGGCACTATTAAGGGCTATCTCGCAGCGCTATCGATCTTTAAGCGCACTGCAGAGGAGCCATCGTATTTCAAAATTCCATTGGTTATACAATACCTGAAAGGTCTAACTAATGTTTACCCTCCAAGACCATTCCAAGTTCCCTTATGGGACTTAAATCTAGTTTTAAACTTCCTAAAGGGTGCTCCCTTTGAACCACTCCACTCTTGTTCATTGAAGTTTCTCACCCTCAAAACTGTTTTATTGGTAGCATTAACATCTGCTGGAAGGGTTAGCGAGATACAAGCCCTATCTTGTAAACCTCCTCATACAACTTTTCACAAGGACAAAGTAGTTCTACAGGTGAAGCCTAACTTCCTCCCAAAGGTAGTTTCGGAATTTCACATTACTCAGAAGATTACTTTACCTTCATTCTATCCTCCTCCCCATCCGGGGAAAGAGGAAGAGAGACTACAAAGGCTGGACCCTAAGCGAGCCTTGAGTTTTTATATCAGTAGACTTGCTAAAATTAGACAAGCAGACCAACTCTTCCTAGGTTACGCAGGACATAAGTTGGGATTACAAATAACCAAACAAACCATCTCCAGATGGATTATTTTAGCCATTCTGGAATGCTACAAACTGGCAGGGAAAGAGCCCCCTCAAAATCTAAGGGCTCATTCGACCAGGGGTATCGCAGCATCCTCAGTTCTTCAAAGAGGGGTACCAATTAGAGACATATGTGCGGCTGCTACATGGTCGTCCGCACATACCTTTACCAAATTTTATAGCCTGGATTCCTCCTCTAGTCAAGAGACTAGATTTGGCAAAGCTGTGTTACACTCTGTTAATTCTTAAAGGGTAATATGGCATCTCTTACTCCCGCCTCCAATCACATACCACTGCTATGGGAGTCTATCATAGATAAGGAATACGTCGGAGGACACAATCCCTTCGAAGAACAAGTTACTTCTTACCTTGTAACGTTCTTTCGATGGGATGTTCCTCCGACGTATTCCTTATCGCCCCTCCTATCCATCCCCGCAGTAACATTTCCCTTGTGGTTGCAGCTTACGCTCCTTCAAGGGTAGTAACCATTCATACAATAACTACTTTACTCTACAAAACGGAACTGAGCAACGGATGCCGCGCGTGGCCATTTATAGGCATGATGACGTCGGCGTCGATACGGTGGCCGTCGAGGAGCACCTACTCGACGGACGTCGACGCACAGCGCCCTCTACTGGGAAAAATGTTTTCCGAGGCTAGCAAGCTGGAGATACAAATATCATAGATAAGGAATACGTCGGAGGAACATCCCATCGAAAGAACATTACAAGGTAAGAAGTAACTTGTTCTGCTATGGGATTCCTCAGGTGAGGGTAATTTGGCACCAGAGACATTTTGTGGCGTTAAAGCTGTTCGAAGATGGCACTCAATTGTACATTATACCTTGCAGTTAGAACTGCAAGTGGAAGAGAGGTGATGACATTCCTCCATAGGCAGTAGTGCAACTGATTTCAGTAGATCAGTACAAGCAGGATTATAGACCAAACCGGAAGGAAGCCGAAAAGGTGAGATGTCAAAGAGTAAGCTCTTCAGTAATCCTGAATATTGGCATAAATTAAAGAAGAGCTTCCCAGAACCCTTAAAGACGAAGGCAAAGGCCAATGTCATCAGCAGGTGATAACTTGAGCTCAAGGGCAACCAAAGTCCAGCCATCCAAAATGGTGGAAAATTTAATAATCTGTTAAAACAAGGGTTTGTACTGACTGTTTGGAAATCTGTTCGCTTATGGAATTAACAAGTACTTTAGAATATCGTTATGATCGGTCGGACAGAATAATCATGTTAATGATAAGGTCCAGATGACAATCCCAAGAATGTAAATGACCCAGATTGATTTAAAGGCCAGAACTAAAAGCCTGAAAATGAAAATGAGCCCCCAGAAATAATAACTATATTCATAAAACAGAATTTTGTACCACAAGATGAGAACAAGCAAAACCGTATCCCGACCGTTTCAGGATCCATGAATTAGTCTTGCCAGGGGTTAATCATTTGAATACAACTTGCATTGCTCGGAACAGCAACAGAGCAGAAATGCTTGTACTTGGAAACTCTGCATGGTAGACAAATAATATGGGGATGCGCAAGGCAGGCCTGGAATCCACAGCTGCATTAATTAGGACTGCAAGGATATGAGATTATCATAGCTTACATGTGCATTGAGTCAACTTTCGGTGGCAACATAGCGGCACCCACTCCATTGCTGCCAGCATCATACAAATTAGAGAAACAGGACCCTTGCACAGCACACTGGAATTGCCACATGAACCCTGTAGCTAGGTCTTGTTCTTTTTGAGACTTTAAATGTTCCATTAGATCACAGCAGAAAAGGGGAAGGGTGCTGTGCAATACATTCATGAGGGGTGAAATTGCCATGCATGTCCTGCAACAGACTAGTAAAGGAGGTCTGTGGGACACCAAATTATACAGATATTTTCAAACGGGGAGACAATACTTAATACGGAGCAGCCTTGAGAAGAATAAAGCTTATCAAGGCACTCGAAGGAAATCTTGTGGACTGCTGGTCAGAGCCCCTTCTATTTATTCTGAACAAAGGTGGTCCAGGCAAAAGTGATGGATTTTCTTTTTAATGGGAACTAGTTACTGACAGACAACAAATCACTGTGCAAGTATGTGGTTTAGACCGGGACATCAATGGTCATTAGTTCTGCAAATGTAAAGCACTTTTAGGTGTCATATTATACCTTCAAGGAAAGGGCCACCTCCTCCTAGGGCTGCCCTGAACGCCCAAACGCAGAAAACCAGTCATGCTAGTCAGTAGTAGCTAGATGAGAAATCAGTAAAAGGTTGCAAGAAACAAATGTACCATTAGCTCAACTTCTGATTAAAAGAAACACATTTGACCCCTTGCTCCATTTTCATTGTCGAGGATCTTTCTAGTTCAGCTGAGGTAAACACAATGATCTAGCCTGAAAGCACTGTCCTGTCAATAGTCTCCAAAGGCTACAGGCTACCGACTCCCGTCCAGAGGTTACTGTGGTTTGGTGGGCCATAGGGTTGGTTCTTTTGGGATTAATTGAATCAAGCAATGTACCTTATTTTGTGGTAGAGGCCTACGAACTCACTTTGAATGCCATCAATTGAACAAGGTATTCCAAAATAAGTCATTTACAGTGACAACCCTGACACAAAATGTATGAGTGTTTTATAGGGAAACAAATTGAGTACCATTGACATGCAAGGTTCGTGCTTTCATGTGCCTGTTTGGGAGCCTCAAAGTAAGTTCACAGAAGAAGTAATTCTTTGTACAATCTGTTTCAATTTGTAAAGAATTCCACACCCAGTTTATATTTGGCAACAGGTCGCATTAGATTCTCCCCGGAGGCATCAGCAGGTGCGTATCTGCCCCAAGCTAGATGATTGTTATTCCTCCAACTTGTCTGCTTTTATTTGGTTTTTTAAGAATTTTTTGGTTAGTCATCACCAGTGCCTCTCGCTACAGATTGTTCAATTACATATGCCATCAAAAAATAAAGGAAAGAAGAACCTTTAATTATTACTTGCCTTATTTCATTATACATTTCTCTAGTGACAATGAAGTAATCAATTTCAACCCCTTTTTACAGTAGCTTCATTAACCCTAAACATAAAACAAACAAACTTGGTAAGACGCTAAACCCACAAGGCCCATCAACCATTCACCTTATCCCTTTCCCCTCAGAGTACCCACCCCCCTGCAGTCATAGTATTGAGAAACTTTTAAACACATCTGGTTTATAGAACTGTTGGTCCCTCTCTCTAACATGTTCATGGAAGGGGAACCATACTTTAAGAAATTTCGGATATTTGCCGTTTGCTAGCACACATATCTTAATTTTTCTTTTTGGTCAATATCGATACTTAGATGGAAAATATGTTGTCCACTATGAAACCAACCTCCTGTCCTGAGAATATACCACCATCTAAGATCATACTAGAGCACAAAAAGCTTTTTTTTTTGTTGCTCCTTTTCTTGGTAGGCTTGTTAATGCCTCTTTCCAGGACTGCTCTGTTCCGTCCTCATTAAGGCTGTTACAATCACTCTTCTTCTTAAAAAAAACCTGGATTGGACCCTAAAGATCTTAGTAGCCTCAGGCCAATCACAAATTCTAACCTTCTCCTAAAATCCCTTGATAAATGTTCAACTGCAATCCTTTGTGGAAGCAAATGATTTCCACAATAGTCAATCGGGATTTAGATCCTCCTACAGCACGGAGATGGCACTGATCGATCTCCAATCCCACATGTTAAAAATTATGGACCATGGAAAAGCTGGGATCCTAGTGCTGCTTGATCTGCAGCTTTTGATCTGTTAGATCATGATTGCCTGCTGCATACACTTCATCACCTGGGGAATTGTTCAAAGGGGGCTATCGGGTGGATCCAGTCTTTCCTGTCAAATCGGGTGTCCAGAATCCTTTGGAGTGAGGCCTTTTCAACTGCAGCTCCCATTGGGTGTGGTGTCCCCAGGAGGGCATGCTTGTCTCCTCTACTGTTCAATCTGTATTTAAGACCACTTTGTTCACTCCTAGAGGACTCAGGGATTTCCTTTACAAACTACGCTGATGATACATAGTTAGTGCTCGAAAGTCAGCAGTAATTATGCATTAGACTCCTCAAACGTCATTAGTACTTACAACCTCATCGAGGCCTGCATGTCCAGAAACTGGCTCTGTCTAAACAGCAGTGAGAGAGAGTGCCCTATTTTTGGGTCAGAGTCTGCTTTGGCCAAAATGACACCTTGTTACGACTTTTACTTCCTCTAGATAGGCCTCTTTGAATTCTGATGGTTACGTTAATCAGTTTAGGCAGAACTGCAAGAACTACTTCGACTGCCCAGAAATATTCGTCCCTACTTGACTGAGAAAAACTGTGAAATTGTGGCCTGTGCCACTATTATTTCTAGACTGGACTATTGTAACGCCATATTAGGCCTGCCTAAAGAAATGTAAAATTATTCCGAACATTGCTGTTAGGATCATTAAAAGTAAACCTAGAAGAGAACACAATTCAGACCACAGAACAGCTCTTTACTGGCTACCGATGCAAAGCCGTATCAACTTCAAAGTGGGTACCTTAGTGCACTGCTATCTTTTTTGAAAAGCCCCCTTATACCTTAAATGCTTAATTTCTTACTACTCTCCAGCAAGGCCACTTTGTTCTGAGAATGCAGCCCTGGTGACTTGTACTAGCCAATAACGAGCTAAGGGCCTGTGCAGATCCTTCCCAGGGTGTGCCACAAAGCTTTGGAACTCCCTGCCACTGGTACTCAGACTAGAAGAAAACACAAGGGTGTGCCGAAAAGTGTTAAAAACCACCCAGTTTTGGCCATCACTGCAGAGTTCTTTCAGCAGTTTCATTTAGGATGTTATGTCTCGTTCCCATCTGCTTTTTTGATTGTGTAAATGTAGTTCTGTATTATGTGTCAGAGCGTGTTTTTGTTGCTCCCTGATGCCTCCAGGTATTTGTCGCAATATAAACAAATAAAATAAATAAATAAAATACCTTCGCCACTGCCAGAACCTCCCAAATCTTGACCCACCACCAAACCGACACAAGGCCCTCCACAGTCTTTCATCCTTGGGCCAGGGTCATCTCAGCCTTCGTCAACAAATGTGTAAGAATGGTTTCCTTGACCCCCACTCACAGCGTATATATCTTCTGTGATCGCACCCAGCAGGCTCACACTCGGGGTGTCCAGGAGCTGTAACCCCACTATATCTTTAATGTGCTCCAGTATCACCTTCCAAAAGATCGGGCTTTGGAGTAGGACCACCACATGTGTCCCAAGTCCCCTATTTCCCTGCATTTCCTCCAACATCGGTGTGAGAACTGTGGATTCATTTTGTGTATTCACTGTGGTGTCAGGTACCATCTGTAACAGATTTTTTAGGCTGATCCCTTAACAGTCATACACTTTGATGCCTTATCCTGTCTGCTTTTGTACACACTTGTGGCTGTTGTCCTCGGGGTGGGGGGAAGGAAAGACTGGAGCCTAGAATGGTGCAAAGCATTCTAAAAAGGAGGCGCCTTCCACCTCTTTTGGACTGCTCCTGGATGCTTTATTGCTAAAATGAGACCTTTCTGAAGTGCTAGCAGAGCTGAATGTCAGCCACTGATGGGTTGGTCATAATGAACACTAGCTCCAGGGATGGAGTTCCCCTCCACCCCCTACTTGATTCTGTACTGTCTGCCATTGCCAACGTCAGTTAGGTAAGAGCAAGCTGCTCTTCTGGAAGAAAACAAATCTGGATTGATTTACCCCAAACATTCCTTCAACAGGAGGTGTCAGCCAGTAAGTCCAAAACTTTATTTCGGAAACAAATACAATAGAAACATCAAATTGATCAAAACAAAAATAACAAAACATTGAAATATGACAATGTGATATTAAAATGTAACATTAATTTATTCTGCAATTTTCTTAAATAACACATTGTTTACGTGAATCAATTCTGTAAAAATAAAAAGGTCAAAATCCAAACGTCAGTGTAGTAAATAGTGTCAGTAACTGCACGGGATTCAAAAGCAATTAATCTCATGTGAAACATGAAATCTTAAATACCAAAATGCATAGTAAATATCACCATTATATGAAAGTCAAAGTGTTGGTCCAGAATAAGAAGTAAGAAGGCTTTTCTAATAACCGGATCCTTCACTGTAAAGGAGTTCAAGGACCATGATGCAGCTTTTTCTGTGGCAAGTAAAAGAAACAAAAAAGCCAGGCAATATTGGTAAAAGTTCCTGGGTTTTAGTAGTGGAATCGGTATCCAGTGATAAAGTTGCTTGGGAAAAGTCTGCCAATGGGTGACATTTCTGCCAAGTTTGACCTTGCACGAAAATCAAACACTTCCCCAAATATTCTAGGACTGGAGTGAAAATCATACCTGCCCCAGAATATGCGGTAGGCAAGAGGTGCCAGTTATTGGTTGAACAGCCAAGGAGAAAGATTATACCCCTGGGGAACACCACAGGTAGAGAGAGAGATTGCGGAGAGGAAGGACCCCAGTTGGATCTGGAAGGGTTGATCAGTGAGAAAGGAGGTCAGTCAGGCCAGGGCCCGATCAGTGATACCCATTGCTTTCAGAATGCATTCAGAGTCTTTTTGTATTAAGATATTTTGTGTTGATGAAGCCAGTTTTTGTATTGTTTCAGGGCTCTGCAGGCACTAACATTTTCCTTCGTGGCTGAAGAACCCAGCACTTGTAGGTTTGCAAGGAATGTTCTCTTCTGTGCTTAAACATCCCTGTCAAAGATGTTTTCTTATGTGGTAGGACTTTATAGCAGGTTGCTGCTGCTCATAGATTGCTATCATCTCTGAGTAGTTATGAATGGCTTAATATATCTTAAGGTTTTTATTTTGTGTTGCTTTTTCCACCCAATTGTTGAATTTAGCACTGTTTCTCACATTCCACGAAAGTCTATTGCATCCATTTATTGTCAGTTTGGATGGATAAATAGTGTGTCAATTGCTGGCACCCAAGATAGAATGAGAAGTAGATCATCACTGCAATTAGTGTTCTCAATTACAAAGGATTTGCAGTGTTGGAAAATCGCTTCTGCCATGAAAATGTAGTCTGTCGTTGCCTTCTGTTGACCTCAAATCCATGTGTACTTAGCTGGTATGTCACCACTAATATTCCCGTTATTCTGACGGAAATCCCAGGTTTGCATAAGTGACATCCACGCTGTTTCTCTTTTGCTGCATGCTCTTTTGACTTAATTGCATTTTGTTGATAGAGTTAGGGATTTCACAAGTAGTATTAAGGTCACCCCAAATAATAATACTATTGGACCTATGCACATTTTGTGCTTTGTCATGAATATCTTCTATAGTGTCTACCATAGCCTCTTGTGTAATTCCAACTGGATTCCAATAAATATTTATGATTAGGGAATATTGCATATCAGGATAGTGATCTTTGTCCCATGTAAGTTCAATTACCTGTATTGAAAGGATTCGGATGATTCCATATAGCTGCCAAGATGTTCAGTCCATTACGAAGACCCACCATTAGGCCTGCAGATGGTCATCCCTTAGGACCTTTGATTGCAGGGTGGAGAAATGGAGAATGTCCATCAAGGAGAAGGGTTTCCAGATGGCAGAATTCTTGTAAAGAGAACGTTTCAAAAGACTTTAAATTCACATTGCCCTTCTGGAATATATGGAGGGGGGGGACCTATAGTATTGCAGGATAAACAAACTCATAGAAAAGGTAGAGCGTGAGACAGTTGGTTAATCATTATCGTTTGTAGCGCTCTCGCCAGCCATGACCAACATTCTTGTTAGTATTCCATTCTGCACAAAGCTACACTGCCATTTCCTAAAGGAATATTTAAAATCGAATATTATTCTTGCAGGGCTAGTGGTGCGCAACAAACCAGGTTTATTCATGGATGATGAAATCTATAAAACTAACTTCAGTTACATAGCCACAAAGTGCAGCCAGGACTTAATGGTATTAACCATCACAATGGCACAAAGAATTGGGGCGGTTCTACAAAAGGAAATGGAAGACGCAAAGCAGAAATTCTGTAACAATACGGCGATTACAAATGCGTAAGAAAAATTACGAGAATTAATTAAATCGAAAACTTTGGATCTATAACATTCGCCAAAAAAACAAAGAAATTAAATGGGGATATTCAATAGTTCAAGGTAAAAAAAATGTATCCTTACTTAGCAGCTGACTTTTTGGAATTCCGAAACACAGAAATAACTCAAAACCTTACAAACAATAGAAGAGGAGCCCGCAGATGGGTCACCTTCTCAGATACCAGTAGTGACTCTGCGGGGGAGGCCACCCAGGAGGAGGTTACAATCAAGAATTCCAACCTTGCGGAGGCAGGAGATGGCAGAGGCCACACAGGAGGAGATACAACCAATAAGGCATAGCCAGATAATACTGGGGTCAACCTGAAAAAAAACAAGCTACCCTCAGTGTTTAACCTCTCAGGAATGGAACTAACTCAACACCAATTGAAAGTACTATCTAAAGGACTATCCTTCGTACCAACAGATCTAACGGATTGGTTTACTTCGGAAATGGAACTTGATAATTTCTTTGGGAAATTAAGATTACAATGCTTCTTCATGGAAGAAGATACTAGAAATGAAATGAAAGCGAAGGCACGGGTCTTGATTCAATCCACATTTACACCACAGGATAACCAACTGCCCAAGGGACTACTATTGTGTCTCAGGAGACCTGAAGAGACTGAGCAGCTAGAAACAGAGAATTGGATACAATTTATCAAATGGAGAACATGAGGCACTACAAACCCTGATGATGGACCACAGGTTAATAATAAAACCCGCTGACAAAGGAGGAGGAATAGTTGGTTTCAAGAATGAACAATACAACTTAATGCTAATGAATTGATTACAGGATTTGCAAAGTTACAGACCACTTCGAAAGGATCCTTCCAGGGAAATACAAGCTATCTTGGAATCCACCCAATTTGAGCTTGACAGAGGGTGGATATCAAAAGAAAAGTTGGAATATCTTAACAACTCTGAAACAAGAACCCCCACTTTTTACACACTACCAAAAATCCATAAGAACCCAGTGACACCCCCAGATAGACCTATAGTGTCGGGGTGCGGGTCCGTTCTTGAGCCACTCAGTAAATTTGTGGATATCGTTCTACAACTGATTAGTAGGAATACAGTAACATATTTAAGAGACACTATGGCCACCATTGAGCTCTTTGAGGGTTTACCATTTGATCCAGCCCAGAATCTCTTACTAAAAATGGATATACAATCCCTCTATACAAATATCCCACAGGAAGAAGCTATGGAAAATATCAGACTAGCCCTTACATGTGGAGCTACTCAACAAAGAGTTCCAGCTGAATGTATTGTAGATTTGATGAGCATTGCCCTAAAGAAAAACGTATTTGAATATGAAAACCAATACTACCTACAGATACGAGGGACAGCTATGGGGGCAGCATTTGCCCCGAGCCTAGCGATCTTGTACATGGTGGCTTTCGAGGAGGAGTATGTACTCATTGAAAGGAATCCATACAAACCACAGATTACCCACTGGTACAGATAAATAGATGATATCATCTTCATCTTGAATGGCTCATCTGTCTGAATGGGTGCCACCCAACCATTAAATTCACCATGGAGGCAGCTAAATAACAAATACATTTTTTAGACTTAATCATTAAAGGGGAGAATGGACAGTTGAAATGCTCACTGTTTAAAAAGACAATAGACAGAAACACCAGGGTCCATTATGATAGCTTCACCCAAGGTCATTAAAGGATAATCTACCATTCTGTCAATTTCTACGACTTAGAAGAAACTGGTGAGCCATTGAGGATTACTGTGTACACGCAAGGAATCTAAGTTTAAATTTGAAAGACAGAGGTTACCCCAAGAAGTTAGTATGTCATGCCCTTAAGAGAGCCAGATATGTACCAAAGGAAACACTTTGGGAACCAAAGAACAAGGGAGACCAGGAAGAGAGACTCACATGTGTCACAACATACAACACTAACTCCATCCAAATCAAAAAGATAATACAAAAAGTATTGGCTTATAGTTAAGACATTCATGCCTAACACATCGCTACCCCTCTTTGCATTTAAGTGGTCTACCATCTTGAGGGACAAATTAGTTCATTCCAAAATGAAAAAACCAGGGCAACGATATCTAATTGGCCCCTTCGCCTTTAAAGGGACATTTTCCATGTGGGACCTGCCAAGCATGTAAATATACTACCAAAACCACATCATTTTTGGTTAATGGAAAAGAATGGGAGCTATGATTTTTGTCTAACTGTAAAAGATCGACTGTGGTTTACTGCATACAATGCCCATGTGGCCTACGGTATGTAGGGCAAACCTCAAGAGCAGTCCACCTGCGGATAAATGAACACAGATCGAGAATCCGATGCAAGAATACTTCTGCACCTCTTATTTACCATTTCTTGGAAAAATAACACAAAGGAGAGCATGTCAAATGGTGGGTATTGGACACAGTGAAGCAGATGCCTAATCCACGAAGGGCATTACCAAATAAAGAGGCATGTTGGATACATCGCCTGAACAGCGTGGACAGAGGCTTAAATGAAGAAATGCCCACATTTAAGTGATATGTCAGAGTTGGTGTCCAGTCAAATGGTCGACAGTGATTTGGTCGACAGACAATTGGTCGACTGAATTTGGTCGAATGCCAAATGGTCGAATTTTTTTTTTTTTATATATATATATGTGTTTTGTGGGTTTTCGTGTGGGGAAAAAAAAGAAAAAAGAAAAAAAAGGGGGTTGGGGGGGGACCCCCCCAAAAAAAACCAAACAATGGGTAAAAAAAAAAAAAAATTCGACCATTTGGCATTCGACCAAATGGTGTCGACCAAATTGTCTGTCGACCAAATGTTTTCGACCATTTGACTGGTAACCGTCAGAGTTATCGGAAGCTAGGACATTAAGCCAATAGTCCCACCTGTTAGACCATTCTCATTATATGGCACAAGTGCCAGAGACTCAACCAGCCAGCCGTATTCCACCTTTTTGCTGGAGAGTGGCATACATTAAACAATGTCAACATCATGATGTAAGGGCAGAGTCATTTGAAGCTAGTTCACAAGTTTAGTACCCCACTTCTATACCCTTCTCTTTGTAGGGCATACAAGTCAAAGACTTCTCTAGCCAGCCACACTCAACCTAATTGCTTGACAACCATCGCTGTACCTGTAGTTCTTAGCCCCATGCTACGATAAGGATATTTGGAGAACAAGGGGAACCAATTATTGATGACAAAAACACAAATCTACGTCCTATCCACTAGGAGTTCATTTCCAACATAACAAGAAGTGTTATTCCAGCACCATTGTAATAGTTATTGTGCCCCTAACACATCAGACTCACATACTTGGCAGGGGAATAGGGGATGGCCGCCTGCTTTCCCATTTCAACTAGGAGAGCAACACAATCTTTCCCATGACTGACTGTCACGTGATTTCATAGAGTGATGACAAGAAACAATCTACTTTGTAACGCATTACAGAGCACTATGCATTGTCTACTGTGGACGTTTCCAGGCAGGTAAGCCAAACCGATAACGAACCGCCTGCAGTACAGACCTGAAAACCTTAGAAAAGTCACAATCGGTGATACTGCTGATATATCTGGGTTTCACTTTTACAAGTTTATTTACTGCAATGAACAACAAGAAAGTTTCAGATTGCCGCCAGTAGCGTGACCGAATGTGCGCCACATTAAATGTGTCTATCCATGCTTAAAATAGGATTGCCAAGTTGACAGAGGTAACTTCTAAGTAGATTTGCTGTAATATATTATGCCCACTCATCAAAGATCTATTTCTCCCACAAGCCCCCTAACCCTATGCTTACCCACTGATGAGTTTGCATCTGGCAGGAAAGTCACTTTTACACATGAACTAAGCAAGCATGTACGCGGCGGCCCAGGAAGACAGCATCGCAATTAACCATAGCAGAGCTTTCTTTGGATTTATTTCCTACATGGGACACAGATATGTACATTTTGTTATACCCGGACACACATGCAAACACCTCAAACAACCTTGCGGCCCGCAAGCAAAAATGCTTGGACAACCTGCTTGTCTTCTACTTTTGCTAGTTGTTGAGTTACAAAGTGTGCAGCATAAACACCAAACATTAGGCATAATGTAGAGCCATCACCCACAGATGGTAAGTGGAATGCCTTAAACATTCACTAAACTATCACCTGCATAGTTGTGTTCCTTCTGTGGTCACAGAGGTGTATCACACATCCTTTGAGGGTGTGTGTTTTTGTCTCTCCCTGACTTTCTTTTCATTTCAAGAGCACTTTAGGTGTGATAGTAGGTTGTGTGTCTTGACTATGACAATGTTATTTTCAAATTCATTTTTACATCTAACTTCATTTATTAGTGGGCATTATATAACTTCACAGTAGTGCAGCACATTAATTATGGATGTGATCTGTAAGAGCCCACTGATAAGAGTTGCTTTTAATTATGTTTTAGTCAGGGGTCATCCTAATAAATGATCTTAGTCCTGGGGAAGGTGGAATAATCTGATCTCAACCGCTGAAACCCACTTATCCTTACATGGACAGTACAGAAACGCAATGAATAGGCTACTCAATATTTAGAATTTGAGACTTACGTAGACCCCTGAGCCCATCAATTACCTTTTTGGCGGGATTCATTAATCTTATCCACTAACTAGGTAGACGGAGAGGTACCCCGACAGCCAACTAAATTGGGTTGAGGTTTGGATTTCTCCTCTGCTTTTATCAGTTTTCTAAGTATTATGTTTGTGTATTGGCTTGCGTCTTAGAACGCCTTTGAAAGTAAAGAATAAGCTGAACGCAACCTCCACAGCCTACATTGTATATGGATGCATATCCATTTGTGTATTTTTTGCAATTCTTTTTGTTTTATGTTGTTAAAAGATTTTAAAAAGTATGCCTAATTAAATGCATAATAAAATTTGAAATTTGGTAAAAAAAATGAAAAATGTTTACATATAGGTGCGTACGACTGAGACATTTCTTGCTTACATGGTCTTGTTAGATAGGCGACAAATTTAGAATGTGATCCACATTATCCCACTTTAGAGATAACAGTAATTTATTTCCAGATTCAAATAATGTTCCTGTTGGGACAACCCCTTGGGTTATAATTTTGAATGTTTCCCCAGTCCCAATCAGAGTAGGGGATGGTCCTCCAGTACAAAGTTCAATTTTCAGCTCTCTTCTTCAGTCATACTTTCCTTTTTGTCATGTCGCCATTGGATCATTTAATTTGTAAACTTGAATTTTTGTACAGTTCCTAGTTTCTTTTTAGCAGGAGATCTTTGACATTGCAAAGATCTTAATTTGGTTACCTCTAATGGTTCGTAAGATCGTATCCACGAGGCAATACGTGTTCTGCGGCTTTCAAAAGCACCTGGAATACAAGTTTAGAGCCGATATGTCATATAATACAATCTGATGTGTGCTAATTTCGAAATTCTACTAGTTCAATATCTTTTTGACTAATTCCTTTCAAGCAGTCAATGGCGTTGAATAACGACAATACATTTGATCTGTTGAGAATTATGGAGTCCTTAGTTATCAGAAGTCTTTCTAGTAAGAGTCGATTAGAGAGTTTCTCTTCATCTCGTATAGATAGGTGAGGGACAAACGACTTCTGAGGAGGATTGGATTCAGACATAAGACCGTGTCTTCTTCGCTATAGTTTAATAAATGGATTATGTTCATTACGCATCTGTCTGATAGTCGGTAGAGTACCTCCACCTTGAGTCATTACTTGATTCTGTGTCTTTTCTGTAAGTCCACATTTTTCGATTCCTGATTTAGTGGGGATATAAGCTTACGGAACACATTGGAGATTTAGTAGGTTCCCAAATGGAATATGTTGCAATATTAAGTAACAAATCTGATCTTTTCTTTCGTAGGCTTACTTGAGTCAGTGTCCTCATTGAGTAAGATAACCTCCCTTTGTTGAATGAGCTCCTGAGAAGGTTGATGTTTCTGAGATTGGTTTACTCACTTTTTTCTTTTATAGTTTAACTCTTTTTGAGTCAGGAGAGCAGACTTACTCCTCAGAAGGAAATTTTAGGCTGCATAGAAATTTGCGTGAACCACAATTCTGCAAAATGGGGTCTTACATGGATTCACATGCTAGGAATATTCCCTGTCGTCAAGCAGGGAATCGTCTGTAAAATAAAACAGTTGAGCTCTAAGATAAAAACTACACTGCTGCTTGTATAGCCTATTGCTGTCATTTTGGGTCATACCGCTTCAACCAATGACATACGTCCTCCTTAGCGTCGCCATCTTCTGATTTTTACTGCACGTTTTCGTGTTGGGAGTCCTTGAGTTTCACTTCTCAAATTCGAGTATTTGGCCTATTTTTCATATTGCTGTGATATGTGTCCTCACTACTTCACCATTGTGACTTGTACGGGGATCCATTGCTGGTCTCGATCCCACCTTATCTTGAATCGCTAGGTCATTTGAGGCTGCAAGCTGAGTTTTGGGTATAGCACACATGCCATGTTGGACGGTCAGAAGAATGTCTTCATCGAAGACCGCCACCAAAGTGCATTTATTGCCTGCATCCGGACCACGATGTGGACGAATGCCCCATCTGCCAGTCTTTCTCCACTAAGATGAGAAAAGATCACCATTGGTGCCTCGTGTCATGGCTGGACAAAAGTGAGGCCTCTGACTCAGCGTCTGTCTCAGCGTCTGTGCACAGTCATGCTTCTAACAGGGCTAGCAGGCCCAAAGATCGTACTCCCTCTGGCAAGATGTTGAGATCCTTTAAGGATGCCTCCAAGTGGAAGGTACCTAACCAGAAAGTTTGTCGCACACTCCGACTTCCTCGTCGACGAGTACCGCCACCACGACGGTTGTCTGGATTGGCGACGGCCACAAAGGGGACTCCGTCTTCAGAGGGCCAGAGATCGTCCACTCCTTCACCATCAGCCAACACCCCCCGTCGGCAAAGCATCATTCATTGTCGTCCACAACGTCATCGACTACCTCAAAAACTTCCTAGTCGACTAACCCAAGACCGTCTAAATCATTGTCCTCGTCAATGAAGACTCTGTCGGAGTCACCATTTCTAGGGTAACAATGGCTATCTCAAGGGTAGCATTTCCTCCAAGGCCTCTGTCCGTCCTGGCTGGGTTTGCACTGGCCGCACAACCTTCCCCAGGTGTGCCTGTGTTAGGCACCTTCCCGAGAGGTTTCAGCAGAGAGTGGCAGGTACCTCCAGTTCTCTTTGCTGTTGAATCCCACAAGGGCCCTTCAGCTGCCTGCCACATCCCCTGTGAGGACTCCCAGGGTCGTGTCTCCAGCCCCTCTCTGTACTCCTTCCATCCTGTCGGGGAGGAGGAAGATGTTTCTGAAGACATCGGCCCACACACTATGGAGGCTAGCGTTGGGCTACTCCGACAGCCAGCTCTGCGCCTTTGCAACTGCTTCAGCCTACTCACCCTACGACCTGCTGGCCTCATGCACCAATCATGATACCCCAGGATCTGAGATATCAAGCACCAAGAAATGTTTCTTTCGACATTTTGTCAACTCTACACTCTCAGGTCACAGAGATTCAGCAGTGCCTACCACCTCTGGCTCCTTGTCCTCCTGTGTTTCTGGGCCCAGCTCCTGTGGCCAGTCCACCAACACCGTCTCGGCCCCGCCTGGTGCCACCTCCTCCAGTGACTGCAATCATGCATGCTCGTAGGTGCAACAACGCTAGGGTTTGCCTGCCCACCCCTTCATCCTTTTGTGTTACTGGCCAGTGTAGCCACCAATTTGATGTACGTAAAGTAGATCTCTGTCTCTACCTATACAACTGGTTCATAAAGGTGAGCTCAGCCAAGAAAGCAACTCAGGATTACCAGATTACAACTCGATTTCTTGTACAATTTGGCTGGCAGATCGTTGTGAATAAATTCGCTTTGGAACTGGTCTTAAGGATTCACCTGATGAAGACAACTCTAGATACAGTGCCTGAATAGTGTGTCCTTCAGCAGAACAGATTTCACCAGCTAGACTGAAATGTGAGGCTACGTCTTCAGTGGTCCCCACTAAGCCAGGAAGACTCATCTCTTTTAAGGTCAATGGCTTCAGGCGTCTCCATTGGTCCTCGTGCACGAATACACATGAGACTCTTGCAGGAGTGCCTAGAGTATCAATGGCCTCAGAAACCAAACAACTAGTAAGAGCAACTGATGATTTTCTAATTATCCAAGGATTCTCTCCGGTAATGGTGCATAGCAGAAAATGTACTTAAAGGAGGGGTGTCTTTCAGAAACCTAAAAAAGAGCAGAACCTTGTGACAGATGCTTCCATGAATGGTTGCTGTTCACACATGTGGACCACTTTACCTCCCAAGGCATATGGTGTTATAAAAAAAGAAAATATGTCAGATAAACATTCTGGAGTGCAGAGCTGTCCACCTTGTTCTAAATGTTCTGCTCCCCTAAAGTTGTCCTCTACTGATTCAAACAGACAACACCATCACTATGTAATTTCTCAACAGGCATGCTGAACTATGTCCAAGGAAGTTCAGAACATCTGGGGCTGGCTCCTAGCAAGGCTCCTCACAAACATGGCTATTACACCTCCCTTAGGTACAAAAGGCCCAGTCAGACGATCTAAACAGGTCTTTCTAAGAAAACCATGAATGGTTGGCTAGTGACAATGTTTCACAATCTGTCTTCGAAGAGTTGCCTAACCTTTAACTAGACTTGTTCACAACTGTAGAAAATACAAAATGCCTGAGCTTTGCCTTCAGGTTCCAGATCAAGAGGGAATGCCATTTTGTTCAGTTGGTCAGGCCTCTTTTTTTGTTGTATTCCCTCCGGATCCCTCTGTTGCCCAAGGTGATCATCAAGCTGAAATAGTCCATGACAATAACAATCTTGATAGTACAGACTGGCTTCCTCAGAGGTTGGATTCAGACCTGATCCGCCCAGCAGTCCCGCAGTGGAATCTACTGTCAGATTAAACTTTCTGTACAAAGGAAACTGCAGTAGTGTGTACCACCGCAACCTGCAATCATTGCTGCTGATCGCATGGCTCATGAGCACTTGTAGCACGGACACCTGAATTTGCCAGATGACTGCATGAAGATTCTAAAAGAGGCCAGAAGATCTCCGACAAGACAATCATGCACCTTAAAGTGGAAGACTTTATTTATGTGGTGACAAGACATGAGTGAAAACCCAACCACTTTTCAAGAGCAAACATACTACCTTATATCCTCGCCATGAAGGTTCACCTCACTGCCATTGTAGATTACAGTAAAGATAATTCTCAGAAATCTTTTTTCAGGATATCTGTGATTAAAGATTTCTTTGATGAGCTTAAAAAACATCTACCCCTTTTCTGAAAAACTTTGTTGCAATTGACAAAGTTCATGTGTTCCGCCTTTGAGATTATGCACACATCTAATTTACTGCACCTGTGCTAGAAGATGGCATTCCTGATTTCCATTACATCCTCCCATAGAGTCTGCAAGATTCCGACTCTGTGCATACCACTATCACCATTTTCCAGTCCATTACCTCACCTGTGTTTTCTCTGATCCATCCGCTCTGGCAGGAAGGACCTCACTCTAGACATAAAATGCATTTGCAGGTATTATCTCGGTAGGACTCATGATTTGAGACGGTTAAAGCAATTCCTGGTCAATTATGGAGTAGTTAACAAGGTGGATAGTTTCCTATATTCCACTTTTTTTGTGAAAAGGCAGAAACCTACAAAGCATTCACTTGGAAATGGGTCTGTATGTTTTTTCGTCCCTCCTGCTTAGAAGTTGATGCTAGAACATATGCACACGTGGGACAAACTTTACTATGGAGTCTGCTGGCCAGCCCCTCTGTTCTAAATGAGGCTCCTCTACCGTTACCGTGATCAGATCATGCTGTTTTCTTTTGCATATAGTACAGGAGTGATTTTCTTCATTAACTTAGCTTGCTCTCCTGATGACACCTATTCGGTTTTTATACATATTAGTACTCATTGGGGGTGGGGAGGAATTGGCAGCCTCCCAGCCAATGAGGAGGCTCGGAACAGGGTCTATATCACACGGTAAAGAGCCTGCTCCGAGCATCCTCAGAGCGGGAGGCTGCCACCTTCCCTCTCTGGGAATCAGGTAAGGATGTCCCCCAATATCCACTGCTTCTTTTCCCCACTCCCCTTTTCCACATCACCAACAACCCCCACCCTCACCCCATCTTTGTGCTTCCATAGAGCAAGGGTCATCAACATGCAGCGCTCAGGTGTTTTGGACTACCACTCGCATGATGATCCTCACCATCGACTGTGCTGGGTAGGGCTGATGGGATTTGTAGCTCAAAAATATATGGGGCCAAAGGTTGCAGACTGCTGCTAGACTATTAGAAATGTGCTATTGCTATTTAGACCCTAGTACCTCAAAATGATCTGCTTTGATTTTATGCACGCATCTCGGCCTTTGGCTGAAGAAGTACACAGTGAAAATATTTCGAAAGCGAAATCAGGCAGACGTGAGCCATCCTCTTTTTAAGAGAAAAAATATGTTGATATCTGCAAGCCTAGCCAGTAAATGCAGAGGGTCATCAGAATTCAAAATGTAGTCAAAAACAGCCACAGCTCCCAAACACACACCCTTCTAGTTAGTCATGCACAGTAGCGTCGATGGGGTTGAACAAAATAACACACAATAAATCCATTCCACAAAACATACTAGATCTGCCACACCAAATATGCAGCAAAGCCAATTTATATGTGCAATGTTTACTTGTTACATAACATGTGATATGGGACAAACAGAGTTTACAACCCTCCATGAATATATACATTCTCATATTGGTGGAATACAAAATAATATGCATTTAAAGATGTTACTTGCTGCAGTGAAATAAAAACATTACACTCAAAAGGATTGTTACTACAGCTAGTAGCGCCATACAAAATAATCAGAATTGGTAAACAAAGCATTAGAACACAAGGTACAACAAAACAAACGTAACAATCTTGTATAATGAAACCTTTTTTATCTAGTGACAATCCTACAAAAGCAACAGCAAATCAACTTGCACTAGTCACTTTGCAAACAAGTTAAGAACGTATATAAACACATGCATTTGAAACATTAAATACACATTCCCCTTAAAAGAACAAGGGAATCGGTGGACAAAAAAGAATGTTACTAACTAGAAAAAGTTGAACCCTATAAACTTTGGGAATGTAAACTTCAAGCTTTACCCTGTTATTAAACCAGAAACTAACATTAACACTAAAAATAACATAACATTGTTGGAACATTAATTCATCTTCACAAATATGTTAAAATAAATAAAAGTAACAGCACATGGGCACACCTTTACAGCACACATCAACAACATATAAAACATGCACCCATAATCTCAACATATGTTTATTAAATGACATCAAATTCACCCATTATGGCTGAAAGATTGCATAAATAGGCAAGACCAATGTAAATCTTATATATTTTTTTTTACTTTATTTTAATGTCTTTAGCGCACAAAGAACTTTTCTCATATAGCAAACAGTGTAAAACATAATAAAATATATATAATCCTGGGTGGACATATGGACCCGAACACATACCGCATCCACCTGCATCACCAATAGAGAATGCGCATACAAAATCATGCTGCGATGGTACTATTCGCCCCTCAGACTCCACCATATGAACCCCCAGATAGACCACGCTTGCTGGAGAGGATGCGGCCTCCCTGGCTCTTTCTTCCATATGTGGTGGGACTGCCCGAAGATCCGACCGTTCTGGAAAGCTTGTCTAGAGTCTATTTCGCTGATTACCGGAACAATGATTCCTTTGAAACCGGAGCCGATCTTGTTAGGAGCTCCAATTCCCGGGATCTACCCGCGCTCCGGACCCAGAGCGAAACTATTGACTCACTGCCTACTGGCAGGGAAAACGGTGGTGGCCCGAACCTGGAAATCCCCGGAAGGCCCCCACATTGCTCAATGGTGGACCAAAGTATGGGACATTCTGATAGCGGAGAAGGTAACGGCAGCACGAGCGGGGATGCTACACCGCTTTCAGAACATCTGGGCCCCAGTCCTGGAATTCGACCAGCGCTTCCCCGCCCTGACCTATAGGCCCGCCAGAGCCCTCTGGATCTTGACGAACCAGGCGAGCCCGGAGGAAGACTCCTGACCGCTGAGACTCCGGCCGGACCGCCCGGGCGGGAGGAGCCCGCTCGCAGAGCTTGTGGGACTGATAATCCAGCGAGGAGGATAGAGAGAGAAGACACTGGGGGGGGTCTAAAGACTGGGGGTCAACTTGCTGAAATAACCCTTGCATATAATGTTTGTATTTATCATTCTGCCTTGATTTAAAATAAACAAAGTTATAAAAAAATATATATATATAATCCATAAAATATATTATTGCATTTCATCAATTCTCAACCATAAAACCTCATATCAATATATGTTGAGAATAAGACATATCACCTGGATATTTACTTATACAAACACAGGATTCAGGAGTTTCCCTACTATTACCAGATTCGAAATACAGCAATCTGTTGATTCACCAATCCCGAATTTAGACAATAAAAGCAAAGGTTCTCACTCTTCATTTCATTATACTCGCCCACGAAAGCCCCCAAGTTGCACATGTATGTATTACCAAGCTGTTTACACCTTGTCATCAGATGCTTAGGGGTTTCCAATATATGCGATTTATAAGGCCTTTGCTAATTTTAAAAACAAGATTTAAGGGCCTGATTCACCACGTTTTCCAATGGGATTGCGCCTTTATAAAAATGCTTCTGTGAATCAGGCCCTACAGCTTTAAATCAATTGCCTATATGTTTGTTGAAATGTCCGAATCCCTCTTTCAGAAATGTATTTATAAAATTGCATTTTTTTTAAAAAGCTTTATTTTTCACTGTTGAGTACTTTACACTTCAAAACAAAAACAGACATTCAATATGCAAATATACCAGTTTAGGCACTTTAGACATATAACATTGCATTGTGTTTTTATTTGTTCCCATCAAGCTGTGTCCCCTTCCATTATTTTTATGCCCCGGGGGCTATGGTCTTGTGGTTCTAGTTGCTGTCGCTAGGCCAGTCTATGGGGAGTCCTCTGATTCCTGTTCTTGATTGTTCAAAAGGTAAGATCGCAGTGGCGCCCAGATGTTCTTCGGTCTACTGGAATGGGTAATGCTGTGCACATATCGCTCCTCCGTGTCTTGCATCTATAGTAAGTCTCGTAGCCATGTCTCTACTGTAGGGGCGGCTTTGGACTTCCATGGTTGTAATATGTTTCTCTTTGCTACAGCTCCCGCCACTGCCACTAATTTCCAAATTTTTACAGATGCCTTTCCAATATCACCCAGGAGAAATTTTTGTGGGAGAGCTGGGATCTGCAGCCCTATAATGTCGCTTATTTTTGCTGCGATAGCTTGCCAGAAGGAGTTTATAGGGGGGTATTCCCAGTACATATGCAAAGAGTCTGCATTTTCGTTGCCGCCTTTGGGGCAGGCCATTGGGGTTGCTGGGCCGTACTTGGATATCTGTTTGGGGGTTATATGTAAGTGATTTCGAATTTTAAACTGTATTAGCCTGAAGTTTGAGTTCATGCATATCTCTCTGGTGTATCGGCAATATCTGGACCATTGGGCATCTTCTATGGCAATGTGAGGTCCCGTTCCCATTTACTTTTCTTTACATTCCCGGTTGGGGTGTGTGCCTGGGCCGCTTTGTACAAGCTCGATACTGAGCCAGTGAATCCCTCCGGGGTTAGTACTGCTGTTAGAAACTCGTGGATCAGTGGGACCACAGGGAAGGATGGCCACTTCTTTCTGCATGCAGCTTTTATTCTATAGTACTGTAGTGTAGTGACAAGCCCTTTCCCCACTTTGTTATGCACTATATCTAGTGTTGCGAAATTGCCCTCCGGGAATAGATCTCCTATTTTCATTTCCTTTTCCGGGTCCCACTTGCATTGTATGGCTGTTTCAAAGGTTGGTTCCATAGGGGAGTGTGTGGCCAGTATGGGTTGTCACATCCCACCCTGTTGAACAGTGCCAACCAGGCACAGATTGTGGAGCTAACCGGGTCTACTTCTTTTATGTTACCCTTCCTATTTGTGTACAACATTGACCGAATATCCGCCGGGGCTACAGCGAATTTTTCGGCACGGACATGAGCGTAATTTTCAGCAGCCTCCTCCCAGTATTTAGCGAAGTGCGCCTGTGCTGCGTGGAAATATAGCATGAAATCAGGGGCCATCAGTCCCCCGGTTTCATATCACTCAAAGAGTCGAGGCCATCATAGTCTCACGGATCTTCCGGCCCATACAAAGTTGACCGCCAGTTTCTGTAGTCTCTGAAAAAAGTCCCCATCCGGCCAACTGGGTATCCCGCAGAACATGTATAATAATTTGGGTACAACAACCGTTGTGAGCAGGGCCAAGCGGCCGTACATGGAGATCGGTAGCCTGCCCCACACTGCAAGATTATGCTCCAGCAGTTTTAGGTATGGCCCGTGATTATTGGTATACAGGGACTGTTTGTCAGTGGCCATTATTATTCCCAGGTACCATGCTGTTGTGGGGGACCATTTAAATGCCTCAGTGGTCGGGGCTTGTTCTGTGATTGGTGTAAGAGGGATTATTTTGGACTTTGCCTGATTAAGTTCGTACCCGGAGTACTTGGAGAATCTATGTATTTCCTGCATTATTGGCGGTAAGTGTACCTCCGGGTGCCTGACGTACACCATCATGTCGTCTGCGTATAAGGACAATAACTGGGGGTCACCTCTAATTCGAATGCCCCTCCATGTGTGTTGATGCCTAACCCTAGCGGCCATACCCTCTATTGTAAGAGCAAAAATAAGGGGAGATAGCGGGCAGCCCTGGCGGGTACCCCTGCCTTGTTCAAATGGGGGGGACAACGTGGTATTAGTTCTGACGCTAGCTTTTGGTTTCTTATATAGTATGTGGATGTAGCTCTTGAAGACTGGCCCGAATCCCATTCTGTCTAGTATGGCAAACATATATTGCCACGATACAGAGTCAAACGCTTTTTCAGTCTCAAGCGTGATTGCAGCAGCTTTGGCTTTCGGGTCTAACTGGGATGTAATTGCGAAAAACCTCCTCAGATTAAGTGCAGTCGATCTGGTAGGAATAAACCCCGTCTGATCTGTGTGGATTAGCTTGCTCAAGTGTGGGAGCAGACGGTTTGCCACTGCCTTTGCAAAAATGTTCGTGTCAGAGTTTATCAATGACAGGGGGCGATATGATGCTGGGTCCTGCGGGGGGTTTTGTGGTTTGAGAAGGACAGTTATGATTGCTTCCCTCATGGTGGTAGGCAATGTTCCCCTTTCCAGTGACTCCTCCCATATCTCCAATAGTCTTGGGGCTAGCTCAGCTTTAAACACCTTGTACAGGTCGAGTGGGATGCCGTCCGACCGGGGGTTTTGAGATGGCTTGTTCAATTTCTTCAGTTGTCAGCGGGAGATCGAGCATCGATCTGTTGTCATCCCCTAATGTTGGTAATGGGAACGAGTCCATGTATTCTAGGAGATTTGCTTGGGAAACCGTATGCGCATTTGCATATAAGTTGGAATAGAATCGCCGGAATACTTTGTTTATGTCATGAGATGTGGACTGCACGTTCCCATCCCTATCAGTGACGGTGGTGATATATCTTGAATCTTGTTCGGATCTGATTAGGTTAGCCATTGTCTTACTCGCTTTGTTCTCTTTGCCGTACTTCCGTGCCCTTATGGGTTGGGACATATGGAGGACTTCCTGTTCTGCAAGCTTTTTGAATTCTTCCAGCCGCTCTTATAACTTTTGTAGATGTTCTTGATCAGAGGGCATGGGTTGTTGGGCTTCTAAGCCCTTCACTTCCTGTTCTACCCAGGATACGTTTTTCCTTATTTCCCTCAGGATGCCATGTGACGTCCCCATCAGCTGGCCTCTCAGCCATACCTTAAACGTCTCCTATACCGAGCCCACAGTCTGCACTGTACCAGCATTGCGTTCGAAGAACTCCTCTATCTCTATTCTCAATGGTTCTTTGACCGATTCGTCCTTCAGGATATCATGTGGCATGCGCCATATACGGGTGGTACGTTCTGAGTTTTTGGGTATCATTTTCAGGAGAACTGTGGAGTGGTCGGATAATGTTTGTGGTAGAATTGTGCATTGTTCCATCTGTGGCATCAGCTCAGGGGAGCACAACCAGTAGTCTATACGGGAGCTAGTACCGTGTACTCCTGAGTAAAATGTGCAGTCCCTTTCGCCGGGGTGTAGTTCCCTCCATATGTCTGACATAGGTAGAGTGACCATTTCTTGCTGGAGCGTGAGTGCCGCCCTGGTGGTTGGCCTATGGTTTGCTGCAGAGTGATCCAGCTCTGGGTTCAGGGTCAAATTGAGGTCTCCGCCCCAGATCAGTTTTTCGTCACCTATTGGTGATATTAGTTCCAGGATGTGAAGGTAAAATTCGGGACTGTCTGTGTTTGGGCCATAGGTGTTGACTAGTATGACTTCATCATTGTGCAGTTGGCCCCAGATTATCACGTATCGGCCCTCTACTCCTACGTCCCGTCCCCTTTCATCCATACTTATGGGGACATCTCCCCGTCCTGTGGGACGGGACCGTAGCGCTTTGTAAAAGCATCCAAAATTTCAAAAAAGAAAATTTTCTTTTGTCCTTCCTCTCTTTCTACGCGGGGCCGGGCACACGGCCGTAACCCCGCCCATCTCGGCTCCGCCCCGCGCATCGCCCATCAGTCCTTTTCTCCGCTCGATCAGGACTGGACGCGCTTGCATCATCGGAAGATCTTCTTCCGTTTTCCTCCTCTCTGGTTCTCGATACTCATCGTTTACTAGTCTGTCTATGTCGTTCTAATTAGACTTTCCAGATTGTTCATCGTGTCACCAACGCTTCGCGAGGGCGGATCCCCATCTTCTTTGTTTAGGGTGTTTGGATCCGGATCACCATTGGGACTCCTGTTTTTATTGTGACTCCCTTTCGGTCCGGGCACTTCAACATCGGTTGGAGCAGTGGGAGGAGGTGTTTCGACGTACTCCTCCTTTGCATCTTCAGGCGTTTATCGCCCGGTAAGTTCTTTACTTTTCAGAGCACCCCAGCCGGGAGATACCTTTCCGGGCTCTTCCTGCGCCGGGAGGAGCGTTGATCGCTCTGTCACCGGGGATTGCCCCGAGATGCTTTCTGGGCCTAATAATTGTACCGGACCTTTCTCCGAGGGTCTCCGTAAGGGGCCTGTGGATACCAGAGCACGCTCCGTGGGGGCTTCCTGTATACCCTGTTCTACTGAATCGTGGGGTACCAGAGCTCACTCTGAGGCCTCGTTATCGGCTTCCCTCAAAAGTACCAGCGTGCGCCCCGAGGCCTCGGCTGCACTTGGTGTTACCGAACGGATGTTCGAGGCCCACGCTAGTAAGGCTGTTACCGGACCTGGGTACGCAGTCCCTAGTGCAGAGGCTAAAGCGACCAACATTTCTGAGAGGCCTGCCAAGTCCTTATCGGTGAAGGTTGTTCCTCACCATTCCCGCTCTTGTGGCGACGCCACAACTGTTGAGGGGGCAAGGAGTGGAAGTTCTTCCCTTACCGGCAGTGTCAAGGTCCTTCCTGTGAAGGCTAGTTTGGCTATTGGTATGTCGCAGAAACATTCCAGGCCTCATAGTACCGGCTCGGCCGATGTTCCTTATGTAAAGGCTAAGATTAAGACCCCTGACCCTCCAATGGGGACCCCTGCCTCACTTCCACATGTGCCGCAGTTCCCCTCAGGTGATGGCAAAATGGCGGCCGTTCCCGCCACGATCACAGCGGCCATTTTGGGCGATCACCCTACAACTACACCATCAGCCTCAGGTGTAGGAGTTGGTTCCACGGGTGAACATAAAGTTCCTTGTGCGCATCCGTTTTGTCCAGTTTATGATTGGAACGCCTGATGCCCCTCCCGCACAATGTCTCGTTGCCTGTTGGTTTGGCACCTTTGATTTTTGTGGACACCTATGTGGCAACCGTCCCCGCTGCGTCCCTGGAATTATCCTCCTCATGAGAGGCCTTCTCTGGCGGCTCCGAAACCGTCTCCGAGGACACCTTTTTCGGCAAATTTCAGACGCTCATGCATACCGACCCCATGAGAGAGTATTTCAAGGGTCTTTTTCAGGAGATATGCCCGCCAGCGCCTCCGGCTTCACCTGCTCTACCAGTAGTTCCGCCGGCGCCGTCCTTGCCTACGGTGCCTCCTCTGACCCTTCCGCCCTTGCCCCCATTGTCCCCCGTGGACAAGACGGTGCCTGACACGGTTCAGCAGGATCCTGACCTGTCAGATGATGCGCAGGGCGAGCAGGACAGCGAAGACCAGCCCCGCTCTATCAGAGCCTTTCATGACAGGATACTGGACATGATGTGCCTATTGGATGTGCCAGCGCCCGAGGCACCCGCTCCGCAGGAGGGTGTGCTATCGGGGGCGTTCACTTTGTCTCCTTCGGAGCGTACTGGCCTGTTCTTGCAAAAGGATGTTTTGGCTGAGGTCCGCAGGCTCTGGGAAAAGCCACACTCTGGACTTTTTGTCAATAAGAAAATTGATGCACTTTACTGGTTACACTCTTCGGAAGAGGTGGCCCTGTCATCTTGTCCACCCCCCTCCTCCACAGTGGTGGCCGCGGCCACTTTGCAGTCCAGACCTGCAGCGTCCTCTTCTACGACGGCGACTCAGGTTCTGGGGAAAGAGGACAAACTCTTGGACTCCCATTGGAGGAAGATTTTCGCTAACTCGGCCTTGCAGCTCCGGCAGGCCAACGCAGAACTAGTGTTAGCAGGGGCCAACATGAAGATGCGGAAAGGTCTGTCAGAGTTCGAGGAGTTCATTCCGTTCGAGAAGCTGGAAGACTTTAAGGTGGGTTTATCTGACGCCAGAGTCTTGGCTCAGGATCACTTGAGGCTGCGGCTCATCACGTCGACACGTCGGCTCGGGGGCTTATGCTGGGTGTTGACACCTCTCGACAGGCGTGGCTGCATGCCAACAAGTTCTCGAAAGAGGTGCAGGACAAGGTGTTGGACCTACCGTTTGACGATAAGGAGCTTTTTCATTCCACAACGGATGTGGAGCTCACCAAAATGAAGGACAGCACCCAGACAGCTAAGTCCTTGTCAGTCCTGGTTAAAACCCCTTTCAGGACCCAGAGACCGCTGTCGCAGAGCCAGCCCTCCTCTGGTTTCAGGGGCTTCCTTGACCGGAAATCTCAGAGAGTGGATACCCCTTCGGGTAATAACCGCCAGAGGCAGCAACAGACTCGCACAAGACCCCGGTGGGAGGGGAGGCCTGGCAGACCATCACTGTGGACAGATGGGTCTTGTCAGTCGCTCGGGCGGGTTTCTGCTTAGCCCTACCCCTTCCCCACCCTTCAACCCTCCTTTCCAGCTGTCGGGATCGCCCTCCCTAAAAGCCGAGGTGCAGAAACTGCTGGACCTCAGAGCTGTGGAACCCGTTCTCCTGAGGGAGCGAGGGAAGGGCTTCTACTCCCGGCTGTTTACAGTGCCCAAACCCAACCAGGCTGGCCTGCCCACCATCCTAGACCTTTCCCAGTTCAATTTTTTCCTACCCCAAGAGAAATTCAAGATGATCACGCTCTGCCAGATTCGGTCCTCCTTGCAGATGGGCCACTGGCTCAGCATGGTGGATCTTCAGGACGCCTACATGTATCACCTGACATGGGGTCCATACAGGAGATATCTCTGTTTCTCTGTGGGAGAGGAGCATTTCCAGATTCAAGTGCTTCCTTTTGGCCTAAGCTCGGCACTGCGTGTCTTTACGAAGATGATGTCGGTGATCGGGGCCTTTCTTCGTCTGCAGGGTATCCATGTATATCTGTATTTGGACGACTGGCTTTTGTGCAGCCCTTGTCCACTGAAAGCTGACTGCAATCTTCAGTCTCTCCTCCAGCTCCTGTTCCACCTCGGGCTGTCAGTGAACTGGCGGAAATCTTCCATGACGGTTTCTCAGGACTTGATCTTCCTGGGTTTTCGCTGGAACACGATCGACTGCAGAGTGTACCTGACCAGGGACAGAATGGCGGATCTGTTGGCCACGTGTCAGATGTTTGCGGAGTCGGAGAGCATGTCAGCCTGGTCGTTCCAGAGGCTTCTGGGCCTCATGGCTTTGTGTGTTTTGGCGCTTCCTCTTTCTCACCTCAAGATGAGGCAGATTCAGATGGCTCTTCGGAGTTCTTGGCTTCAGGCTGTGGATCCGGACTCCAAGTTGATAACGATTGCGGCTTCCATGAGAGTGGACCTGGACTGGTGGTCGTCTCTCAGCAACCTGTCGGTTGGGCCGGGGTTTCATGACCCAACTCCAACGGTAACGGTCACGAAGGACTCCTCCCTTCTCGGATGGGGTGCGACGTTGGATCTTCTTTAGGTCTCGGATGTTTGGTTGCCTCGGACAAGCTCCTCCACATAAATCGCTTGGAACTCCTAGCGATCTTCCTAGCGTTCAAGGCGTTCAGACCGATCATAGCCAACAAAGTGGTCCGGATTCGCATGGACAATGCAGTGTCGAAGTTTTACATCAACAAGCAAGGGGGCACCAAGTCTCCCCCGCTCGTATAACTGTCCATCCAGATTTGGGAATGGGCAGTGCAACATGGAGTTTGGCTACTGGCAGTACACATTCTGGGCCAGCTGAATATCATGGCAGATGCCCTCAGTCCGTGGACGATAGTCAGCCACGAGTGGGAACTGAAGACGGAGGTCCTTTCATGGATTTTCCTGCACTGGGGCACTCCGGAAGTGGACCTCTTCGCTACAGCGGCAAACAAGAAGCTTCCTCTGTATGCCTCCAGAAACGGGCTGGGAGCCTCCTGTCTGGGGGATGCTCTTGAGATTCCATGGCACAACATGAGGGCTTATGCCTTCCCGCCTCTACCGCTAGTTCATCGGACGATTTGCTCATTGCCCCGTGGTGGCCTGCCAGGTTTTGGTTCTCAGTGTCATGATGCCTACCCCCAGGGACCCAGACCAAGTCCAGCAACCCCGGAAGCAGGCATCAAGTTATCCCAAGCAAGCCCAACAACCCCTGCTAGGGGCTATTTGGGTGCAGTCCTGGCGTCTATGGCGCCAGGCTCATATAGAGAGTCAGTCCTGGCGCCATAGGCGCCAGGCTCATAGATTAAAACTTACCTGATGCAGACCATGCTGCAAAACTTACCTGATGCAGACCATGCTGCAAGAGCTCCAAGCCAAAAGAGGCTTTGAAGGGACTACTTAACCTAGGGACTATTTTTTACTCGGGTGGGGCTGGGGAGGAATACTTACCTGGGACTACTTTGGAGGCTATTTAAATCATGCCCGAAGAGCAGCACACGCTTCGCGTTATTCTGCATCCAGCAGCGTAACGCTCACCGTGCCTGCAAGTCTGCATCCAGTCTTCTGCCACGCCCGCCTCGAGTTTGGAGCTCCTAGAAAAAGGGAGAAAGAAGCAGAAAAGGTTAGAACAAGAGCAATACCTTTGATCCTTACCTGAATTCCCGATCCATCGCGCCTTCGAGCTGGAAGAAAGAAGTTATTTTATGCGCGTCGCCTCGCCTGCTGCAGCGCCGCGCTGAACTCACGGCCTTAGCAGCCTCTTCACATTCCACCGCATTCTCCTGCATGTTCCTGCCACACTCCGGCACCTAAGAAGACAAGAACAGCAAGGTGAGCCAAAGGAATACACAGAGGAATATTAGTTACCCCCCACAGACTTACCTGATTTTACCACCTGGGTACTATTCCTCTTCACGGGTCGGCGCAGCTTCCACTGCATCTTCGCCGAACCCCGGCCCCTAAGGGGAAACAAAAGGACAGCAAGGTGAAACAAAGGGACTAAAAGGGGAACCCTCCTCACCAAAATAGACTTACCTGATTTTACCGCCGGAGGCATTATTCCCCGAGACTTCATACTTTCTCTCAGCGCCTGAATAAGGGAGAAAGCAACAGGTTACATATTGACATTATTTTATCGAACTATGTTGGATAATACAAATCCTTACCAGAATATTACCGGTTGCCACGAGGAACTCTTCACTAGGGTCAAGCTGTAACCTGCAAGGAATCAGACAAGAGTGAAAGTCAAGCATTTGAACTCTTACGTACTACATACTTACGCCGTCTTGCCAGGAATCTCGGAGTCAAGCAACTGGTTATCTACGAGCCCCTGCGCTCAGTGCAGGATAGAGATCTCATCTTTTCAAACCATCAGTTGAGACTATAAGAGGGGACATCAAAGGTGATCAGTGGGGAGAACAGCGGGGGTGGGAGGATTTACGCTCAACTCCACGGGTGGTTAATTCCCTTTCTCCATTTGCAGAAGAATATTCCTACGGGCCAAGCAAACGAAGCTAGGTGGGCCAGTCCAGTCCGTCATCTTGGCCCTACGCGTCACATTGGTGGAGACCGCAGCTGTCCAATTTAGATCGACGCCTCTGTGGGAGCCAGATGAGCGTAACAGAACGCGAAGCCTACCTACAAATTCCCACCCGGGCGTTATGGATACCTCAGAAACTGACCCATTGGCCCAATTACTAGGGGAACTGAGGGCTGAAGTGCATTCTGCCCGTCAAGAAACCAATGCTCTTAGGAGAGAACTGATTTTTTCAAAGGAGCCAACTGATAACCCTGCTAGGCAACTATTGCAAAGCCAGGCTGGACAAGCACCCGTACCTGGTTCCGGGGGAAATCCAGCTCCTGTGTTGTCAAGTAACCCTGTGCAAATAAACCTACCAGGAAATATTCCATTAGCTCCACCCAAGCGCTTTGCCGGAGATCCCAAAAGGTTTGCCGTGTTTATGAACCAATGCCGCTTGCACTTTTTATGCAGACCTGGAGCCTTCCCAAACGATCAAGCCAAGGTAGCCTTTGTATTGTCATATCTCAGCGGCAGTGCAGCTGATTGGTCAATTCCACTAGTTACTCAGGATGACCCAATTCTTCGGGATTTTCAGGGCTTTCAAACGAGCATGGAAAGACTATTTGCCCGGCACTCCCAAGGACAGGCCCTGGATAACGAACTTTTGTCCCTACGACAGGGTAACCAGGATCTTCTATCCTACATCGCGACCTTTAATAGGTTGATAGTGGAAACTGGATGGCCTGAGGTAAAACGAATCACGTTATTTCATCGAGGGCTTCGAGGAGAACTCAAGGATGTCTTCGCTCAAATCGTGAACCCACCTCAAGATTGCGCTGAATATATAGACTTAGTGGTCCAGTTAGATCACAGACTTTAGAACAGAAAGGCTGATCGAGCCAAGTTTGAGAATCGGGTGTTGGGCAAAACACAAGCTAACCCCAAAGGAGCAGATGCTTCAGAACCCATGCAAATCGGAGGGGTTAAAGTACCCTTAACCCAGAAGGAAAGAGAAAGGAGACGGCAAATGCAATTGTGTCTATATTGTGGAACTTCTGGGCATTTTCTACGGGATTGCCCTGTAAAACCACCCAAGAAGGTGGTAGGAGCTGCGGATAAAAGCCATATGGAGTCAGACTTGGGAAACGACCACGCTCGACAAGCGTAGAGGTCCGCTTGCCGAGCTTGAAGAAGGATACTCAGACCTTGCATTTCATCATACCAATGGTCCTCGTAGATCCAGGGCAGCCATCGCGTATGCATGCAGTAAGGGCATACATTGATAGCGGGGCCATAGGAAACTATGTGGACTACGAATTGACTTCCAGGATGAATGTACCTCTCTGCCGAAAAACCACCTCAGATGTCATCACCACAGTCGATGGAACTGAAATTGCCTCTGGGCCTGTAACTCATTCCACCGCAGAGATGACACTATTGGGTCAGGATGGGCATCGAGAGACTATTGTGTTTGATCTAATCAAAGCCCCACAGTTCCAAATAATACTGGGGATACCTTGGTTGGAAACACATAATCCTTGTATTGATTGGCGAGAGAAGAGAATAACCTTCCCGGATTGTGCACAAACCTGTTACCCAAAGAAAAATCTGAACGCAGGCCTCGCCACAGTAACCACAGCAGTCATGCAACTACCCCCTGAATACCAAGAATTCCAGGATGTCTTCCAAAAAGAACAGGCAAACACCTTACCTCCTCACAGATCGCACGAGTGTCAAATCGATCTCATACCCGGTGCACAACCCCCTTGTAGCAGGATCTATGTCCTTACGGAACCTGAGAACCTTCACCTACGACAATACTTAGACCAGTACCTTGCCAATGGCTTTATTCGCTCATCCAAGTCCCCTGCATCTTCAGCTTTGTTCTTCGTGCCCAAAAAGGAAGGTGACCTCAGAACGTGCATAGACTACCGCGCATTGAACCATATAACTGTTAAGAACCGATACCCATTGCCTCTGATCCCTGAACTACTAGACCAAGTGAAGGACGCTTGCATATACACTAAATTAGATCTCCGGAGGGCATACCATCTGGTACGTGTAAAAGAGGGTGACGAATGGAACACTGCTTTCCGCACTAAGTATTGGTTATTCGAATACCAGGTGATGCCTTTCGGGTTGTGCAATGCACCAGCAGCCTTCCAATACTTCATGAACAATGTCCTTCGTGAACTCATTGACGTTTGTGTTGTCGTATATATCGATGATATTCTAGTATACTCCTCTTCAGAATCTGACCATGTGAAGCACGTCCGAGCAGTCCTTGAGAAATTGCGCCAGCACAAACTATATGCAAAACTATAAAAATGCGTTTTTCATGCCACAGAAGTTGAATTCCTTGGGTTTATCCTGACCCCAAAGGGAGTCCGAATGGACTCACGAAAGGTGGACGCAATCCTTAAGTGGCCATCACCAAGTTCAGTTAAAGGAGTACAAAGCATGCTCGGCTTTGCCAATTTCTACCGCAGATTCAACCCGGATTTTCACATGTTGTACATCCCATCACAGCACTCTTGCGAAAAAATAAACGCTTTATGTGGACTGAAGAAGCTGGAAAAGCCTTCCAAGAGCGGAAAGCGAAATTCACGTCTGCACCTGTATTAAAGCACCCGCGCCCTGAACTTCCATACATAGTGGAAACTGATGCATCCAGTCTAGCCATGGGAGCTGTCCTGTCTCAAAAGGACCCTGAAACTGGCCAGCTTCACCGAGTAGCATTTTGGTCCAGAAAGTTCTCGGCACCCGAATTAAACTATGCGGTTACCGACAAGGAGTTATTAGCCATTAAATCCGCCTTCAAGGCTTGGCGGCACTATCTTCTCGGTGCCAGGCATACCATTACTGTGATCACTGATCACCGGAACTTACAGTATTTAAAGACAGCCAAGGCCCAATCGTCACGTCAACTCCGATGGGCATTGTTCTTTGCCGAGTTCGATTTCGTGATAACCTATCGACCAGGTTGTAAGAATGGTAAAGCAGACACCTTATCCCGACTAGGGATGGGAGAGGCAGAAGTGAACCCAGAACCAGTACCTATAATTTCCGAACAAAGGATTCTTGGCATGACTACTCTACAGACACTAGAGGACATTCAGGTAAAGATCCAGCAACTCTTTGATCCTACAGCCCTGCAGGACTGGGTAAAGAAAGGCCCGGACTACTCTGTCACCATGGTCTGCCTTATTACCAAGGGCGGCTATTTCTGCCACACAAGGAACTACAAGAGCTAGTCATTTCCAGTTATCATGATACCCTAATGGAGGGGCACCCAGGTATTGCAAAAACTGAAGCTAAAATTAAAAGACAATTCTGGTGGCCCACCTCGCGAAAGGATATTAAATCATTTGTGATGTCTTGTGGCATTTGCGCCCAAAACAAAAGTCAAAAGAAAAAACCAGCTGGACTCTTACAACCTTTAGACATTCCGCCTACACCATGGCACACCTTATCGTTAGACTTTATTACTGATCTACCCCCATGCAATGGATTTAACACCATTCTAGTTATTGTGGATCTTTTTTCCAAGATGGCCCACTTTATCCCTTTAAAGGGATTACCTTCAGCTTCAATCCTGGCCAAGGAGTTCCTCGAAAACATTGTTCGCATACACGGATTTCCGTCCGTATTGGTCTCTGACCGGGGCAGTCAATTCATTTCACATTTTTGGAAAAAATGCTGTCAATTGGCGCAAATCGATGTGAGGTTATCGACCAGTCACCACCGCCAGACCGATGGTAAAACGGAGAGGACCAACCAGACTCTCGAACAATACCTGCGTTGTATGTTACATCAAACTGAGAGTAATTGGAAAGACATTCTTTGGATCGCCGAATATGCATACAATAATTCAGTACACTCTGGAACTGGACAAAGCCCCTTTTATAAATTATATGGGCACCATCCTCGAACCTCAGACCTTGACTCACCCCAACTCTTAGAAATGCCTGCAGTGGACCATCTGCACGCTATGATTACACAAGCCTTTAAGGAAGCAACTACACATTTAAAGCAGGCGAAAGAAAAATACAAGAAAGATGCTGATCGGCATAGAAGTGATACTCCACAATACCAGATAGGGGACCAAGTATGGTTAGCCACAAAACATATACCTCTAAAGGGAACATGGACCTTTAACCCCAGATATTTGGGACCTTACTCTATTAAGGCCATTATCAACCCGGTGGCTTTCAAATTGAACTTACCTGCTAATATGCGAATTCACCCCGTCTTTCATGTATCTCTTTTGAAGCCAGTGCAACCAGGGACAAGACTAACCAAGCCACCAGACCCCATCCTTGTAGACGGAGTACCCGAATTTGAAGTTAATAACATCCTGGACTCCAAGCTGATAAAGTCAAAACTTTTTTATTTAATCCACTGGAAAGGTTACGGACCACAGGAAAGGTCATGGGAACCTAGTGACCATGTTCATGCACCCCGATTGGTGAAAAAATTCCACCGAAATTTCCCAGACAAACCGAAACCACAGGGAAGAACGACTTTAGGAGGGGCCTTGGGGGGAGTGCTGTCATGATGCCTACCCACGGGGACTCAGTCCAGCAACCCCAGAAGCAGGCATCAAGTTATCCCAAGCAAGCCCAACAACCCCTGCTAGGGGCTATTTGGGTGCAGTCCTGGCGCCTATGGCGAGTCAGTCCTGGCGCCATAGGCGCCAGGCTCATAGATTAAAACTTACCTAATGCAGACCATGCTGCAAAACGTACCTGATGCAGACCATGCTGCAAGAGCTCCAAGCCAAAAGAGGCTTGGAAGGGACTACTTAACCTACGGACTATTTTTTACTCGGGTGGGGCTGGGGAGGAATACTTACCTGGGACTACTTTGGAGGCTAATTAAACCACGCCCGAAGAGCAGCACACGCTTCGCGTTATTCTGCATCCAGCAGCGTAGCGCTCACCGTGCCTGCAAGTCTGCATCCAGTCTTCTGCCACGCCCGCCTCGAGTTTGGAGCTCCTAGAAAAAGGGAGAAAGAAGGAGAAAAGGTTAGAACAAGAGCAATACCTTTGATCCTTACCTGAATTCCCAATCCATCGCGCCTTCGAGTTGGAAGAAAGAAGTTATTTTATGCGCGTCGCCTCGCCTGCTGCAGCGCCGCGCTGAACTCACCGGCCTTCGCAGCATCTTCACATTCCACTGCATTATCCTCCATGTTCCTGCCGCACTCCGGCACCTAAGGAGAAGACAAGAACAGCAAGGTAAGCCAAAGGAATACACAGAAGAATATTAGTTACCCCCCCACAGACTTACCTGATTTTACCACCGGGGGTACTATTCCTCTTCACGGGTCGGCGCAGCTTCCACTGCATCCTCGACGAACCCCCGCCCCTAAGGGGAAACAAAAGGACAGCAAGGTGAAACAAAGGGACTAACAAGGGGAACCCTCCTCACCACAATAGACTTACCTGATTTTACCGCCAGAGGCATTATTCCCCAAGACTTCATACTTTCTCTCAGTGCCTGAATAAGGGAGAAAGCAACAGGTTACATATTGACATAATTTTATCGAACTGTGTTGGATAATACAAATCCTTACCAGAATATTACCGGTTGCCACGAGGAACTCTTCACTAGGGTCAAGCTGCAACCTGCAAGGAATCGGACAAGAGTGAAAGTCAGGCATTTGAACTCTTACGAACTACATGCTTAGGGCGTCTTGCCAGGAATCTCAGAGTCAACATTGTTCTGGAACTCACCAATTCCTTCGAGCCAGTGAAGCAACTGGTTATCTACACGCCCCTGCGCTCAGTGCAGGATGGAGAGCTCATCTTTTCAAACCATCAGGTGAGACTATAAGAGGGGACATCAAAGGTGATCAGTGGGGAGAACAGCGGGGGTGGGAGGATTTACCCTCAACTCCACGGGAGGTTAATTCCCTTTCTCCATTTGCAGAAGAATATTCCTACGGGCCAAGCAAACGAAGCTAGGTGGGCCAGTCCAGTCCGTCATCTCGGCTCTACGCGTCACATTGGTGGAGACCGCACCTGTCCAATTCAGATCGACGCCTCTGTGGGAGCCAGGTGAGCGTAACACTCAGAACTTCAACACCTGTCAGTGTATCCGCCGATCAGATTACCGGTGACCCCCAATCTTCTTCACCAGAGGGAACAACTGTGGCACCCCTCCCCACAATCACTCAGCTTGGCGGCGTGGTGCCTGAGTTCAGGTCTTTAGAGCATCTTGGCTTGTCCGCAGATAACATGCGCATTATCCAGGCAGCCAGAAAACCTTCGACTAGGTCCCAGTACAAAAGCAAATGGCTTAGGTTCTGTCATTGATGTTTAGACAAGCAGTTGGACCCAAGGCGGGCTACAGTTGACACGGTACTGTCCTTTGTATGCCACCTAGCAGAGTCGGGAGTTCATGTTTTATCATGTAGAACTTACCTTTCGGCAGTTTTCGCCTATCTATCTACGGACCATTGTTCTTACTCTCTGGCTAACCCAGTGGTTAAGAGACATTTTGCAGGCTTGATGCGCCTCTTTCCTCCGATTCGTAGTCCGCGCCCGGCGTGGGATCCTCCTCTCTGGGGGATGCTCTCGAGATTCCATGGCACAACATGAGGGCTTATGCCTTCCCACTTCTACCTCTAGTTCATCGGACGATTTGCAAATTGAAAAACACAGTAAACTGTTCTCTCCTACTAATTGCCCCGTGGTGGCCGGCTAGGTTTTGGTTCTCAGAACTTCAACACCTATCAGTGTATCTGCCGATCAGATTACCAGTGACCCCCGATCTTCTTCACCAGGGGGAACAACAACTGTGGCACCCCTCCCCACAATCGCTCAGCTTGGCGGCGTGTTGCCTGAGTTCAGGTCTTTAGAGCATCTTGGCGTGTCCGCGGATAACATGCGCATTATCCTGGCAGCCAGAAAACCTTCGACTAGGTCCCAGTACAAAAGCAAATGGCTTAGGTTAAGTCATTGGTGTTTAGACAAGCAGTTGGACCCAAGGCGGGCTACAGTTGACAAGGTACTGTCCTTTGTATCCCACCTAGCAGAGTCGGGAGTTCATGTTTTATCATGTAGAACTTACCTTACGTCAGTTTCCGCTGTCTACGGACCAATGTTCTTACTCTCTGGCTAACCCAGTGGTTTAGAGACATTTTGCAAGCTTGATGCGCCTCTTTCCTCCGATTCGCAGTCCGCACCCGGCGTGGGATCTAAATATGCTCCTGACAGCGTTGTGCTTTAAGGATAAGGTGATCCTACGGACAAACCCCGCTTTCTTGCCGAAGGTGGTTTCTGAATTTCATCTAAACCAGTATATTACCTTGCCGGTCTTTTTTCCGAACCCCGCTTCAGAGGCGGAAAGGGTTCTACACTGTCTGGATGTTAGAAGGGCTCTTAAGTTCTATCTTGACAGGACTTCTTCTGAACTGTTTGTCACTTTTGGGAATCCACAAGGTAAGCAGGCCTCTAAGGCGACCATCTCCCGATGGATCGCGGCCTGCATTACAGAGTCTTACACCGTTCAAGGGCTGAGGCCTCCTAAAGGTATTCATGCACACCTGGTGCGGCGCAAGGCAGCCGCAATTGCCTTTCAGAAATATGTCCCCTAGGAGACCATCGCAAAGGTGGCTACTTGGGCCTCCCCATCGGCTTTTTCTTAACATTATTGTCTAGACCTAAGTTCAAGAGCTGATGCTCAGTTTGGTCAGGCTGTGCTGAAGAACCTGTTCCAGTAAGGTTTTTTTTCCATCCACCCATAGTTCCTGTAAGGAGTGCTTGGGAATCTCCCATAAGTATGGAGGAAAGGGGACGGGACTTAGGAGCATAACAAGGTTACTCACCGTAGTGACCACCTTACGATAGAAAAGGACTGATGGGCGATGCGCGGGGTGGAGCTGAGATGGGCGAGGTTACGGCCGCGTCCCGGGCCGCGCGTAGAAAGAGAGGAAGGACAAAAGACAATTTTCTTTTTCGAAATTTTGGATGCTTTTACAAAGCGCTCTGGGTCCCGTCCCACAGGACAGAGAGATGTCCCCATAAGTATGGAGGAAAGGGGACTATGGACTAGGAGTAACCTGGTTATTCGTCAGTTCAAACCTTGGACATCCGGAAGTTCACTCTTTTATGTATTATTGTAAGGACCCCCCTCACCATCGATGAGTAATTCGTTGCAGCTTTTTGTATAACCCCAGCTTCGCGCGAATGTGTCTGTGACTTTCTTTATGGCATGCGTCTCTTGCAGGAATAAAATATCCACCCTATGATGGGTTGCGTAGGCTAGTATCTTTCTTGCCTTTATTGGGTGTGCCAATCCTCGCACATTCCACGTGAGCAGCCTAACCCCCTGCATCTCCGGCGTTCTCGTCAGTGTTGTTACTGGTATACCTCGACCTCTTTCTCCGCCGAGGTATCCCCATGTTTCTTGTGTTATATTCAAAAATGTGTTTTTGTTGTTGTGCTTCGTCTTTGTCTCTGAGCGTGTACTGCAAACATAGCGGGATATTTGTTCGTATTCAGAGTGCACGCATGTACTTCTTGTTCAACTCCCACTGGGCAACAAGCCCAACCCCCGTCCCGCCCCCCACCCTCACCATCTCCCCAACTGGACGGTGTAAAACCCATTGAACTGTTCAACCTTTGAACCGGTGGGTGGCTCTGTGCGGTCATACTCCCCTCATCGACTGCCAACCAGACCGCCTTTAGGGCCGCCGCACCAGTAAGTTCGCACATCCAGAATTTGCATAGGTTCGGGCCTTCTTGTATTAGACTTGTGGTTTCATTTGCTGTGGCCCAGCAGCGGGTCTTTGCCTTTCATTGGAAGGGGGATATTACGTTCTACTGCGGTCACGCCTCGGGACTCAGTTGTATTGTGCCGCGGCTAAGGCTTGTTCCTCCAACCGGGGCACCCAGCCACTGTGCTTCAGGGTATCACCCCTTGCCCCACGGGGTAGTTCACTGCCGAGTTTTACGAGGGGTGGGACCCAATGTTGTTGTCCGTGGCTATTCCCGCCTGTGTCCCTAAGTATCAGCGGTAGGTGTTGTGGTGTGTGGTGCAGTATATCCTCCACCTCTATGTTGCATGGTAGGGTGAACGGTGCCCCCAGTAATCTTCAGGGGGGGGGCACACGGGTCCCCACTCGTGCCCAGGGGAGATCCCTCTCCTGGTCCTTCTGTTGGTCCTGAGCTGCGTGGGATGGATCCTTTCGAGGGCCCGGTGTGTTAATTGCCATTCGGGGCCAGGGCAGAGGGCAAGTTGGACTCTCTGCTTCCCATCTGCCTGTTTGATGAATCAGCTCCCTGCGGGCCCAGCTGTGAGTCCAGGATACTTTGAGTGATGCAGGGAGCGAACAGAGAGGCTCAGACCTCGTGGCCCCAGCAGCTGCACGAAGCAATCCTCTCCCTTACATCAAATTGCCCACTCTCCTTGGCCCACGCTTTACTGCGCGGACCATATGTGTGTGATAGGAGGGGGGAGCAGTCCCGCTCCGGCGGTCGTCGGGCAAAGTTTAGTGGGGGGGCCACCCTCAACCCGGCCGGCCTGCTGCTCGCTCCCAGCGCACATGGTTGCCGGTGGGGAGTGCAAAGTCGCTTCTGTTCTCGGGCAACTGTGCCACTGTGAACGCCGTTGGGGTCCACCCCGCCCCACACTCACCTGACCATGTGTCTCGCAGGCCTCAGCTGGCGGGCACAGTGCTGTTCACTCATCCTCCAGGGCACATCGAGGGGGCTGGAGAAGGGAGGGGACCCTCGACCCGGCAGGCCAGCCGCTCGCTCACAGCGCACACGGCAGCCGCTGGGGAGGGCAGCACTTCAGGATTTTATTTCACCGGAGGCTCTGGCTGCTGTCTGCCACGCTTCGGTGGGTGAGGGGCAGGAGGCCTTGCCAACTCTGCACCACCTAAAACAACAAAGCGGCGGGTTTAGATGACAGCTGTCGCCTTTTTCTGAAGTCAGTTAATCCCCTGGGGTAATCACTTCAACCACAGCCTCGACTCGCGTGGGATTGGGTTCTGGATGCGCAGGATTTCCTCAGGATTTTAAAGTTACGGTGCAGCTACCCTGTCAGGCGGCCATCTTCGTTGGCGTCCGACAGCGCCCCTATATAATTGCATTTTAAGCATTTGCTGACAAGAGAGGTTATAGGTGCTTGAGCTAAATGGGATAAACAATTGTGGTGTTGTAGATTTTGTGGCCCAACTCTAGAGTTAGACGATAAAGCATGTTTTAGTAGAGTGTGATGATCTCGTGAGCAGAGAGGTCTGGTGTTTGATAGATGTATTCATCAATAAAGACTGCTTACGCCAGACACATAGTGGGTCATTTTGTTTATTTATTTC
Source organism: Ambystoma mexicanum (assembly GCF_040938575.1). Lineage (NCBI taxonomy): Eukaryota > Metazoa > Chordata > Amphibia > Caudata > Ambystomatidae > Ambystoma > Ambystoma mexicanum. The sequence continues at coordinate 572,847,187 of NC_090931.1, read as the reverse complement.
ATTTATTTATAGTGCATTTGTAAGGAGCTTATACAGCAAGAAATTGTGTTTCAAAGCACCCACAGGGCAGGACAGGCAATATGGGACAGTGGCAATAGAATACAATAATGAACAGGATAAAGGGGGTCCTACTAGGCCTTGTGAGCATTCGGATTGTGCAAGTGCAGAGAGAGAGATGGGCAAGGTGAGGAAGTGCTAGGAAATTCCCCAGAGGGGGAAGTGCCAGGGAGTAAGTTGCTGAGGTACCGGTAAGTGCTTGGCAGAGGTCACATAGTGTGGAGTGGTCATCTGCTGATGCAATAAGTGTGGTCCTTTGAGGGAGCATAGGCCAATGGGTGCCCAAGGGCAAGTGCTGGGAGCGGAAGGGGCTGAAGGCGATTGGGAGGAAGGCCAGGACCCAGAAGGACACATAAGGGCCAGGCCGCCAAACTCAGCGACTGAGGGGTTTAGCACGTGAGGAGGTGAAGAGGAAAGTCTTGAGACACTTCTGGAATTTGAGGCGATCCTGCTCAAGACGGAGAGGGAAGGGAAGGGGAGGCTGTTCCAGAGGTGGGAGCGAGCCAAGGAAAGAGATCATGCTCCAGCTTGCTGTTTAGAGAAGCCCTTGACACACATAGTTGGAGCCGGAGGAACGTAAAGACCTGGAGGGAGAATATTTGGTAAGAGCATGTTGTAGATAGCGTGGTCCCTGGCCCAAGACAGTCCTATGGATGATGCAGAGGAATTTGAATTTGATGCTTGCAGTAACTTGGAGCCAGTGGAGAGATTTTAGGGCTGGAGAGATACTGTCCCTGGGCTTGAGACCAAGGATAAGACTTGCAGCCCTATTCTGGTTAAGCTTGAGGGGACAGAGAGATGAAGAGGCTAGATTAAGGAAGAGGTTGTTGCAGTAGTCCAGCCTATAGAATACCAGGGCTCTAGAGACATTGAGCTTCTGGGGAAAGGTGAGGAAATGAAGGATGCCTCTGAGGAGGTGGAGTTGGAAATGGGCCTTCTTGGCAAGGTCCATGATGTGAGGGAGTAAAGAAAGAGAGGAGTCAAAGATGACTCTGAAGTATATCGCTTCAGATGGGGGAGGGGAGCCCATAGAGGGTGGCCAGAGAGAAGGGAGGAAAGTGGGCTAGGAATCCCGATCGGAAGGATCTCAGTCTTGCTGGCATTGAGGTAGAGATCATTAGTGGCACACCAGGACTGGATAGCAGAATGGCAGTCATGAATGGTAGAGGAAGTAGCAAGAGGGTCAGAGGGAAGTTTGAAGAAGAGTTTGGTGTACTCTGCATAACACTGGACGTGGGGGGCAAAAGTGGAAATAAGGTGAGCAATTGGAGCGAGATAGATGTTAATGAGCCGGGGTCATATGTTGGAGCCCTGAGGGACGCTTCAGGTAGACATAGAGGTGGGAGAAGAGAAAGAGCCCAGTATAACTGTAATATATAGTTATATATAGAAAGAGCCCTGTAATATTGTCTGTAAATATCTGTCCAGCACCCAGATACCCACGGGTTAGGTGCGCTTTACAAATGCTAAATGAATAAAATAAATAACCTGGGAGGGACGGTCAGTGAGGAAGGAGGTCAGCAGTCCAGGGCCTGCTCCGAGATACCAAGGGTATCATGGAGTCGTTTTATGAGGATGGAATGGTTGACCATATCAAATGCAGAGAAGAGATGGAGTAGAATGAGAACAGTGGGAAAGTTAGAGTCCAGAGATGCAAGCAGTTCTTCACCGGTATTTAGGAGAGCAGTTTCCGTGTCTCTGGACGCTCGGAATCCAGATTGATGGCCGTGTAGGCAACTAACGAGCTCAGTATGCTGAGTCAGTTGTGGGAAGACCAATTTCTCCAGGAGTTTCCCAAGCAAGAGGGTGATGAAGATGGGGCGATAGTTAGCCAGACAGTAGGGGATCGGCAGTCAGATTTTTGTAGGAGGGGGCGCAGAAGTGAGTGCTTTAGGGAAGAGGGGAAAGACCGAGTAGCAACAGAGTGATTGCAGAAAACAGCAAGTGTAGGGGCAAGGGAGCCAATGTTGTCGTAATAGTTCTGGAAGAAGAGGGGGGCTGTCTTCATAGCGCGGACAACCCTAGAGACCTCATCTGATGTGATAGGAGTGAAGGAGTAGAGGAAGGCTGAGGGAGGGTGTGAGGCCAGGGGGATGAGAGTGGCAGGGGGAGGAGTGCTCAGGATGTTCTGGGTTTTCGCAGTGAAGTGGGTGGCCAATGCAGTGCAGAGGGCCTGAGAGGCAAGAGGCGTGGTGGAGACTGCAGAGGGATTGGCTAGTTCTTTGCAGATTATAAAGAGTTCAGCCGTGTCGTTGGATGCACCAGAGATGCGTGCCTGAATATGGGCCCTCTTCTTGGAGTGAATGGAGAGACGAATTTGCCTTTGGACAAGGCGACAGGCCAGTTCGTCAGAGTTTGAGATTGAGGGCTGCCCCTTCCTTTCCACAGCTCTGCACTTGCGCTTCAGGGCTTCTAGATCAGAATCGTACTAAGTGTTACGCTTGATGGCATGTTTCAGGCAAATCCTCATGACTGGGGCAAGGATATCAAGAGTGTTTTTGATGGTGAGGTGAAGGTTGCTAAAGGCAATGTTGGTGGTAGAGTCTGCAACGGGAGGAGGGGGGGTGAAGGTAGATGCGAAGGCAGCAGCTGACACTCGTTTCATCAGACGAATGTCTGAGAATGAGGTTGGCAGAGCTGGGGGAGGTGGGGTCAGGGGGCCGAGAGGGCCAAAGTGAGAGGAGAGGAGGGAGTGGTCTGACCAGAAGAGAGTGGTGATGAGACAGGGGTGAGAGGAAGATCAGTGCGGATGAAGGCATCGACAGTGTGTCCAGCCAAGTGGGTAGGACCAAAGGGGAGAATGGAGAGGGAGAGCGAAGAGCAAAGGTCAGGGAACAGCGTGGTAGCCATGATAGAGGAGTCATGGTGGATGTTGAAGTCACTTAGTAGGAAGAGTTTAGTGGTAGATGACTTGGAGAGAGGAGTAGACATGCACCCATTCTGAGAGGAACAGTGTGAGAGGGCAAGGTGGTTGATAGATAGTGGCAATGTTCAATGAGGAGTTAGGAGAGATGACCAGCTTGCAGACCAGGCTCTCGTAGGAGGAGTATGGCTGGGTGGGTATAAGAGAAGAAGGGACCAACTCGGGGAGGAGATCGGAGCAACCCCACCGCCATCCCGGTTTGGGGCGCGGCTTAGAGATGATCTTGTAGCCATCAGGGAGAAAGGAGTCAAAAGCAGTGACTGAGCTGGCCTTGAACCATGTCTCAGTAATCTTAAAGAAGGAGGCAGATGTAAGCAGAGTGTTTGATTTCAGAGCGGGCATTTAGAGTAGACAGGTGAAGCAGGTCTCTGCCTTTAAAGGTTTTCCAGTGATGGATACAGGGGCGTGGTACCCCATATGGACGAGGAGGAGGGACAGAGAGAGAGGAAGAAGGAGTAGCAGGCGCAGGAAGGAAGTTGATGAGAGATGGCAAGCGTCGGTCAAAGAGGAGGAGGTTGGGTTGAGGACCCTGAGCCATGATGGTGCCATTGTGATAGACATTAATGATGCATCTGGATGATGAGAAGCCCGCCAAGAGTACTTGCCATCTAGTGCCACTATCAGTGCGTGAGGATAAGACAGGGGAGAGAATAACAATAAGATAGGGAGTCCAGAGATCTAGAGAGGGGACAGAAAAGAGGATATTGGTGACAATCTGTCTCGAAGTTGCGCTGAGGTAGGTGTCTGCGATGGGGAGACCAGGCTTAGTGGTCAAGAAATCTTTTTTAAACTTTTTCCTTCCAGACTTTGTGAGAGAGGGGGAACAGGTGATAGTATAGCAGTTAGAATTGATAGGGGAGGTGGTGAGTGCCATAGGGGTGGCAGAGAGATACAGGGTGGAGGATAGAACAAGATGGAATGAGAGGCTGCACTGCAGAGAAAGAACCTCAAAGCAGGCCTCCTGGTAGCCAAGATAGAGCTTACAGATACAGTGGGAACACTTGAGGACAGGAGGCACACAATGCAATGAAAAATGGGTGTGTGTGGAGATGGAAAACACACCTAGATTTAAAATACTATGAAAGGCACACACTGCAATGCAAAATGTGGGTGTGTGGAGATGGAAACACACCTAGATTTAAAATACTATGAAAGGCACACACTGCAATGCAAAATGTGGGTGTGTGGAGATGGAAAACACACCTAGATTTAAAATATTAGGAAAGGCACTCAATGCAATGCAACATGGGGGGCGTGGAGATGGAAAACACACCTAGATTCAAAATATTGGGAAAGGTACACAATGCAATGCAAAATGGGGGGTGTGGAGATGGAAAACACACCTAGATTTAAAATATTAGGGAAGGCACACAATGCAATGCAACACGAGGGGTGTGGAGATGGAAAACACACCTAGATTAAAAATATTAGGAAAGGCACACAATGCAATGCAACATGGGTGTGTGGAGATGGAAAACACACCCAGATTCAAAATATTAGGAAAGGTACACAATGCAATGCAAAATGGGGTCTGTGGAGATGGAAAACACACCTAGATTTGAAATATTAGGGAAGGGACACAATGCAATGCAACATGAGGGGTGTGGAGATGGAAAACACACCTAGATTCAAAATATTAGGAAAGGCACACAATGCAATGAACATGGGAAATATGGGGAGGGAGGATTAGACTGAAGCAGTAGAGGTTGACTTAATGCTCAGCTAGGTACAGCATTTGTGAATAAGTGGATAGGCATTGGGTAGTTCAGAGAATAACTCACAGAAAGTCAGGAAAGCTAAAGGCTGCAAATGAGGTCCAGGTTCGTGACGTAGAAGGCTGCAAGCTGGTGAACAGTTCCATGATGGTGATGGGGGGAAGGCAGCAGGTTTTTTTGTGAGCAGGGGCCCTTGAAGCCCTCCCGTGGCCCAGACAGGCTCAGACAGAGGCCTTAGTTCGGGGCCTGTGTGAAGGGGCCAGCTAACGCCTGATGGCGCACACGATTGGCTCAAGTAAGGACTGAGGGGCCAATCAGCATCAGTGTTGTGCCGTCTCCATGGCAATGCTCAGAGGCATTCCGATGCCTGAGAAGAAGGTGGCTGCCATTTGCAGGCAGGACAATTGTGCAGAATAAAATATGGCCAAGGCACACATGCGGTCAGTATGTGCTCGAGCTAATCGTATTGCTCGGAGAGCACAGCATTAAATATGCCAGCAAGGGCTCACATGAGCAGAATCAGTGGGCCGTGGGAATATTCGGTGTAGCGTGTAATGAGCGCCTGCTCAATAAATCAGGCTGCTGGGGTGGAGGCTGCTGACAGAGGAAAGCGGGAGACTAGTAGGGCCCCGGGAGAGCCGAAAGAAAGTGTCAAATTGTCAGTCAAAGTGTCAGATTCTCCTTAGCAATGAATATGTTTTAAAAGCAAATTATTATGTAATTTTAAAGCTTTTTATGTTTTTTGTTTTTATTTGGTATTGAGCAGTGTATTTATGATGATTAGTGATATATGGATTTTTTCTGGTTAAGTAAATGTATATGCTTTGTTTGAAATTTTGCGAAAAGTTTGCTTGTACAAGCCTATCACTTAATAAAAAAAGAGAAAAAAAAGAATTTGTCCCACAATTACTAAAACTTACAAACTCCTTAGTCTTGTCCCCTTTCCTCCATACTACATAGTAATGGGAGTCATCCCACGGGGACGGGACTGGAGCCTTTCGCACCACAAAAAACAACTTCTTTAAATGTGATGCACTTCACAGCCAGTCCTACTACCAGCCTCACACAGCAGTCTTTTTTCCACTCAGCGGACTGGCCGACTTGCACTGCTGTGACACGTTTTTGCAGTTACAGTTAACTTTTCCCATATATATTTTTTGTGTGATTCTCAACACCAATTCCAAGGCCCCATCCCATCATATGGTCAGCGTATGCTGATGATAATTGGCATTTGGACCTGTGCTGTCTGCGTCAAGTTTCCTAGACTCAGACAGGCAGAGTCTCTGTCTGAGATGCTTGGGCCCTGCCCATGCCTGGGACACCTGTTCGTCGTGTTCATCTCTGGGAATGCACATGCGGTCTGTCATATGGTCAGTCCATGAAGGTACTTTATTGGTGAGGTGTCCACGCATCATTTGAAGTAATTCATCCAAAACCAAGATTGTGTACAATGTTTTTTGTCTCCAAGCACCCCAGCAAGGACACTACTTTCCTTCATGTGGGAAGGGCCTTAGGGATCTTCCAAGACCCACCAGGGGAGGTCTGAGGTTGTACATGCTTTTATCGGCTCTAGTGCTGAGGATTCTGCGGGGCCTAGCACCAGAACCCACCCTGGAGGAGCCCCAAAAGGAGTCTCTGGTCATCTTGGAAGTTCTAGCTTTGAGATCTTTGGTAGATATTGGGTACAGGTGGGAAGGATTGCCATCTAGCAAGGGTGTAAAGGCCCTAGAATTTTTAATTTGTATTAATAATAAAAGGATGCAGGTAATCTATCTCTGTCAGATTCTGTTGGATCTTGTAGACAATGATGTATTACAGACACCTCCTGGAAGTCACCAAAGTATCACCTACCACTTCCCAGGAAGGGTAGACACTGCTCCAGGGAATACAGAAGCTGGGGCAGTGTCCTCCCCCCGGGGAGAGGGGTCTTCTATAATGCACATCATTTAGTGTAATTCCTGATAACTGGGTGCTGGGTCAGGACCTGTATAAGGAAATCACAAGTGGAACCAAGATTCATAAATAGGATCCCTTAGATCTATGTGTCAATAATTAGTACTCCTCTCTTTCACCACATATTACAGATATAACCTGGAGCAGCCTTTCCGTCTCTCGAACCACCAAGGATTGAATTATGATCTTCCCTCTGTTGCCTTCACAAAGGAAGACGTCCAATTGGGTATCAGCTTCCCAAGGGGTGAGATGGTTTGTCGCAGGGCATAATCCCGGAGCCTGATTCATGGGCTAAGAAGAGTTTCTTAAGTAGGGGCAGGTTGTTTGTCAATAATCAAAAATAAGAGCTAATTACCTAAAAACAGTTCCTGGCATGGTCCACACCCTCGGATGTGTCCAGTTTGTAAGACTGGGATTCCGTTCACTTGCAGCATACACAAGTTCATGATGTAATCGAGTTTGTCAACGTCTGGTGACCATTCTAGAATAGGCTTTGTTCAGACAACCCAGGTGGCCATTTTTTTATCAGATCTGAATGGTGTATGCAATTGAAGGGGAACTCGTCCCAGAGCCACCAGATAGCGGTGCATACATTTGGGCTGCCACAAGCGACCCAGGAGGAGGGGAGCATGCCCCAAGGTAGGATTATTCCTAACAGTCTCCAAAATGGTGGGCTGATAAACAGGACCCCACTTCCATAAACCTCCATTCCAAAAGCATAGCGTACTCATGTGCCCTGCTGCACCAGTCTCCTGACAGAGCTGCAGTACCTGCTCTTCACTGGCACAGAGCAGACGCTAAGGCCACATGTGCCCTTTTACAGTTGCGGGAGCACAAGGCTCTACAGGCAGAAGCTGCATTAACTTCAGCACCTCTGGTGTAAAAATATCACAATCTATTAGTTTGGTATCAGGTTAAACTATAAGAATAAGCAAAACTGATTTCAGTATGGTGATTCATAGAAACATGATTATTGAAGACACACCAAGTTGGGTTCACACTAGTGTCAATTCTGTGAGCTCAGACCATCTATGAGAGGCTATTTAGATTCCAGGCAGCCTGATTGTCTTAATTCCAATGAATTAGACAAAAGACAGGATGCCAGCCTCTGTTGACTCTATGGGAGGATGGGTACCTCCTCCCTGGAAAGGGCCAGAAACTCACACCAGGAGATCTCCTGGATTCAAAGAGGCACTTACATATCCACGGCCAGCCTCAAATTAGGGGGTGGCTCTTTAGAGAGCCTTTGTAGCTGCAAGCTGAGAGATAGGTGGACTTGGGTCAGTCAAAGAGCACAGGTGGTCATTAGGAAGGGCTCATTCATCGACATTAGGAGGAAAGGTCCACTTGACTCAAGGACAGGGATTGGCCTCCTTAAAGCAGGCTTCCTTTTATCCAATCCCCCGTGGCATTTACCTTTAACACAATGGGTCTCCCACTCCTCCTTTTATTGATTCACATGTAGAGCTTCAAGGACATCCCGAAGAATTCATCGGGGCTCTGTTGGAAAAGCAGTTATTTGCAAAGCCCTCTGTCAGAGGTGAAGACAGTTGTTCAAAGGTGGAGGAAAGCTCTACTTCCACCCATCACCAGGGCACATTGGTTGTGACTTTCTGAGGACCAAGTCCTTCCACTCTGCTTGCAAAACTCCCTAGGCTTGGAGAGCAGAGATTGAAAAGGCCTCCTCTTACCCTAGAGAACACTGCATCACTCTCAGCATCGAGAGGGCCAAAGCAGCCAGGTTTGATTCTTTCATCACTCTGACCACTTGGAACGGCATTCCAACTGTGTGTGCCCCTTTCAAATCACTAGGAACTGCAGTGCTGACTTTGGCACTCACCTTTCAACCTCTGCTTGCATTCATCAAACCGGTTTGATGATGCATTGCCCCAGCAGAGCCTCATCACCTCAAGCACTAGTGCAACATGAAGATGACTTCAAAACCACCTCATTATCGAATCAAGCATTGAAATGCCAGATGTTTGCATCGTCCCCAGACCATCGGTACTCATCCTTTTGAATCATGCTCAATCATCGAACCGCTCCTGGTGATCCATCGACTTGATGCCACCTGAGAGATGGACGGAACAACGGACTCGATGTCTGGAATCAATGCAAATCTTGTATCGCACTAGCATCGCACCTTGAAGCCTGTCGGGCCACCTCATAACTAGAATCGGGTTCTATTGAGAGCCCCTCTGCTTTGGTCATTTCTTGGGGCCTTAGAGACTGCATAAAGGTGTGTTGCATCTTTTTCTGAATGAACATATACTTTTGAGTGACATTACTGCAATTCTTTCCTTTTTCCTCCCTGCTAAAGCATCCAAATTGCCTACACACATTTGATGTGCATTATCGGTCTTCTTTTACAGGGTGGATTTTTATAGTGTTTTAATGGTTCTACATTGTTATATAGACTTCAATTTAAAGTCTGAAGTTTGGACAACGTGAATTTAACCTCTTTATTTTGTTATAGGGGACTCACCCCGTACCCCACAAAACCCACCCCGACCTCCCTATTCCCTTGCCATCACATACACATGTACAGATATATGTATATGCATTTGGTCAAAACAACCAAAACGAAACTGCAGACTTTCAAGTGAAAGTCTATGTAAAAACAGACTATTGTTTCTAATAGTTACTTGTATGATTGATTTGTTTAATTAAAGTATATATATTTGTATAGCGCCTGCCCTTCATGAGATATTCTCTCATTTTGGAACTGTTGTACTATTGCTGTTTGAGTTGCCATGTCTCACATTCAAACCACTTCTAGGAGTATAGCCTTTCCTCTGTACTAGAAGTATGGTGTATTACAATGCATTACAAGCAAACGCAGATGCACTTTTGGTTGCTGCAAATCAAAATATGTGGCCAGAGATCAGTGACTACCAAGCTTACCTACCACTTGAGAAGTAGCAAGCTTTTTAGCTTGTGGAGGCTCCTTTTATTGCTCAGGACCGATTGGTGGGTTCGGTCCATCACATAGATACATCAAGCAATGCCATGGCGCTTGGCGCCAACATGCACAGAGTAGCCTGGATTCAGGCTACTAAATTCGCACAGGACGTATGAATAGGATTTTGGACCTTCCCTTCGGTGGCCAGGACTTGTTTCACCTGTCCATGGGCAAGGAGCTCAACAAAAGGAAAACCGCACACAAACAACCAAATCTCTAAGTATGCTGTCCAAAAGACGGTTGGATCATATCTACATTCCAAAGTCAGTGGCTCAGGATCTGACATATTGGGACGGTCTCAGCAACCTGTTTTAGGGTGTCTCTTTTCAGGAATCCACTCCAGAGCAGTGTATCACTATGCACTTGTCCTTCCAGGACCTAGCTTCGAGTGGCAACAGAGTGCTTTACGTAGGTATACAACGATACAGATACACAATGGAGCGCTTTAAAGGTATACAACAGTACAGATGTATAACGGAGCACTTTTCAGAGGTAACAACAGAACAGATATACAGCAGAGGGTAGCATACAGAGGGGCACAGAGGAGGGGTACAGCTGCACAGGGTGGCGGGGAGGAGAGGGGTCGACGGTGTCTAGTTACCCAGGTGGCACGCGGGCCGATGTGATCTAACCATAGTTTTAGTGGCCCTGGTGCACATGCCTTTTGAATCCTTGGCATCCTTCCATTTGAAGTTGCACTCCTCGAAGGTGGCCCTCACATTTGCCTAGAGGGTTAGTTAGATTCAGGCTTTATCGGCTTCTGCACCAAATATTATGTTTCATAAGGAAAAGGTGTTCTAAGGACCTACCTGGCCTTTTTCCTTAAAGTAGTATCCTCATTCCATATCAACAAGGATATTGTTTTGCCCACCTTCTTTCCGAATCTTCAATCTGTGGTGGGCGCTGTTCTGCATTAAATGGATGTTCGGAGAGCTCTCAAGTTCTACAGTCATAGGACCAAACAGCTCAGCAAATTTGACACACTTTTGGAACTCCGCATCCTGACTTCCAGGCCTCAAAGGCCTCCATGAACAGATGGCTGTTTTCAGGCATCAAGCACCGCTGCGAGATGCAAAAGGACTCTTCTCCAAAATGCATTCAGGCTCATGCCATGAGAGCGAAGACTACTGCCGTGGCTTTTCAGTTTAACATCCCTTGGAACGTAATTAGCAAAGCAGCCACATGGTTTATGCTGTCTGCATTCAACAAGCATACTGTCTGGACACCAGTGACAGATCTGATGCTAGCTTTGGTCAAGCTGTCCTTTGTAATCTTTCTGTTAGTCGGTAGGGACTTCCTCCTCCTGTAAGCTTCTTATTTAAGTGGAATCTCCCATCAATATGGAGGAAAGGGGGCGGGACATAGGAGTAAGAATCAGTTACTCACCATAGTGACTACCATACTCCTACTCCATAGTCCCCTTTCCTCCATACGACCCACCCTTGGTCACCTTTAAATTGATAAGCTAGCAGTGGCTGATGTGCAGACAAGGACTGATGAGTGAGGCCTGTGGGAGGAGTCAGCATTGCATGCTCACCCAGGACTACGCTGACGTGCACCATAGTTAAAGGGGGAAATCGTTTTTTTGTGGTGCAAAAGGCTCTGGTCCTGGCCCCATGAAACAGACTGCCATCCTCATGGAGAAAAGGGGACGATGGACTAGCAGTACAGTAGTCACTAGGTCGAGTAACTGTTTCTTACTAGTTACTGAGGCAAGGATATCGAGAGTGTTTGTGATGGTGAGGTGGAGGTTGCTAAAAGCAATGTCGGCGGTAGAGTCTGCAGTGGGAGGAGGGGGGTTAAGGTAGATGCGAAGGCAGCAGCTGACACTTGTTTCATCGGACGAATGTCTGAGAATGAGGTTGGCAGAGCAGGGGGAGGTGGGGTCAGGGGGCCAAGAGGGCCAAAGTGAGAGGAGAGGAGGGAGTGGTCTGACCAGGAGAGAGTGGTGATGAGACGGGGTGAGCAGAAGATCAGTGTGGATGAAGGCATCAACAGTGTGTCCAGCCAAGTGGGTAGGACCAGAGAGGAGAATGGAGAGGGAGAGCGAAGTGCAAAGGTCAGGGAACAGAGTGGTAGCCATGATAGAGGAGTCAAGGTGGATATTGAAGTCACCTAGTATGAGGAGTTTAGTGGTAGATGACTTGGAGAGAGGAGTAGACATGCACCCATTCTGAGAGGAACAGTGTGAGGGAGCAAGGTGGTTGATAGATAGTGGCAATGTTCAATGAGGAGTTAGGAGAGATGACCAGCTTGCAGACCAGGCTCTCATAGGAGGCGTATGGCTGGGTGGGTACAAGAGAAGAAGGGACCCACTCAGGGAAGAGATCGGTGCAACCCCACTGCCATCCCGGTTGGGGCGCGGCTTAGAGATGATCTTGTAGCCATCAGGGAGAAGGGAGTCAAAAGCAGTGACTGAGCTGGCCTTGAACCATGTCTCAGTAATCTTAAAGAAGGAGGCAGATGTAAGCAGAGTGTTTGATTTCAGAGCGGGCATTTAGAGTAGCCAGGTGAAGCAGGTCTCTGCCTTTAGAGGTTTTCCAGTGATGGATACAGGGGCGTGGTACCACATATGGACGAGGAGGAGGGACAGAGATAGATGAAGGAGTAGCAGGCACAGGAAGGAATTTGATGAGAGATAGCAAGCGTCGGTCAAAGAGGAGGAGGTTGAGTTGAGGACTCTGAGCCATGATAGTGCCATTGTGATAGACATTAATAATGCATCTGGATGATGAGAAGCCCGCCAAGAATACTTCAATCTAGTTCCACCATTAGTGCGTGAGGATAAAACAGGGGAGAGAATAACGATAAAATAGGGAGTCCAGAGATCTAGAGAGGGGACAGAAAAGAGGATATTGGTGACAATCTGTCTGGAAGTTGCGCTGAGGTAGGTGTCTGCGATGGGGAGACCAGGCTTAGTGGTCAAGAAATCATTTTTAAACTTTTTCCTTCCAGACTTTGTGAGTGCGGGGGAATAGGAGATAGTATAGCAGTTAGAATTAATAGTGGAGATGGTGAGTGCCATTGGGGTGGCAGAGAGATCCAGGATGGAGGATAGAACAAGATGGAATGAGAGGCTGCACTGCAGAGACAGAAACTCAAAGCAGGCCGCCTAGTAGCCAAGATAGAGCTTACAGATACAGTGGGAAGACTTGAGCACAGGAGGCACACAATGCAATGAAGAATGGGTGTGCGTGGAGATGGAAAACACACCTAGATTTAAAATATTAGGAAAGGCACACAATGCAATGCAACATGGGAGGTGTGGAGATGGAAATCATACCCAGATTCAAAATATTAGGAAAGGTACACAATGAAATGCAAAATGGGGGGTGTGGAGATGGAAATCGCACCTAGATTTGAAATATTAGGGAAGGCACACAATGCAATGCAACACGAGGGGTGTGGAGATGGAAAACACACCTAGATTCAAAATATTAGGAAAGGCACAGAATGCAATGCAAAATGGGAAATATGGGGAGGGAGGCATAGGCTGAAGCAGTAGAGGTTGACTTAATGCTCAGCTAGGTACAGCATTTGTGAATAAGTGGATAGGCATTGGGTAGTTCAGAGAATAACTCACAGAAAGTCAGGAAAGCTAAAGGCTGCAAATGAGGTCCAAGTTCGTGACGTAGAAGGCTGCAAGCTGGTGAACAGTTCCATGATGGTGAAGAGGGGGAAGGCAGCAGGTTTTTTTGTGCGCAGGGGCCCTTGAAGCCCTCCGTGGCCCAGATAGGCTCAGACAGAGGCCTTAGTTCGGGGCCTGTGTGAAGGGGCCAGCAAACGCCTGATGGCGCACACGATTGGCTCAAGTAAGGACTGAGGGGCCAATCAGCATCAGTGTTGTGCCGTCTCCATGGCAATGCTCAGAGGCATTCCAGTGCCTCAGAAGAAGGCGGCTGCCATTTTCAGGCAGTACAATTGTGCAGAATAAAATATGGCCAATGCACACACGCGGTCAGTATGTGCTCGAGCTGATCGTGTTGCTCAGAGAGCACAGCATTAAATATGCCGGCGAGGGCTCACCTGAGCAGAATCAAGGGGCTGCAGGAATATTTGGTGTAGCGTGTAATGAGCGCCTGTCAATAAATCAGGATGTCGGGGTGGAGGCTGGTGGCAGAGGAAAGCAGAAGACCAGTAGGGCCCCGGGAGAGCCGAAAGAAAGTGTCAAATTGTCAGTCAAAGTGTCAGATTTTCCTTAGCAATTAATATGTTTTTAAAGCAAATGATTATGTAATTTTAAGGCTTTTTTATGTTTTTTGGTTTTATTTGGTATTGAGCATTGTATTTATGATGATTAGTGATATATGGATTTTACTGGTTAAGTAAATGTATATGCTTTGTTTGAAATTTTGCGAAAGGTTTGCTTGTACAAGCCAATTGGTTAATAAAAAAAGAAAGAAAAGAATTTCTCCCACAATTACTAAAACCTACAAACTCTTTAGTCTTGTCCCCTTTCCTGCATACTAATGGGAGTCATCCCACGGGGAAGGGACTGGAGCCTTTTGCACCACAAAAAACAACTTCTTTAAATGTGATGCACTTCACAGCCAGTCCTACCACCAGCCTCACACAGCAGTCTTTTTTCCAATCAACAGACTGGCCGACTTGCACTTCTGTGGCACGTTTTCGCAGTTACAGTTAACTTCCCCCATATATATTTTATGTGTGATTCTCAACACCGATTCCAAGACCCCAACCCATCATACGGTCAACATATGTTGTTGATAATTGGCATTTGGACCTGTGCTGTCTGCGTTAAGTTTCCTAGCCTCAGACACGCAGCAAAGTCTCTGTCTGAGATGCTTGGGCCCTGCCCATGCCTGGGACACCTGTGCATCGTGTTCAGGTCTGGGATTGCACATGTGCTCTGTCGTACGGTCAGTCCATGAAGGGACTTTATAGGTGGGGTCTCCATGTATCCTTTGAAGTAATTCATCCAAAACCAAGATTGTGTACAATGTTTTTTGTCTCCAAGCACCCCAGCACGGACACTACTTTCCTTCATGTGGAAAGGGGCTTAGGGATCTTCCAAGACCCACCAGGGGAGGTCTGAGGTTGTACATGCTTTTATCGGCTCTAGTGCTGAGGGTTCTGCGGGGCCTAGCACCAGAACCCACCATGGAGGAGCCCCAAAAGGAGTCTGTGGTCATCTTGTAAGTTCTAGCTTTGAGATCTTCTGGTAGATATTGGGTACAGGTGGGAAGGATTGCCATCTGCCAAGGATTTAATTAAAGGCCCTAGCATTTTTAATTTGTATTAATAATAAAAGGATGCAGGTAATCTTTCTCTGTCAGATTCTGTTGGATCTTTTAGACAATGATGGATTACAGACACCTCCTGGAAGTCACCACCAAAGTATCACCTACCACTTCCCAGAAAGGGTAGACACTGCTGCAGGGAATAGACAAGCTAGGGCAGTGTCCTCCCCCCGGGCAGAAGGGTCTTCTATAATGCACATCATTTAGGGTAAATCCTGATAACTGGGTGCTGGGTCAGGAGCTGTATAAGGAAACAAGAGCTAATTACCTAAAAACAGTTCCTGGCATGGACCACACCCTTGGATGTGTCCAGATTGTAAGACTGGGATTTCGTTCACTCGCAGCATACACAAGTTCATGATGTAATTGACTTTGTCAACGTCTGGTAGCCATTCTAGAATAGGCTTTGTGCGGACAACCAAAGTGGCCATTTTTTAATGAGATCGAAATGGTGTATGCATTGTGAAGGGGAACTCGTCCCAGAGCCACCAGATACCGGTGCATACATTTGGGCTGCCTAAGCGACCCAGGAGGAGGGGAGCATGCCCCAAGATAGGATTATTCCTAACAGTCTCCAAAATGGTGGCCTGCTAAACAGGACCCCACTTCCACAAAACTCCATTCCAAACGCATAGCGTACACCTGGGCCCTGCTGCACCAGTCTCCTGACAGAGCTGCAGTACCTGCTCTTCACTGGCACAGAGCCGGCGCTAAGGCCAAATATGTCCTTTTGACAGTTTCGGGAGCACAAGGCTCTGCAGGCAGAGGCTGCATTAACTTCAGCACCTCTGTTGTAAAAATATCACAATCTATTAGTTTGGTGTCAGGTTAAACTAAAAGAATAAGCAATACTGATTTCAGTATGGTGACTCATAGAAACAGGATTATTGAAGACACACCAAATTGGATTCCCATTCGTGTCAATTATGTGAGCTCAGACCATCTATGAGAGGCTATTTAGATTCCAGGCATCCTGATTGTCTTAATTCAAATGAATTAGACAGAAGACAGGATGCCAGCCTCTGTTGACTCTATGGGAGGATGGGTAACTCCTCCCTGGAAAGGGCCAAAAACTCACACCAGGAGATCTCCTGGATTCAAAGAGGCACTTACATATCCATGGCCAGCCTCAAACTAGGGGGTGGCTCTGCAGAGAGTCTTTGTAGCTGCAAGCTGAGAGATAGTCGGACTTGGCTCAGTCAGAGAGCACAGATGGGCTTGAGGAAGGGCTCATTCATCTGACATTAGGATGAAAGGGTCACTTGACTCAAGGACAGGGACTGGCCTCCTTAAAGCAGGCTTCCTTTTATCCAATCCCCTGTGGCATTTACCTTTAACACAGTGGGTCTCCCACTCCTCCTTTTATTGATTCACATGTAGAGCTTCAAGGACATCCAGCAGAATTAATTGGGGCTTTGTTGGAAAAGCAGTTATTTGCAAAGCCCTCTGTCAGAGGTGAAGATAGTTGTTCAAAGGTGGAGGAAAGCTCTACTTCCACCCATAACGAGGGCACATTGGTTGTGACTTTCTGAGGACCAAGTCCTGTCACTCTGCTTGCAAAACTCCCTAGGCTTGGGGTGCAGAGGTTAAAAAGGCCTCCTCTTACCCTAGAGAACACTGCAGCACTCTCAGCATCGAGAGGGCCAAAGCAGCCAGGTTTTATTTTTTCATCACTCGGACCACTTAGAAGGGCATTCCAACTGTGTTTGCCCCTTTCAAATCACTAGGACCTGCAGTGCTGACTTTGGCAATCACCTTTCAACCTCTGCTTGCATTCATCAAACCAGTTTGATGTTGCATTGCCCCAGCAGAGCCTCATCACCTCAAGCACTAGTGCAACATGAAGATGACTTCAGAACCACCTCATTATCGAACCAAGCATTGAAATGTCAGATGTTTTGCATCGTCCCCAGACCATCGGTATTCATCCTTTTGAATCATGCTCAATCATCGAATCGCTCCTGGTGATCCATCGACTTGATGCCACCTGAGAGATGGACTGAACAACTCACTCGATGTCTGGAATCAATGCAACCCTTGTTTCGCACTAGCATCGCACCTTGAAGCCTGTCGGGTCACCTCATAACTAGAATCGGGTTCTATTGAGAGCCCCTCTACTTTGGTCAATTCTTGGGGCCATAGAGACTGCATAAGGGCGTGTTGCATCTTTTTCTGAATGAACATATACTTTTGAGTGACATTACTGCAATTCTTGCCTTTTTCCTCCCTGCTAAGGTATCCAAATTGCCTACACACATTTGATGTGCATTTTCGGTCTTCTTTTACAGGGTAGATTTTTATAGTGTTTTAATGGTTCTTCATTGTTATATAGACTTCCATTTAAAATCTGAAGTTTGGTCGACCTGAATTTAACCTTTTAATTTTGTTATAGGGGACTCACCCGTACCCAACAAAACCCATACCCACCTCCCTATTCCCTTGCCATCACATACACATGTACAGATATATGTGTATGCATTTGGTCGAAACAACCAAAACCAAACTGCAGACTTTCAAATGAAAGTCTATGTAAAAACAGACTATCGTTTTTAATAGTTACTTGTATGATTGATTTGTTTAATTAACGTATATATATTTGTATAGCGCCTGCCCTTCATGGGATATTCTCTCATTTTGGAACTGTTGTACTATTGCTGTTTGAGGTTGCCATGTCTCACATTCACACCACTTATAGGAGTATAGCCTTTCCTCTGTACTAGAAGTATGGTGTATTACATGCACTTTTGGGTGCTGCAAATCGAAAGCTGTGGCCACGGTGACTACCAAGCTTACCTACCACTTGAGAAGTAGCAAGCTTTTAAGCTTGTGGAGGCCCCTTTTATTGCTCAGGACCGATGGAGGGTCTGTTCCATCACATAGATACATCAAGCAATGCCATGGCACTTGGCGCCAACATGCACAGAGTAGCCTGGATGCAGGCTACTAAATTCGCACTAGAAGTATGAATATGATTTTGGACCTTCCCTTCGGTGGCCAGGACTTGTTTCACGTGTCCATGGACAAGGAGCTCAACAAAAGGAAAACCGCACACAAACAACCAAATCTCTAAGTATGCTGTCCATAAGGCGGTTGGATCATACCTACATTCCAAAATCAGTGGCTCAGGATCTGACATAGTGGGACGGTCTCAGCAACCTGTCTCAGGGTGTCTCTTTTCAGAAATCTACTCCAGAGCAGTTTATCACTATGCACTTGTCCTTCCAGGACCTAGCTTCGAGTGGCAACGGAGTGCTTTACGTAGGTATACAACAATACAGATACACAATGGAGTGCTTTAGAGGTATACAACAGTACAGATGCATAACAGAGCACTTTTCAGAGGTAACAACTGAACAGATATACAGCAGAGGGTAGCATACAGAGAGGCACAGAGGAAGGGTACTGCTGCACAAGGTGGCTGGGAAGAGAGGGGCCAACGGTGTCTAGTGAGCTAGGTCGCACGGGGGCCGATGTGATCTAACCATAGTTTTAGTAGCCCTGGTGCACATGCCTTTTGAATCCTTGGCTTCCTTCCAGTTGAAGTTGCACTCCTCGAAGGTGGCCTTCACATTTGCCCAGAGACTTGGTTATAATCTGGCTCTATCGACTTCTGAGCCAAATACTATGTTCCATAACGAAAAGGTGTTCTAAGGATCTACATCACCTTTTTTCCTTAAAGGCATACTCTAGTAAAAAATGTTATTGTCCCTATGGGTCGGCCATGTTTTTTTAAGGCTAAGTGGCTCGATTTTAGAAAACTTTCCTATGGACCTTACCCGAGTTTTCGTCCATTAAACGCACGCGAAAACAAGCACCTGGGAGCCGCCATTTTCTGATAATCCTATCTTTTCCCCGATCGCCCTGGCGAACCTGCTTTTGCGGCACTAAATCAATTCCCCCGCCCCTGAGCCTGTCATCAGCAGACTCGTACCGCCCATTTCCCAACGCCAAAGCACGTCTCGTGTCAACATTCGCTGCGCTTCAGCTAATGACGTGTCGCCATGGAAATGGCAGGACGCCTCTTTCCTCAATAAGTATAAACAGACCGTTTCACAACACAGAGCAGCCGATTTTCGATTCCATTCCTCTCTCTGTGTTACTTCTATTCTGTGACTCGTTTCAGTGCTCTGGTCAGCTACCTTCGCCGCTTGTAGCCCGTGTGAACACCTGTACCATCTCTGTAAATTATTTTACTCTGTTTACCACACAATGGCTACAATAATGCCCTACATGTACGAGCCTGAGTATACCGAGGAGGAACTACTGGAAAGGGAAGCACGCGAAAACGATGGGGATTCGGACGGCAGTTGGGAGGACGATTCAACAGATGAAGAGCCTGGGCCTAGTCGCATGGACGGCGTCTCCACCTGGTGCACATGCAATCGGTGCGAGCTAATGCCAACCGAGGACGAGAACTGCTGCTGCCGAGAAAACTTGGGATGCCTGGCCTACATTTCGGAAGGCGAGCCACGACCGCAATGCATCACCGAGCTGCCAGACTTCAGGGCAGCCTGCCTCACACGGGCTGTGTTGAGAATCTTGATGGTGCTTATGCACGAACTTCGAGCAACTGTTCGTCCTCGTAATCCGAGTAACGAGAAAGTATACTCTGCTTGTCATGCCACTCCTATTTCATGGTCTTCTACTATATCCAAAATTACATCTACATATCATTGTAACGCATGTAAGGCGTTGAATAGTGTGCATTGTCTAGATAGCATTTGTCCGGTTAAAATGCCATTAGTTACAAGAATTGTCATTGACAACAAACGTTTATTAAACTTATCTGGGTCATTTAAAAACAGTTTGTTTCATTCCTTTTCACAGGTGGTACAGGCTGGTGGCCTATCGTTCCTATACATGGTGGCTTCACAGGAGGCTTGGACACCGCGTTCGAAGAGTGATACCCGCCTGTGCCGTTCGTGCCATTAGAGAAACGTTCCCGAGTGACAGCGGTCAGTACAGGGGATTTTCTCTCGCTGTGCTGCAACCTGACCTGTATAATCTTTAAAGTCTTGTATTTTTGTGTCATGAAAATAAGATACAAAATAAAACACCACATTTATTTTAACCACGTTTGTCTCGATTTTTTAAATGAATCACATATATCTATACTATCAATTACCATTGGATTATACAGACCTTCGGGTCTTGGCCACTATAATACACTGGTTGAAGTGTGGGTCTGTGCTCACAAGAATCTGCGGTATGTGGCATTTGTTATTGATAAGCAACGATATACTATCATTCATATAAAGGCGATATACTGTATATTGATATAAAGGCGGTTCGCGCCGGTGGATGCTCGCTGGCATGGGGGGGCTGTCCGGGGCACGAAAGGCCAAGGTGCCAAACAACATGTACACTTCAAAAGGTGTCCCACGCCAAGGGGCCATCGGTCACATGGCCTCCTCAGACCCCGTGTCTCCAGCTAGGCCTCCTCTTGAAGCAGGACGCCCCCCTTCAATCCACGTAAGTGTGTCTCCATTCAGCAGTCTTCCTGTGCCTTATCTGCACGCCCCAGGCCCATCCATCCCACCCCCCTGTATCAAAGGCGGTTTGCGCCGGTGGATGCTCGCTGGCATGGGGGGGGGGCTGTCCGGGGCGCGAAAGGCCAAGGTGCCAAACAACATGTACACTTCAAAAGGTATCCCATGCCAAGGGGCCATTGCTCACATGGCCTCCTCAGACCCCGTGTCTCCAGCCAGGCCTCCTCTTGAAGCAGGACGCCCCCCTGCAATCCACATAAGTGTGTCTCCATTCAGCAGTCTTCCTGTGCCTTATCTGCACACCCCAGGCCCATCCATCCCACCCCCCTGTATCAAAGGCGGTTCGCGCCGGTGGATGCTCGCTGGCATGGGGGGGGCTGTCCGGGGCGCGAAATGCCAAGGTGCCAAACAACATGTACACTTCAAAAGGTGTCCCACGCCAAGGGGCCATCGGTCACATGGCCTCCTCAGACCCCGTGTCTCCAGCCAGGCCTCCTCTTGAAGCAGGACGCCCCCCTGCAATCCACATAAGTGTGTCTCCATTCAGCAGTCTTCCTGTGCCTTATCTGCACGCCCCAGGCCCATCCATCCCACCCCCTCTATCAAAGGCGGTTCGCACCCGGGGATGCGCGCTGTCAGGGGCGTGAAAGGCCAAGGTGCCAAACTGCATGTACACTTCAAAAGGTGTCCCACGCCAAGGGGCCTTCGGTCACATGGCCTCCTCAGACCCCGTGTCTCCAGCCAGGCCTCCCCTTCAAGCAGGCCGCCCCCCTAAGACCACGACATACATACGTCATTCATTCACAAACACACCCCTGTTCCAAATACTTTATAAACCACTTGATATGTCTCATGAGAACATCTTTGTGCTTTGCAAGTCAACTCCTGAACGTTTTACCTGGCAACCACCGAGATCTACGCTAATCTGGTCGTCGTCGTGCTATCCGTGAACTTCTGTGACCGCTTAGAGCAAACCCATCAGTGTGCTACCCGTGGCCACCCACCTATTCTCCTGCAACATACTGCTCTGCTTGCTGAATCCGACTGTTTGTTGGCCAAGGTAAGGCCATGTATCCTAGTCATATTTCGCAGATTTTTAAATTTCTATCTATTTGCGAGTAGAGTACACAATAGTGCTATGTTCATTGGTCTCATTGCTATTGACTATAGTTTCCATTGCTATGCTATCAATAGATCCATTTATTTTCATCTGTGTCTATTGTCATCGAATTGCATCCTTCTGCGATCCAGTCTATGATGTAAGCATGTTTCCTTCTAGTGCAATACAGAACATCCAAGGGATGAGTCACATGTTCAGATTTTAGTCTCATCATTTATACATTTCTGCAATTTATGCAAATACTAAGCTGCACATAATGAACTGGTACAGTTCCTGCGACCAAAACAAACCTTGCATTGATCATTGTATGATTCATTTACTTTTGTATCAAATCTTTATTCTTGAAGATAGTATAATAATGTCGATATTTACTTTTCAGATTTATCAACAATGCCTGCCTGTTCGATTAGCGGTTGCCCTTCGAAGACCCATGCGAAATCTGAAGGAACTACAATGCATGTATTCCCGAAAACTGTCGATCGAATAAGAGAATGGGTCAGACATTGCGGATATCCACTGGATGAGCTGGAAAGTAGAGTCCAACAAGTCTTAGAGGACAAGAGGGGCGATCGATACCGCATCTGCAGCCGGCACTTTTCCTTGGACATGTACACAACATCTTGGGTAACAAAGAAGAATAAACGGCGAACGACACGGAAATTGCTCGAAAACGCTATTCCCACTCTATTCGTCCACATTCCGCCACCGGTGAGTCAAGTGTCCGGATTTAGCTTTAGGCCTTGCGGTAGTGTGTAGGTAGCCGAATGGATTAATTGATATTGTAGGTGTTCTATCCCTTGTAATAATTTCGATATTGATATGAGTGTATAGTTTTTTGAATAATGACATTTATCAATATATTCTTTTTCGATTTCATAACCCACAAACGCAATGTATATATATATGGGGACAGGGAACTGTGCTGTATTGAGCATTTTTCAAGTATTCTGTCGGCTTACATGGCTATTTTTAATATTGGCATTTCATTATCAATCATTAATTGACCTTTACAACTTCTTGACTATCCCTTCAATCTGAAGCAAGAACAGTCTACATCCTTGACGTGGTCGCAGTTATCAACCACTTCTAGCGCGTATCAGGTAATCTTATTAGGCTAATCCGCTACATACTTGTTTTATGCATGTCAAGTAATAGTTTTATTCTATCGTGTAATTATTTTACCGAATGTTTGGTTACTGCTTTCCAATTGATATACACTTTAGTTATCGTCCACTGGTGTTTGTTTTCAGTTATAATTAGTGTTATCCATACTAATGCAAGTACTGTCTTTCAGGGAGATGCTGAAGCGTCCGCCACATCTACAACGTTTCTAGATGTTCCTCACCAGCAGGAGGTATGGATACTGACAGCTCCATCGAGCATCATCATCAGAGCTGGAATTCTTGTTGTTTCATTGTTCTACACAATGTTTCATTCGTGGTTAGCCGTTGATATGTACCTGTGCTGTCGACCCCAGGTGTATGTTATGTTTTCACAATTGTAATCCTCACTAATGCAAGTACTATGTTTCAGGCAGTCGATGGAGCGTCAACCCCTACACTTGTTGCAGAGCCTGACATTCAAGTATACGAATCGGCGCAACAGCTTTCGGAAGTGCGCACTACATTTGCAACATCCATAGATATTCTTCAGCAGCACGAGGTATGGATACTGACAGCTCCATCATGCGTGATCATATAACGTGATTCCATTTGCTATACTTTCTTCCCTATAAACGCAAGTGCTGTGTTTCAGGGAGACGACGGAGCTTCCACCCCAATCACAACATCTCATTGAGATGATGCAGATGTAAAGGGATCGTTGAAATAAGTCAATGAAATGTGATCATATTTGGATTTTTCTTGATTCTTTTGGACAATGCATCTTTCGCGGTTATCTCTTTATATGTACCTGTGCGTTCGACCCCAAGTTTGTGTTATGTTTCCAATATTGAAAACCATACTAATCCAAGTGCTGTGTTTCAGGGAGACGACGGAGCTTACACCCCAATCACAACATCTCATTTAGATGATGCAGATGTAAATGGATCGTTGAAATAAGTCAATGAAAATGATCATATTTGGATTTTCCTTGATTCTTTTGGACAATGCATCTTTCGCGGTTATCTCTTTATATGTACCTGTGCGTTCGACCCCAAGTGTGTGTTATGTTTCCAATATTGAAAAGCATACTAATGCAAGTATTGTGTTTCAGGGAGATACGGATTCCTCCTCTCCAATACAACCATTCATGGCTGTCCATGCAGAGCCGGAGGTATGGATACTGACAGTTCCATCGAAATAGATCATCACTGGTCGAATACTTGTCATTTGATTGTTGCACACAATGTTTAAATCGTATTTGGCTATTGAGATGTACCTGTGTGTTCGTCCTCACGTGTTTTATGCTAACAATATTTTGATACATAGTAATGAAAGTACTATGTTTCAGGGAGACGATGGAGCCTCATTCCTTGCTGTCTATGCGGATACAGAAAATATACTCGTTGCAGCGCAAGAGGAAGGGAGGACATGCGGAAACGAATCGGAGCTACAGCGTGCAGATGTTGAAGGTCGAGTCAAAAAAGTTGCAAAGAAAAAAAAAACAAAAAAGGTTAGTTACAAACAGTTAATAACTTTAAAAAATTTTTTGTGGTGGGGACTATTTTATGTTTTTTTCTAGTCAATTCTACTACACTCCATCTTGTGTTTAAACTGAACATCCCTGTTCCAATCTCTCCTCCAGTTACCCGTGGGCATCAGAACTATACACACACAGACATTGAAGCGAATGAGAGATGTGGCTTGCCAGACCATGTACACTATGGAGGAATTATTAATTGAGGCGAGGCGTGTTCAGGCTCGAGATGCTCATGTCCAATGGCCAGAACATGAATTAGCTCTGATTGGAGACTACAGCAAAGTTGCATTGGACCATAGCTACTGTGTGACCGGACCACTACAAGAAGATGTTATTGAATGTATTGGAGATAGCTCCAAAGTAGTTGCAGATCAATTTACACAATCTACACCAGCCAAAAAATTGCCACCAAAAAACATGTCGACATTGTTGTGTTCTCCCATCAATGTTGAATTAGCAGATGTTGAAATGAGAGAGAATGAACCAGCCGCAGCATCCATAGACGCAACAATACTTGATAGCAGCGATATTACTTTCCAATGTGTTGACATCTCCACAGCGTCAAAAGCTGAAACAACGTTGACGCAGGATGACAGTCTAATGAAAGAGAGCAAATACATTGTATTCGACAGTTGCTTGATGGAAATTATAAGTATGCTGAAATGTGTGCATTCCGTTAGAGGGAAAGTATGTGGGAAGCCATTGATTAATGTGACTCGTAAAATGAAAGGCACTAACGTCAAAATAAATGCCGCCTGTACATTAAATCATAGGTTCTCATGGTCTGCACAATCGATGCTGGGGAAACTGCCAGCAGGCAATCTACTGTGTGCAGCTGCATCACTTTTTAATGGCTCCAGTTTTAGAAAGTTAGAGGCTTTCTTTCAGTTTGTGGGACTCCATTTCATTTCTAGTGCGCTGTACTACACATACCAACGTGATTATCTGTTTCCGGCCATTAGTGATGCTTGGAGAATTGAACAATTGTCTCTAGCAAGTACATTCGAAGGCAAACGATTCAGGCTAGCCGGCGATGGACAGTGCGATAGCCCTGGGTTTTCTGCCAAGTACTGCACCTACCACTTTCAGGACATGGATAGTAAGAAAATTGTGAGTTCGGAGGTCGTGCAGGTAACACAAGGTACATCCTCAGTGGCCATGGAGAAACTAGGATTTATAAAATCAGTGGAACATCTACAATCGAGGGGGATGGACATCGAGCTCATAGCCACGGATAGACACGTTTCAATTGCCAAGACAATGAGAGAGCAGTTCCCACATATTAAACATCAATTTGACGTATGGCATCTTGCTAAATCAATCAATAAGAAAATTTCGGCTGCAGGAAAAAAAAAAGGTTTTGAAAGTATTTTGCAGTGGTCACATTCTATCACCAACCATCTTTGGTTGCGAGGGGTCAGTGGAAATACTACTTGAAAAATGGCGGTCACTGATGCACCACTGTACCAACGTTCACCGCTGGACAGCAAATGAACATTTCCACCAATGTGAACATGGCCCTTTGTCCCCAGAGGAGGCACGGAAGAAGAAGTGGTTGATTCCATCATCACCGACACACAAAGCCATTGAGAAGATTGTTTTCGACAAAGCTCTATCAAGAGATTTGAGAGGACTGACAGAATTCTGTCACACAGGAGATTTGGAGGTGTTCCACAATATGTGCCTAAAGTACAGGCCAAAGCGCTTGCATTCTAGCTTTCGGGGCATGAAACATCGCACTCTACTAGCCGTCTTGGCCCATAACAGCAATGTCGGACGTGAACAATCTAGGACTAGGGGCAAAGTAAGGATGCCTCGCTACACCAAGGTGTTTTCAAAACGAAGTAAGCAATGGGTGATCAAACCAGTCTATGATGAAATGCAGTTCGACTTTGTGAAAGGCCTTATTGTTGCTGTGTTAGAGAAGCACAGATATGGAATTTTAGACGTTACTGTACAGAGCAGTGATCCATTGCCACCAAACATTGCGACAGTGCCATGCCCACCCGATGCACAGCTGATTGTAAAGTACAAATCGCGGTTTAAATAATTGCAATAGGATTGTATTTTTGTAAATAAATGTTATTGTACAGTGTACCAGTAAACCTAACCCCCAACTTCACCATCATGGGTGGCGAAGGAGCTGGGTGTCATCTTTGAATTCTTTCTATTCACCTCACATATGTCTATGTATATATTTTTCTCATGTCTCATCTCATGTAAATGTAAATGCTGCGGACTGTTAACGGAGGGGAGGCTTGCGTATTGCAAAAAATAAAACAAACAAACAAACAATAAATCTCACTTTTAACTCAACTCCTGTGGTACTTTATGCTTTCCGTGACCTTCCGCAAAAAATTAAATGTTTCAATTTGGGCTGCAAAGCTCGCAGACAACGGGGACAAAATTGGGGCACTTAGAACGCGCCAGCCAAGCAGGCCGTGGCATTTGGGAGAGAAGCCAGTTCGCATTTGCACATTGAGGCGCACTACATAGACGGATTCTAAACTTCAAGTTCTCACAGATGCCTATACTACGTGATGTTGCAAATAAAGAATGCGAAGGACAGTGCACAGATGAGGCCCACAAGTCGCACTGGAAGTATAAGGGTCTATTGTTTTTTGACCTTGAGACAGGGACCATGCAGAAAGAACTACATTTGAAGGGAGTGCGCAATAACGTAAGAGACGATAAGGCAGAAAATTCAGAAACTAGACCGAGTTTCAGTTTTAGGTCTGTATACGAAAAATCATTGTCAAGAGCATGGTCCGTTTTACAGACTGCATTACGAAGAGACACAATGGAAATTTCAAATATAATGTAAGTAAATCTTTACACGCTTTTATACCGGAATGAAGATTTAGTGAATGGATGCATGAATAAATGAATGTATGAAGACTGTAAAAGATGTTAAAACTGTTCGTAGTGGGCACATGGGCATGCAGGTTCACTGGTGTCACCGATGTCGCTCCTTGGCCCAGCCACTTTTCCATGCACTACGTGACTGTCTCTGTATCCTTCAGCCCCTTGTCCCAGCATTTACCTTGCACTTGCCACCAGCTGGCCCTATTATTTAATTTGTATTCAACTATCCTTGTACAGCCCATCCCCATGCGCGATCAGTATACACTTGACACTCAGTATCACTATGCACTTGAGTATACGCGCGTTAGAAATGCCATATCATATATCATATCATTCCTCATGCATGTAGAGTGTCGTTTATCATTGTGTGTTGCCCTAGATTTATCTCGTTACTTTTCGCATTTATGTTAGAGAAGAACATACTCCATTGAACTACCCTTGCAAGCAAATAGTTTCTGATCGGCCGTAATGAATGAAATGACTAATATTAATGAAGTTCGGCTAGTGAGACTAATTATCATTTATTTGTTTTCTTAACAGGTATTTGATCCCGTTCTGCAACTGCCACCTGTTTGAGACACCGGCGGACGGATTCTTCAGCAGACACCTGCAGCTTCGTGTCAACAACTGGAGCACGATCACCATATTATGGGACGATCGCCAAGGGCCCACATGCCCTTACGCTGTACTAGTGGCTAGAAGCAACATATCAACCTTTAGGCTGGACTAGTGCCTAGTTGATGGAACAGCCTTGCGGTTCACCGTGCTTCCAAAGTGATTCTTTTTACGAAAATGAACACCCTGTGTGCCATAATGGAACAGCGCGTGACCCAAGATGAAACGGAACAGTTATTGCGGATACAGATAAAAGAAAATAAATGTCTTCCGGAGTTCATATGAATATTCTCTAAACATTTGATGCCAAATAAATGTACTTTACCAAATGTACCGTGTTGCTGTTTCATTGTAAAGTACAGTTTCATATTCCGAATTGTGGAGCGCTGTGTTGTGAGTTGATCTGTGTTGGTTTCCGGGCTCTGTGTGGAGTCGCGCAGAAGACGACTGGGCGCGTTTGCCCACGCAGCACAGTAACGTCACAGGGAGAGGCGGGGAATATGAATGTTTTGATAATGTCAGGCTCAGGGGCGGGGGAATTGATTTAGTGCCGCAAAAGCAGGTCCGCCAGGGCGATCGGGGAAAAGATAGGATTATCAGAAAATGGCGGCTCCCAGGTGCTTGTTTTCGCGTGCGTTTAATGGACGAAAACTCGGGTAAGGTCCATAGGAAAGTTTTCTAAAATCGAGCCACTTAGCCTTAAAAAAACATGGCCGACCCATAGGGACAATAACATTTTTTACTAGAGTATGCCTTTAAAGTAGTATCCTCATTCCATATCAATAAGGATATTGTTTTGCCCACCTTCTTTCGGAATCTTCAATCTGTGGTAGGCCCTGTTCTTCATTCACTCGATGTTCGGAGAGCTCTCAAGTTCTACAGTCATAGGACCAAACAGCTCAGCAAATTTGACACACTTTTGGAACTCAGCATCCTAACTCCCAGGCCTCAAAGGCTTCCATGAACAGATGGCTGGTTTCAGGCATCAACCACCGCTGCGAGATGCAAAACGGCTCTTCTCCAAAAGGCATTCAGGCTCATGCCATGAGAGTGAAGGCTACTGCCGTGGCCTTTCAGTTTAACATCCCTTGGAACGTAATTAGCAAAGCAGCCACATGGTTTATGCTATCTGCATTAAACAAGCATACTGTCTGGACACCAGTGACAGATCTGATGCTAGCTTTGGTCAAGCTGTCCTTTGTAATCTTTCTGTTAGTCGGTAAGGACTTCCTCCTCCTGTAAGCTTCTTATTTATGTGGAATCTCCCAACAATATAGAGGAAAGGGGGCGGGACATAGGAGTAAGAATCGGTTGCTCGCCATAGGGACTACCATACTCCTACTCCATAGTCCCCTTTCCTCCATACGACCCGCCCTGGGTCCAGTGTAAATTAGTAAGCTAGCAGTAGCTGATGGGCAGACAAGGACTGATGAGTGAGGCCTGTGGGAGGAGTCAGCATTGCATACTCGCCCATGACTACGCTGACGTGCATCATATTTAAAGGGGGAAATCGTTTTTTTGTGGTGCAAAAGGCTCTGGTCCTGGCCCCATGAAACAGGCTCCCATCCTCATGAAGAAAAGGGGACGATGGACTAGCAGTACAGTAGTCACTAGGTCGAGTAACTGTTTCTTACTAGTTCACAACAATATATAATCTTACTACCAACATCTTACTACATTTCACACCCAAGAACAACTAACGTTAACATTCCAAGCACACATGCGAAGTATACACAGTAAACACAAAATACTATTGACACATAAAGAACAATCTAAACAAAGTATGTGAGTGAAGGACCCAGCATGGTTGGTTGGTTTTATTTTATGTTATGCTTACTGATGATGTGACTGTTATGGTTAATATCATTTTACTTTTAAAAGAGCGTGTTCTGGGAGTCTGCACATGGTTGGAGATGTTCAGTGTTTATGAATGCACAGAAGATGCCTAGCATGGAGAACTGGATTTACAAGAAACTACCTATTCATGAATCAAGATCAAGCAGATGCCAGGTGGAAAGTGACCAGTGATTCTATTTTAACACAGCAACTGTAATGACCTACACTAGCAAACACATAGACATGCTCAATTCCAGCCAAAAGGCCTTTACTAGAAAATATAGGCAGCAACAGCAAAATGCAGCAGACTCCTGGATGAACGCAGATGTTATCAAACGAGTAGAAAAACACAAGCAAGAGCAGAATAGCTATGCTTATTTTGTTGCCTTCACCTCAAAATACCCCGTGAGAATGTCAGTGGGGCTGCACAGGAGTCAATAAGGAAGAAGAAAGAGTTAAGAGCAGACAGAAAGTACATACATGGCAGCTCTATCAAAATAGAAACTCCTGCAGTCAACAGCCCCAGACAAGTATTAAGTAGCCCACCAGAGAGCACTGTCTTCCCTGAGCATCAGAATACCCAATGCCGAACCTTCCTAATGCTGTCACAATCAATGAATATTGCAGAATGAATGGGAGAGAGTGACACACATGAGTGAAAAATATGAGGGTTGACAAGGGCAGGACAGGGGAGAAAAAAGGGATGAATTCCCACCGGGGCAAGTGAGAGAGCCTTCATGCCCAAGTTGTCTCCGGTGCTAACATGTAAAGGGGGAGGACCTGCGATGTTAATGCAGAATGTGAAAAGGCTGGGGGCAACTATCCTCTCTCATAACATGTGAAGCAGGCACGAGAATGAGTGGGTTCAAGTTACCCATTGAAATAGAAAAGGGAAAGTACATGCTTATTTAGAGAAAAAGGCTGGTCACTCCAACAAAGCAAGATTGTAAAGACCTCATGGCGACCCTACCCCTACCCCTAAGGAAGTGATAAAATAAGTAGGAGAGATGATTCTCTGGGAATGTCTTAGCCAGTCCATCACTACCAAATCGAGCTTTCGCCCATTAGTCATACCCATTTGGGCATAGAACATTTCAGTCATTAGAATTGCATGAGGCCCATCACTAACTGGGAACTGGAAATTCGAGAAGTGCAAGAGACCAATATGAACTGCATGGGGGAAATTATGGCTGGGGCAAGAACGGCTGGCTATAGGTATCTTACTAAGAAAGATATTAAAGGAACAAGAATAATTTAAAATGTAAGTTTGTTGAGCCTAAACGTGGAGAATAGCTAACATATTCTAGTTAAGCCATTCGAAATTGTGTATCAACATTCAAAACCAATGGTGCATCGGCAAAGGAAAGAGAGATGCTGCTGCCCATGACCAAAGACTCGGGACTGGCATGATGACAGATTCCTGTCATTTGAACCATCAGAATGAATTAAAAACTCAAATTAAACAAAGACAACTAATAGGAATATGGCTGGAGATGCAAGAACATGGCAAATGGAGGGAAGGATGTTTTTTTTAGGCTCGTAGAAAATGTAGACGTGGATGCTGGTGAAAGCACGGGATGCTAAATGGATCAACGGCCAAAGAAACATGGTTTTAATGCAGATATGTGAAAGGAATAAGGAAGAGAATGGGGAAGCATTAAGTAGCAATGTTTATTACTGGGGAAGGAACGGAGTAGGACCAGCCTTGATTTTAAAAGAAGTGATTTGAAGATCGTCAAATACTGCAAACTGCAGGGAAAGGCAAGTTTGGTGTTTGTTTTGCTACTGAATATGGGAAATCTTCAACAATACCCTGTGTTTGGATGCTTATATATTGGGGAAGGGGACTCAACTTGTATTGCTAAAGTAGCGCTTCCCGCAATACCAATCGAGCAAATAGTGGTACCAAAATTACAGAAGAGAATGAAAAGACCTGGGACTAAGCCAACTGTGGCTAAAGTAGATGCTAAGTCTAAGAAGGGGGACAAAAGTTAAGAAGAAATTGCTAAATGGAGACCCTGAGAGGATGAAGAACATCTGGAAAGAGGAACTGCTGGCTCCTAGGTGAGGAAAAAAGCAGGGAGGTCAACGGGTGTAGGGGAAAAAGACCATTCCAGGGGCCAGTAAAGGCAAAAGCAATGTGGAGAGAGTAGGCCAAGTTAGATGGGCATCATGCAGCGGGCCATTGTATATCATTGTCCCGATTCATATTTAGAAGAAGTTATAGAGCACCGGACTAAGTAGGACCATGTGAATGCCTATAACGTCTGAGGTGCTTGCTGACTGTTAGGAGGTGATTACCCTGAGGGGGGTGACAGTAATGGTTGATCCAATTGAGATAGGAACAAGGGAGCTAACTTGACAAGGACCCGGGAGCCGAAAAGGAGTCACAAAAATAATCTGGAACACTGCACGTGCAGTGTTTCATCAGCTACAGATTGAAAAGGCATTACAAGAACCACACTGATGTGTAATTGTGAACTTGTTCACCATTTAATACTCTACCAAACTCCAAGGAATGTGAGGCCATTGCAAGGGGAAAAAAGAGTAAATAATTGAGTAAATCTTTACAGATGAAGAGGAAATAATGATTCTGGATAGTTTGAGGGAGGTGTTAGCACAGTGGAAAGTGAGCGCAACCCCCTTTCCTAGTCTTAAATCTAAGGTTTGTGCTAAATAAAAGGTATAATTAGCCACGCGGCCATCTTAAATATGACAGTATGCCTCTCCTGAGATCTATGGATGACACAGATTGAGGTGGAATCCGGGGATCAGGGGGGGCCTGAACAAAAAGAGGTTAGGCCAGGAAGTGGTTAAACAATCTAATAAATAAATAAATATATGCCCAAAACCAGGAGCATTGTGTTGCGTCCTCACAATGTCACCCAGGTAGAAGGAAGAGGCAGGCATGAACCAATGCCACTACCACCATTAGCTCCCCCATAGTGTAAATAACTGTTCATTATCTGCTACTGTAAATGTGTAAATATAGATTTAGTAAACATGATGTACCGAGATAAGTACCGCTTGGCCGCGGTGAACGCTGCTTTAGCTCCAATTGTGGTGACTCGCTCCCTGCCTCCTGTTTTGCCGTGCTGTGCTGGCGGTGAACTTAACGAACGCTCACAGGTGAAGTAGTGACTGTGTATGGTGATTATGTTCATCATAAGCGCACATGTGACCCTTTGAAAGAGTCTTTGAAAGAACTTTGCAAGAACTTTGTAAGAACTTTGCAAGAACTTTGCATGAGCTCTGTGCTGATTTCGTCTTTCTGTTTTTCCTAGCTTGATTGACAGATACTTTGAGCTCGCCTTTGTCAAGCTTGGATTGGCTAAGCATCGTGCTTGCTCATTGGATTGTGTTTGAACTTGCAAACACATGTGCATCGCGCGCAAGTACCGAGATAAGTACCGCTTGGCCGCTTAGCCGCGTAGTCACGGAGTCGCGATCGAGCTCTGCTTTATTTTACATTTGGTTTGCCTCACTCTACTCTGTTCTAGGTGAGACAGTCTGTATAATATATTCTGGTTCCTGTCTCCTGCGCTCTACTGTGTTACTGGTTCTTTGGCTAATCCATTCACAGAGCATATTGGCTGCGCCTTGTACTGTGTTTTGTATTGCTTTGTTCTGTGTCTCAGTTTTTTCCGCATTTACTGTCCTTTTTCTTGATGACTTCTTACACCTCTTATAAACTAACAACCAGTATGCCTCCCATTTTACCATTGTCGCTTGTCACCCATTCCAATCTTATGTCACAAGGCCCTTTAGACTCTGCCTTGCTTCCCCAAACCTTTTTTTCTGCCACATCTGTTACTCCACGATCTGCTAACATGCAGACAAGATTTCCTTTTCATTTTCGAGATAGCAGAACAGGCATATCTTTGCCAGTGTCCCCAGTTACCATTTCACCAAGCGAGGCACACACTTCTTCCCCTTTGACCATTGGCAAAGTGAATGTATCTCACTGCACGCCACCAAGACGTGTCAATCCTCAGCCAATCTCGGATAATACCATGATGGAATCCACCAAAAACTGTCAAGGGATTCGCAACTCGAGACTGTCCATTTCTCCTATTGCATTTCCCCAACTCCTATCAGACTCCCTCGCGCTCTCAATTCATGCTAGTATACGTGAGTCTGACCATTCCACCAGGGGGGTTGAATGCATATCTAGTGCCACTTCTGCGTCTTGTAAGGCATCTCATGCGAATGCATTACCAATGCTCAATTCATTCGCATTACCGACCTCCCGTCCTAACCAACCTTATTCAACTGACAATATCGCACAAACTCTACTCTTGATACAACCAGCCCTCACAGCAATTAATACTGCTGTATATAGTCTGTGCAAACTCTTTGAATCCCTAGACTCCAAAGTGATGCGTCAAACTCTACAATTTGAGTATTTAATGAAATGGCTGTCCTTGCAACAGTTGTCCAAAGCCTCCCTAAGCAAGGAATGTCCCAATGAGTCTGTTATCATGATCTCCAAACCCTCAGATCCAAGTAGTGCAGACCCCTTTAATGCTCAATTGCCAATACAAACATCTTTGGTGGTGACTCCGGTTGATTTGGCCCCTTGTCCTCTTCCGCCAATTTCAGGCATTATAGGCCCTGTGGCGTCCCATGCGGAGAAAATCACTCCGACTTTACCAAATGCAATTCTGAGTGATGAACCACCTCTGCGACATGTGGAAAAGTCAAATATTCAACTCGGTTGTTCTAATGGGCAAAGTCATCGACAACACCTGAAATCCAAAAATCCCAAGTGTAACAATAACAAAAAAAATCAATAATACTGATTAAGAAAACAAAAAACATGATTGGATCTAAAAATCCAAAAAGCACTCTTAATACCTTTTTTAAAGCACTTGGTGAATCATCAACCTTGACTGAAGTTCCCCATTCCCCTGCCTCAGTTCCTATTGTGCCTGAGCAACCCAAAACAAAAGAAGTAAATATCCAGGCTACTTCTGCAATACCAGATACCAGTGTAAAATTGAAGACAGCCGTGAATCTTTCTCCACTTTCACAACTGATCCACACACTTTGTGATGTTCAGAACATTCCTACTGACAAAATCGACACAGTCGCAACTCCTTCTACGTGCGGCAGGTCTATTTTGACCTCTGATTCCCAGAAGACAGTGGTATCTGGTTTTGTGGCCCCAATAGTTTCATCACAATCGGTAATGGTTCACCCGATCCAGCCCAAATCAGTTTCTTTTGCACCTCTACCACCACAGCCTTGCTCACTGGATAATGTTGTCCCCCAGATAATGACTGATGAACTGAAAAAAAAAGTGGATGAATATCTATCCCGGAATCTCGCGATGACACTCTCGCAAGTAGTTGGCCAGCCCCCCCTGTTCGAACAATGTGTCTCAAAGTGACAATGACTTGACTGGCTTTCCTAAAGTAGCTAACTCAAGTGACCCAAGAGACTTACAGAACCAAAGGAATGAATGGTCTTCCAAATTGCCTAGTACTCCAGCCTCTGCGAAATGGACACCACGTAGACCTGAAAGCCGGTTGCCCTCTCGACATCTCCACCCACCACGTTCAAACTTCCACACATTGATCTTAAAATGTAGAGAGGGCAACCATCCGATTTACGATCTTAATCGGCAAAGTGTACTAAACACATTTGGTGAAATTGATGAATTGTGTCATATCTCCACACTAGATATAGATCAGATTGAATTTTTGACAGATTCACTGCTTTATGTAGTTAGACTCTGGATTCCATCAGGAGTGGTCTGGCACTCGATTTGGCGCAGCAAAATGCTTCTGTTTGATATGGGGTTCTTGCTAGCAGAAGACCCTCAGAATGCCTCACGCAAAACCAAAACATTGATCATAACACCCAAGATCTACCAAGGCACTCGGCGGGAAATCAGTCAAAATTGGGTATCTGAGAATTCACATCAATAACCATCAAAATAATTACTCACGCAATGTAATACTCTTGTCAAACTGAGTATTGTCAGCTGGAATTCCAGGGGTCATTGTCATTTATCCAGCTCATTTAGAGAGATGTGCGAACCTTATCACATCATAGTGTTGCAGGAGACATGGCTATTTAAACCTCCATTGTGGGACAACTACGAATTATCACTTATTCCCGCCATTCCCACGGGGGGCAGACCATCATCAGGCCTTCTTGTTGCTGTAAACATTAAAGCAGGTTTCTCAATTGTTCCATGGGCTTCTGTGTGAATACACATACAGCTAGTTAAAATTACTCATGTCAAGAACATCTTTGCCGTGATCAACATATATCGAAATGTAGTCAGCATGTCCGATTAAACCTTTTTTGCTGGTCTCCATGACATGCTTCTTCTCATCTCGTTAGACAATCCAATCACATATACCATCCTATTAGGTGACCTAAATCTAGATTGTTGGTAAGTCAGCTCACAAAATCAAGCAGTACCCAAGTGGAAATCACTAATGCATGAGAGAAACTATCACATGGTGAATGGCTCAGTGCAGGGTGACATCCCGGCTCATCATACCTGGCATTGCGGTTCACTTACTAGCATAATCGACTTCATGTATGTCGACTTCAAATTATTTCAAAGGATCAATTCATTCACCATTAAAGACCACCCTAATAGTGATCACAATCTACTAATCCTTCAGTTGGAATTTGAACCAATGCCAAAACGATGTGAAGTCTATCATCATGCTAATATAGGAGTCAATAGCTCACGCACGCGTCTGAAATGGAATCTTGATTCATTGACTCAGTTCGAGCATCTGGTTGATGACAACTCAAAGTTTCATCTAGAAATCAGTACACCGACTTGTTGCATGCCTTTGCTCGAACGGTTAAAGTCCCTCGGGGTAACATTATCAGACATCTACATGCCTTTGACTCCAACATCGCAAAAAAAAAGAGCTGAATTTAGGAAAACCAAAAGGCAAATTCTCACTTCTGTGTCATCGTCCAAGTGGCAAGACTTAAAATCTGCAAAATGTAAGTACAAGAATTGGCTTTGTGGAACGAAGTCTACCATATTCCAACAAGATAGTGAAGCCATGGCTATTGCCATGCTTAACAAAAATTCCTCTGGAATGTGGTTTTTGTTAAATCATCACACTTACCATCAACAAGCAGGTGCCCAATTAAATGGAGTGTCTGAGCAGGTGTGGATCAACCACTTTTCAACCTTATATGCTGATCTACAGTATGCTGGTTGTTCTTACGAACCGATCTTTAAATCTCCCTGGCAAGAAGCCTCTAACGAAAAAATTCATGCCATTTAAAAAAAATCAGTTCTTCACGAGCAGGCCGACAGGTTATCCAACAAGATCTTTAAAACACACCCACAGATTTGGGCTCACATACTGTCTACCATTTTCACAGACATATTACACACACGCAATATACCGTTGTCATGGAAATCCTTATAATCATTCCCATATTCAAAAAAGGCAATCAAACTGTTCCAGCTAATTATCGCCCAATAGCACTCTTAGACGCTTCGGCTAAGATCTTCACAAGGCTGTTCCTTCGGGAATTTAACAGCTGGACTGGAACCTGCAATCTTCGTGACTCTAATCAGACAGGATTTCTGGCAGGAATGGGAAAAAAAATCAATTTACTGATCCTCAATGCCATTAAAGCACAATGCCAGGAGGCCAAGCAACAGGTCTTTTTTTGCGTTTATCGACTTAAACGCAGAAATTTGATTCCGCTAGTCGCTGTCTGCTAATGCAAAAGCTATTGAGAGACAATTGCCCTTCTGCTCTATATGATACCATCTACTCACTACATCATGCCACATCCGTCCACATTAGACTAACTGTGGACGGGTTGTTGTCAGGAAAAATTCCTACCTATCGGGGACTAAAACAAGGATGCTCGCTAGCCTCTGCTGTTTTTAACTATTATATACATGATGTTAAAGACCCTTTGTCAAAGGTCATTTCAGATTCCCCCAAGCTCAACAATGAACAAATTAAATCACTCATGTATGCTGATGACCTGGTATTAATTTCTCGAACCCAGGTTGGATTACAGCGTTTACTTAAGGCGTTTCAAGAATATGTAAAGTCAAATGAACTGTCCATTAACCTATTTAAAACGCAAATTGTTCAATATTCACCAAGACGTGTAGGGCCTTGTCGTTTGTTTGGTCCATTGATTCCATTCCAATTGAGGTAGTACCCAACTATTGCAACTTGGGAATGATCTTTGAGGGAAAGTGGAAAGGGCAAGGTCAGTTGGAGCGAGTCAGAGCAAGTTAACCTCTGCCATATCTCAAGCCTGCGTGATCATGTATAGATTTGGCAAATTCTCGATCCTGCCTGCGTGGCACTTTTGGACCAAAGAAATCGTCCCAATATTGTTATTGTCATGATGCCTACCCCCGGCATCAGGACCAAGCCCATCAGCTCCGGGAGCAGGCATCAAGACACTTATTAAAAGCCCAACAGCCCCGGCTGGGGGCTGTTTGTGTTCAGTCCTGGCGCCTTAGGCGCCAGGCTCATCATAGGAATCAGTCCTAGCGCCTTAGGCACCAGGCTCATAGACTTTACTTACCTGATGCAGACCATGCTGCAAGTGAGTCCAAGCCAACGTGAGGCCTGGATGGGACTATTTTATTACAGGGACTATTTTTTACTCGGGCGTGGTTCTGGGGAACTTCTTACCTGGAACTACTTTGGAGGCTATTTAAACCACGCCCGAACAGCAGCACACTCTGCTTTCACTCCAGGCACATTACAGCTGGCGTCTTTGCTCTTTATTTAGGAAATGCCTGTTATCCACCAAGGAAAATGTACTGTTGAAAATCCTTTCACACTATTTGTTTACTGCCAAATATGCTTTTGTAACCAATTGGCTGGACAAAGTTTACCATATCTTAGCTAAAGCTGACATAACGATTGACCTACTATTGACCAATTCCGACAAAGCAATACTTAAAATACATCAAATGGATTGGATCAGCACTTGTGATCATTTTTCCTCCGTATTTGAAACGATGTCCTTCCCCGAAATATCGTAAAGGCATCATATGACTTTGTTTCAATTTGTGGATCACAAATGACATAAAAGCAAGACGACGTCTTGTGAGTGTAGATCAAAATTTATATTGGTTCTGTAAAGTTGACTCTCGTGCACCTGATTACTGAGTACCGAATGATTAGGGCTAAAAGAGAAATTGTCTTCACAATACACTGTGGGCCTCATTACACGGAATGCGGTAAGGGTACCGGTACTGGTAAACCCTTACCGCCTTACTACGAGGTCCCTTTGCGGGACCCTACCTCAACGGCTGGTTTTACCAGTCATTAAGGAACGGGCCCGCAAAGGGACCTTGGTGCTAATTACGGTACCGCAATTTGCGGTACCGTAATTAGCTCCTTTCCCATTCCCATTGAGCCCTATGGGGGCAAAAATGGGAATGGGGAAGTGCCTTGGTGAATGGGGAATTACCGCCCCCCCTCACCTTGGAGTAGGGCGGTAATTCCGCCATCCACCAAGGCGGACACGGTAAAATACTGGCGGCAACCATGGCGCTAATAGCGCCATGGTTACCGCATACCGTGTAATGAGGCCCTGTGACTACTTGGGGAATTTAACCCAAACTGAATGTTGGGAAGTATTGCTGGGGTGCAACAGCATGGCAATACAAATTGCAGCTGTCAACTTTCTGAATAGCTTAATTTTGGAAGATGAGGAAAAATGATCAGAATGAAAACGACTGTTAAAATATTAGTACTATGTCGTCTGTATTAGTCACATAGTGAGGTTGTTGTTCCTTTTTTCTGTTTTTTCCTTTCTGTTCTTATTGATCTTATTAGGTTTGTCTCACTACTGTGTTTATGAAGAGCCTAATGTTGAGAAATGAACAGTAATTTAATTAATTTTTAAGAGACCTATTTTATGAATGTTTGCATTATTGTATGTTTGAATTAATTTTTGAAAGGTTGATTAAATTCAGCCAAATCAAATAAATAAAAAGAAAGATGTGACTGTATGACCTATGATGCAACTACTTACTTATGATGTAAATAACTAGCCCTTTCTTCTGATATTATGTATATGTCTGCAACCTGTTACATGTATTGTGCCCAGATACCTCAGAGTTCGGAGCGCTATATAAATGAATAAACAATAAACAAACAAACAAACGACACAGAGACAGCTGTAGCAGATAAGTGGGCTTTATTTCATAAGAACTGACTCCCGACAAGGGAGCCGCACCGTCTCTCTAGTAGCACTCAGGCCAACTGCCTACCACTTATCACACATGGGCGATCAAAGGATGCTAATGCGCAACCCGGTGCATGGGGGGCAGCGGCCACAGCGCCCGCAAGGCCGCCCACACAAGTGCGGTCACAGCCGCATCGGAGAACCCACTACAGATTACCTTATCTGCTATCAGCAGCCCATGGCTGACCATATTCCACGAGTGCCAAGCCTCTCGATATGCTGGAAAATAAGTTAACTAAAGGGGATGATATGGGCTTATTTCATCTAGAGTGCA
Source organism: Ambystoma mexicanum (assembly GCF_040938575.1). Classification (NCBI taxonomy): domain Eukaryota; kingdom Metazoa; phylum Chordata; class Amphibia; order Caudata; family Ambystomatidae; genus Ambystoma; species Ambystoma mexicanum. Next base: position 572,807,250 of record NC_090931.1, on the reverse strand, counting down.
AATCATTTAAAAAAGGTTACAAAAAAAGTGAAATTAGAGGACAATAAGAATGAGATAACCTGAAGGAACCAGTAAAAGGATATGAGTAAGCAGAAAAAATACATTTTAAAAGAAATACAGTTTCTACCATTTATTCAATCAGCAAAGGATAAAGATAACAAGAGGTTCTGGCAGTTGGTAGCTAAAGGGTGGGCCTGTTCTCAACTGATTACTCATGCAAAGGTCACAGAAGCTCAATGGCCCAACCACTTTGGGAAAATGTTACACAGTCCAGATGTGATAATCGGTCAAAGTGAATTAAAATCATCAACAAGGTTATTGGTGAACTGGCTAGCAACAAGACACTTGTATCAAACATGATCCCAACAGAATGTATTAAGGAAATGGGGCATGAAAGGTTCTCTTTCAGAGGCAATGTTTGATAGTTAAACCAGTAAACAGCAACGGGATGGACCAAAAGTGTGACTGTTCCAATTAAAAAGAAAGGAGAGAAAAACAAGCCTGACTCTCAACCTCCTAATTAGTTTATTGGATACTGGCCAGAAGACCTTTACAACGTGCCTCTTGGTATAATTTCAAGATTGGCTAGAAGATAACAACACCCTATCACCAATTTAGGTGGATGGCTGTCAAGGTATCTCAGTTATAGACTAGGGGCCCTATTCATGGAAAAATGCGCATTTATCCCGCAACGGCCGCTCGTGGGGAATGACACTGCGCAAGCCTGCACCCAGAATAGAATATGTGCCCCATGTATTCATGGAATGTTCTGTGCAAAGTAACCATATACGCAAGTTGCGACCGGAATGTCCCTGACACGCCCCAATGCAAAGCAAAAACAGCCGGAATAGCTACCTCTGCATGCTCCCCCAGGTGCGAATACACGCACCCTTCAAACAGTGTGTGGGGTTGCCTGCAAGCAGGCCTCCATCTGGGACACCCTGTGCGGTGTCCCCCGTAACTGCTACCGGCACCCCGACAACATGCGTACGATTTATCGTAACTCAGGTAAAACTCGGAAGAACATTCCTACACCACACTACACTACGTACGCGCACCCCTAAGTCCGATTGGATCCCCGGTTGTGTATACGCACATCTAAATCCGACATGCAAACCCACGTCTGCACTGCAATTCCTATGCGTAAGTGTCTGTACGTCTGCCTTCGGGTGACGGAGAGATCGAGGGATCTGCATGGGCATTTCACAGGCTACAGGTTGCATGGTCACATCCATGAATACGCTTTGTTGTGAGCATTTGTGGGTGGGCCATGGACTGCCTGTGGCCCGTCCCTTGTAGCACCAACTTTTTCCATTGTTCTTCCTCATTTTCTGAGTCCCGCCCCCTAGTCGACCCCCTCCGTAGGCCTTGCCCACACCCTGCGTGTTATCTTGCGCACGGCACTCGTCCACTCGCAGAGACATGCCGGCCTGCAAGGAATCCTTGCAATTCCTGGAAATGTCCAGCGCATTCGGTTGCATGAATTGCTGAACAGGGATTTGCCCGCAGATTGGCACGCAAATCCCTGATCTTCCATGCAGATATTTCCATGAATCGGCCCTAGATCTTTACCACTGCTCCTCCTCATCAAGAAATTCTGCATTTATAAGAGCATGCCTTTGTATATTTCTCACATATAGTCAATCCATTGACACAGTAGACAGAGATCATCTCTGGAGGAAAGTTGATCAACTACAGCTTGATCCCATACTTCAACCAATAATTATGCCATGCCATTATGATCAAACTCCACAGCCCAAGTGCGTATTTTGTTAGATAGGAGATTAGGCAAGGAAATGATGGTAAACTGTGTAGTCAAATAGATACCTTTTGGCGCCAGTACTTTTCAACATCTATACCAAGTACATCTTTGATATACTAAAAGGAGGGTCAGAGGGCAAATTAACATAAAAATCTGATTTTGCTATATGTGGACAACTGGGGTTGGCTATAATTATAATTTTGAATTTTTTTATTTATTGAATTCTTGTAGAGTATGCCACATGCCTGCAGGCCTCAGGGCGCACACACATAACACAAAACGAAACAGGAAGAGGCAACATAGTAAGGATCAGGTCGTAGTAGATCAGAATGTCAAGGGGAAAAGCAAAGTACCCCAAATTTCCCGTGGAAACATATTCATGCTATGCAGAAGTATTATAAAAAAGAAAAGAAAAGCTACACATTAATTGAAGCATATCAAACGTTAGGATTACTACACCAAAAGCAGCAAGAACAAGATAGCAAAGTTTCCACATAAACAGCATGAAGTTAGAAATAGTCCCATGAACAGTGACTAATGCCATATCAAAGGCAGACATTCCATGCGTCTCGATCATGATAGAGCAAGGCCTATTTTCACAATTGACATACCAACTACAAAAGTGATTTTGGGGTCAATGATGAAAGAGATTCCTCTCTGCCACCCGGTACAGCTTTACCCCTCCTGTGTGCCCCTCTGTATCCTTCCCCCCACTATTTTTTGCCTATCTGTCGGACCTGGATCTTGCTCTTCAAAACCACTTGCATTATTTGGTCTTTTTGGATGAGCCTCTACTTATTATTTTGTTTTTATCATTTTTTATATTTTATTCGAAAGGGTTTTCTTTTTTTGCAATGTTTGCAAGGCTTTGTCTCCTATGCTTTTTCTGTGTTAAAGAAAATAATGATGCATCCTTTTTTGTAATTCAAGTTGTCTTCAGTCCAAATTCCATTTTGTCCACTTATCCAACAGAGGTTGTGTTCCGTATGTCAGTGGCTTCAAGATGTTTATCCGATTCACTCATCCCTTCTCGGCTGCTAATACAAACAGAGCTTTTAACTTTGATTGTGCTTCGTACACGCCCCCATCTGCGTTGGGGTCAGTCTGGTTCTGGCCATATACCCTGAGAAAAGTACCATGTCAAAGGCGGGATGATGGGATTGGGGTGACCTTGGGTGCTGTGTGCCACCACCCACCCCAGGTTGAAGGTACTGGAAGAGGCACACCGGGGATCCCCAAAGCTTTCCAGACCATCATCAGATTTGAATTTATCAATATTTCCCTCGAAGCAGACAGCTATTAGTCAACCCAGAACAGTATTCGTGAGAAGGAAGAGAAGAGCTTCATGAAAAGTAACTGTCTAAAAAGCTAAGGGTCAGGAATTAGCTCTCCAGGACAAGGGAGAGCTAAACCCTGGGGCGGTCCTTTCCGAGATCCCAGATAAGGTCAGTATGATTCACTGCCCACTGTGCAGCAGAATAATGAAATAAGTCAACTGGCTTTACCCGTAGCCCAGAAAACCCCAATGTTAACGGATGCGTTCTAAAGAAGTTATTAATCCCCTTAGATCTTGGACCTTCAGGAAGTCCAGGATAGAGAATCTGAGCAACTTCCAACGAAAGAAATGTAACATTCTTGGCACAAAGTTCACGTGCTCTTTGCTTTACAAAGATTGAACACAGAGACCTTGACAAGTCAAAGACCCGCTTCTATGGGCCTCCACAGAGCTCAGGCCTGGGAATCAAAAACGTGACTTGAGTAACGTCAAAAATCAACAGGCATCTTTTGTGTGCCTGTTTGTGAGTGCTGGTCACAGAGCTTGAAAAGCCCAGTGTGGAATGGGAGCAAGTGCAATTACCATATCGAAATCAGACGATACTCAAACAACATGCTATGCTGGCAAATGCATTCCGAGCCATCTGGGTCCAAGGCAATGGCAAGCACCAATCACACTGCTCACTTACTGGTGGGAGCCATCTGATACTTATGAATCACCTATCCACCCCTTGAAGGGAATTCAGGTTGATGAAATGGGGCATGAGGAAAGGAGAACTGTGGGTGTCAATATTTTAGGTTGAGACGATAGAGGCAGTTCATGGAAAAGCAGTGTGAAGGAAAGGGGTAGAGAGGAGGTGGTTAAGGAAAGGTGCAGTCTGGAGGAGGAGGGGGTGAGAAGGTGAAGGAGTGGAGCAGTGTAGTGGTGGAGAACACCACAAAAAAGAGAGGAGGAGAGGTGGCGAAATTGGCTTGGAAGAGGATGAGGGCAGAACAACAAGAGAGAGAGCAGGGGATGATCTGAAAATGAAGTAGAGGAGGAGAATGGGATCTACAGGAGGGAGGTGGAGAAAGTGAGGTGAAGCGCTAGAAGAGGAGCAGATTTTAGGAGCAAGAGGAGAGACCGCCATTATAGAACAGAGGCGAGGATGTGATAGATCTTAGAAGGAGTAAGGAGGAGGAGGAGCAACAGAGTCCATTAAAGAGAGGAGCAATGGAGGTGAAAGATGAAGTTGAGGAGCTAACCAGAGAAGAGAAGCAGCAAATTAATAGATGAGGAGGGACAAGGTTGGGGAGATGGAGGAATACAATGTTATATTGTGAATGTTGAGGAGCAGAGCAAGGCGGCGAGGGTTGGCCAAGAGCCAAGGCAATAGGCAGGCTGCTAACTTGATGGGAAATAGTGACAAATAAGTAGGTTCAGCTCAATAACCGTAGGGGCCACTGTGATTCTGCAAAGGGTCTGAAAGAGTTTGACTTGTGTCTCACGTCTGGACAACCCAGGAAACCTTAGGTTGTGGTGCCAGTATTTCTTCTTTTGTAACAATAATTTTATTTGTTACCCAGAGGAGTCCACCTACCCAGTGGAGGAAATATGTTTTTAAATTCTTTGGCTTCTAATAATTGTTTGGTATAGTTTTATTTGCCACCTGAATACACCCCCTTTGTATTAACATTAAAGCAAGTATCTTCTCCAGAAGATCCATATAGAGAGGATGTGACCAAATCCATGAATTAAAGTAAGCTCTGGCTAAATAGAAATGTTATGTTGGGGAGGATCAGTCCAGAAGATCTGTGGATAACAAGGAGACTTGCTTTGGTGGGGGCTGGTAGAAAGAGGTTGGGTGGGGACTGTATATCAACCTTTAGAAATACTAGAATAGTCTTAGAAATCTTGATATCTATGCATCAGTTTTGCTACATCTGACCTAAATGTTGTACTGTTGGGCTATTTATATTCATTGGTTGTATAACCCCTGGTATCTGATACTGGCAGTGCTGTTTGTATTAGGGTATGGCCCCCTTTTATGGGTAACAACAATGCGAGTGACCAGGTCATTCCGGGTCCTTTTGAATGTGTCAACGGGTATGAAGTCTTTGGTACATTGGATGGTGTTGATTGAAAGGAACTCACTAATGGGAATGTATATGAGATAACTCATCGAGAAAGTGGGCAGCGTGGGTGGGTTGAGTAGCCTTACCATTAGCTTCTAGAATATAGATGGCACCACAGCAAAATGTGTGAGGTTGCTGTTCAAGCATTTGTGCAAAGAATGGACATCTTAATGTTATAGGAAGCATGGTCAAAACAACCCTGTTATTGGAAGGCTCGTCGTGTTTTTACTCAAAGACCATTCGCTCAATGAGGTGCACAAACATGAGTGGCCTGATATTATATGATGAGTCATTTATAACACGCCTGTACACAAGTGTTTCTAGGCGCAACAAGACAAGGTAGGGAGGACAGTGGGAGGACAAAACAAACGATCTTACTAGGTCGTGTGTCATTCAGATTGTGAACGTGGGGTGGGGGGGAAAGTGCCAGGGGGAGGGAAGGGAAGTGCAATCAAGGCAGTGGTGCTCAAGTAAGTGTAACTAGGGCAGGCGGCTCAGTAAAATTTAAAATAACTTCTACTGGGAATCTTTTTATTGGCAATATTCTGCTTGTGAGTAAGATATTTTTTGCAGGCGCTGTAGGACCACTATGGTGGTGATAAGCGAAGTATAAAATACTAAATAACATAATATAACATATAGTCCAAATTTGGTCCTGTTAAATATTTCTAATGCTAATAACGGTCCCAAGGACCGAGCTTCCGTCGTTGCTTTCAAGTCGTTTTTCAACGATTTCCGGGAGTCACAAATGGAAGTAAATCTTGCCTATTAATTGGTCGCGATTTTAACTTCAAGCGGATTTCTGATGTGAATAGCTATCTTTTCGACCAAGAGCAAGACTCTTTCTTAGGGATGGAAGAAAGAAGAGCGAAATCAGAATTATGGTTCCTTGCTACCTATATGCAGCAGGACCAAGGGCCCTAAATGGTCAAATGATCTTAGATATTTACAGAAGATTACATTTCAGGGCATTAAGAGTAAGAGAAGTATAAATGACCATTGACCCCGGTACAGGACTGGGCACACTTAGGAGACACGGCCAATTGAAACCTCCCCCAAAGCAACCATAAAGTAACTTATTTATTTGCCGTGCCCCGCTAGAGAGTGAAATATGCTTGCCAAAAAGCAGCAAGTTGGGACAGTAGCAAACAATATAAGAGCCCTTTAGTGTTAACATTGTGTTTTCAATTCAAATTGATGCCCTTAAAAATAGCATAGAAAGAGATGCAAATTTAATTTAACATTTGACTGATCCCTGTATTACTTTGGAGTATTTTGAAAAACTTTGACAGGAAGTGAACTTGCTGGTCTCTATGCATAGCATCTTTTTATCTGTGAAAAGGGTATAAGCAGCTCCATTGGCTTGGTAATAGCTGTAAAGAGTCTAAGCTGCAGCTGTTAAGAGCTTCAAAAATGGGATCTATGATAACTCATTTTATAGCATTCAAAAGAAGGAACTGTGAAAAAGCTTTTGCTAGGGCCAAAGAGTGACAGCAGGAAAATGCCTGGGAAACTTAGCATCATTTTTTTTTTATTCTTGGTTTAACTGAACATTGCAGATTTTTACAAGATTTGGATTGCCCTTAAGTGTCTGGAGTTTGTTTTGGTTTGTTCCTTAAGGTTTGGTTGTTTGAAGTTCTTTTGTGAAGTTTATTCTTGTTCCTGTGAGTTTATTATGAGTGTGTCGAGTTGTAGACTGTCAAAGAATTGAACTACTGCAATGACTCCTTTTGTCATTTTGCCACTCATCAGATGGTCCCACCAGTATTGCTCTTCAAGTATTCTGGTGTCTTGGAATAGGTGGCCGATGTGAATTTCTCTCTTGTTTGTTGTTACTTTGCATGTTAGAAGTAGGTGTCTTAGGGCTTCCACTGTTTCTCCAGACATGCAGAAACGACAGTTGTTGTTGAGTGATTTACCTCGGATGGCCAGTATTTCGTTCGTTTTCAGGAGGTTTAAACAGATTCTTAAGAAAGTAGTTTGCGTTCTTTTGTCCGGGAATTTTTTCAAGTAGTCAATGGTTTCATTGATTTTTTGTGCGTTCGGCAGGAGGTGCAGGGTAAGGTTTTTTTTCGCAGCACCTTCTAAGGTGTTGATCCAATCCCAGGTTTTTAGCCTTGCTTTTGTTTTGTTGGGTTTTCTTCTAGTTCTTTTTCTGAACTTCCTATTTCTGTGAGGAGGTCGCAGTTTTTTTTTTGGCCCAGGCTATTAGCATCTTGTTTTTTTCCTTCTCCATTTCTTCTCTGACCAGTTCGAAGGTTTTGAACTTGGAGATTTTGATTTTCCGGAACAGCATCAGGCCGATTAGTGCGACCGTTGCTTTCAGCGATACCAGCGTGAGTTCTCTTCTTAGAGCCACGATTGAGGTTGATTGCGGTAGGTTTAGTGTCTTTTTCCAGAGGAAACCTTCCAGTTTCGCCCAGATCGCATCTGGTAACTCAGGCATCGCTTCTGTGCAATACACGATGGTTGGGATTGCTTTCGACTTATAGAAGTTGATTGTAGCTTGTAGTGTGAACTTGCCATATTTTCTGTCTACTTTCTTAGTTTGCGCTGTCATTGTTTTTGTTTTTTCCCAGTGTTTCTTGCATTTGGGTTTCTTGTCTACTGCAGTTGAAGTTCACTCCTAAATATGTAAAGGAGGTGACTTGTTCCACCCTCTGTCCTGCGATTGACCACTTTAAGCTCTCCTGCGGTTTGTGGTGTTTTTCGAGGATTAGCACTTTCGTTTTTTGAGTGTTGATTTCTAGATCATTTTCCTTTGTGTATGTCAGTAGCCCATCTTGTCTACGTTGTAGACCAATTGCTGTTTGATCGAGCAATGTTATGTCATCAGTATACAGTAGGGGACTAATTTTCTCCTTTCCTAGTTGTGGAGGGAAGATCCTTAGATTTTGCTCGTGGTGTCTTATGTCTCCCGTATAGGCGTTGTACAGTGCTGGTGCAAGTGGGCAGCCCTGCTTTACTCCCCTTGCCGTGCTGATTTCTTTAGAGAGCTGGCCCGTGCCGCTGAGTCGCACTCGCATGGTGGTTTCTGAGTATAGGCTTTTGATTGGGGCCAAGATGGTGTTAGGAAATTCCATGTTGTAAGTTTGTGCCAGAGTGTGTCTCTGTTTACTCAGTCAAAAGCTTGACTTAGGACCACAAACGCTAGGAATATTCTCGGGCTCCCCTCTAAGATTTTGGCCTTCATTACTCTCAGAGCGAAGATGTTTGCCAGTGTCCCTAAGTTTTTAACGAACCCTGACTGAAAGGGGTCTCAGCATTCCGAGGCTGTTGCCCACAGTTGAAAGCTGTCTAGGAGAAAGGATCCGAATAGCTTACCCAGCACATCTAGGAGTGCTATCGGTCGATAGTTCTCAGGGTTCCTTTTGTCATTTTTCTTGTAGATAGGGGCTGTTGTCCATGAAGGTGGTAAGCTTTTTGATCTGATGCATGTGTGTCGAAGAGGTCTAGTATCAGTGGGATCCAGGTCTCTGTTCTTTTTTAGATCTTGATTCGTGATTCCGTCTGGGCCCGGGCACGCGTGACGGTTTCAGGTTTTTTATTTTGTCCTCGATAGAGTATCTGTCGTAGTCTAAGTGCCACGATGTAGTTGTCGACGGCTGTTTATACTGGATCTCTGTATCTGGCTTGCGAAATAACTTGGAGAAATGATCGATCCATTTTTGTTCTCCTACGTTATTCAGCAGCGTGTCTTGTGTGCGGTAGTTTGTGAAATTGATCAGAGACCAGAAATATTTTGTTCTTTTGCCACTCAGACTTGTTAACATTTTTTCTGCGTCCTCTTGGTACAGCGTGTATCTGTAGTGTTTCAACCAGGATTTGTAGATTTTTTTGGCCATGGTTGCTGCAGTTATGTTGTTTTTAGTCGGTCTTTTCCTCGCAGTTCTGATTGCGTGTCGCATGGTCTTTCTTGTCTTCTCTAGTTTCTCATTTCTGAGGTGTGCATGGTTTTTAGGTTGTATGTTGTTCTTTTTTGCTCGCATGTATGGATGCAGTAGTGGTCTGTAGTCCAGTTTATCCAGCGCCAGGTTAGATGTTAACTCTTCTTTTAATCTGTGATAGTTTGCGGTGATATTTTCTATTGCTGGGGTGGTCAGTTTCAAGCTTCTGCCTTATTGGGTCGGTTCTATTTGTTGGTTCATGAAATACGGGGCTGGTGTTGATGGTATCTCCCAACTAGTTTGTAATAAGTTGTGGTCGCTTTTAGCGGTTCGTCGGACCTCTAGGTTTTTGATTAGAGCCAGTAAGGATCTTGAAACATAGATATGGTCTATGTTAGCTTTCATCTCATCTTTTTCCCAGGTAGAGATTTCCTGGTTCTCTTTTGATCTTGTGGTTTGGAGGTTGTGGAGGTCTCGTGAGAGTAGGAGGCGGTCTAACTTGGTTCACCTCTGGGTGGCCGCTTTACTCTTGGTCTCTGTTCTGGTGTCCTCATTGAGCGCCTACGCTGGTTGCGTTCATGTCGCCGCATATTACCGTTTGAACAATGCGGTTGTTGGTTGCAGCTTCGTCGATGGTGCGTTCTAGTTCTTTTAGGTAGCATTTGTCCGGTTGTGCTTTTGGGTTCCAATAAGTCGTTATTAACAGTAGGAGGTTGTTGGTCCTTTCCTTCTCTGCTGTATGCGGTTGGTTTCCCAAAATTGCTACTGCTAAGAAGAATGTATCTTTCCTTTCAACGGTTTCCAGTTTATATCCGCTGCCTGATCTTATTCCTATTAACAGACCTGCTGTTGGTCTTCCCTTCATGCCTTTGGTGGCTGGCGATGCTATTATTTCGTAGCCATCAAGAGTAGGTTGGTCTAACAGCCAAGTCTCTTGAAGACATAAGAGGTCGTAGATTCCCAGGTTTACTTCTCCAGGCTGCATGAGGTGGGAGAAGCCGCGTGTATTCCCTGATCCTAGAGTAGTTACGTCTGCCCTTTTTGCTGTAATTAGTTGCTCCTTGTGAATTCGTATTGGTTCAGGGAGCTTTTGCTAGGATCTTGTAGGCTCTGCAAGCACTTTTGGGAGCTAATCCCAGGTGTTTAGATCTCCTTTCTTTTCATTCACTTCATTTCAATTGCTTTTGACGTGTGGAGTTCTCCTGTGTGATTCTCTGCTGATTGTGATGTTCCAGTTTTTTAGCATCAATCGGTTTGAGATAGATATTCTCAATTCTGCGCTCTAATGGCTCTGGACCTAGACAATCTTTCAGTGACTGATCTCAAACAAACAAGAATGTGATTGGGTGGGCATTTTTCTTTACTCAGTGGAGCAAATTATTTTGTTGAACATGGAAATGTCCAAGGTCATATTATTCTCGTGAACGAGGTCGATAATGAAGAAACTAAAAATGTAACATTTTCTACCAGAGGGTCTATTTTGGCCCTGGAATGTGTATTGAACCATGAAAGTCCTAGTCCAGATTTATTTCAGAATCCTCTGGTAAGTAAGCAGAGTTACCTGTTGCTTTATAATCGTTTTATCATGGGGATTTGCAGTTTTGTAATCCCTGTGATGTTAGAGAAGTCGCGGGATAATGTCTGTTTTCTTTCTTGTTTTTGCAATGCAAGTAAATGACTTCTCCCTTTCCCTGGAGAATTTCCGTCCCCATAGGAATTCTGAGAATCTCACCAATGTGTGTGTCCCAATATGGAAAGCTTCCCTCGGCCTCCAGGCTGAGGAAAATAATCTGTTTCCTTCTTCAATGGGCCCTGTGGATGGGCACAACATTATTCCCTTGAAGGGAGAGGCTCTCATTTCTATATTGTCAGCGGGGCTCTAGTCAGTGCTATAGTGGCTCTCCTAGTGTGTCAGTCTTATGAGCAGGCATTTCTCTAATGGGTTTGGCCATCCCCTTTCCCTTTGGGTGTTCCCTTACATAAGTAACTGTGGTGGAATCATGAGTGCAAGCCTGTATACCCTTTCTGCAGACCTATGCTTCGATAGGGATGGTGGTGGGTGCGCATCCCTGCAACCTCCCTGTGCCTAAGTGCCGGGGTCCAGTGAGGGTGCCCTAGCCATCAACTAGCTCAGGGTGGCACACGGTTTCTTTGAACGCCCCACAGTGACGTCCCAAGGTCAGCTGGGGGATTTCATCGCACACAGTATACAAGTGTTCCCAGGTACCTGTGAGTTGGAAATGATCTGTTTTACTTGGCAGTATTTAAGCAGGGTGACTGGGGAAGCTGGTAGTGTTGCCACCTTCTCCCATTCTACAACAATGCTGTGTTCACTCGCGTTTTCTGACTAACCTTATTCGTGCGAGGATTTTCATCATTTTAAAACCTGCCTCTTTCCGACTTGCTCAAACAATCCTATGAGAGGTCCGCAAAATGAGGTAAGAACAACACGTGAATGCACTGTTTGACTGAAGGCCACTGCATTGTCCAGTGCTTAGTCTGTCAGAGCATGTCTTGGAAGCAGCAGAGGGATAGGGAGTGTGACCCCTGTTTTGCTGAACAGGTCGGATCCCCCCTACGATCCAGCGTGGTGGCCCCAGATGAGATATGTGACGGATCCCCTGGGACCTTGCATTGCAGCCTATTTGCTTAGACAGAGTTACAAGAAAACTACCCATCCCACAATTCCTCTGTTAATTGAGTAACCCATACAAATAATCAAAACGTTAACTTTACCCTCCTGGAACTCCAACCCTTTAACGTTAGTACTAGAGAAACTGAGACGTACACTCATGTCCACCTGGCAATATGTCCAGTTTCCTTGAATTATGTAAGAAACTAACAAGAATTCCATTGAAGAAACACATTTGGCTCCTGCGGGTATTTCTACACGTGCGGGCTCCATGGGCCTGCTGCCACATCCGTGAACTTTCTGTCCGAGAAACCGATAAAGTTTGCGACCTGAAAGAACCGCAAACCTGATTCTGGGTCTATGAACAATAGAGTTCCCGAATTATGCATGAAGATCAGACAGTGCTGCCCTGGCCTCCCAATGCCCTGGGGAAAGTTTCAGAGTCCCCAAGGGATTTTCACACAAACACATCCATTCAAAAGACTTCCACTAACTGTCAAGCAGATAGGACAAAAACCAGGGCGGCTCAATGGAGTCCAATTCGCTGTATGTCTTCTTCTTGCTGATAGATTTTATCCATCAGCAGTGATTTTTGGACACTGACGCTTGAGCCTCATTACTCCATCTTCTCGGGTTCAGTGTGTAGCCGTGGGTTAGGATTCTTCGTATCCAGTTATAATTTCGAATAAAAAGTTTCTAAACACAAAACTTTCAAATGCAACGTTTCGAGAAAAAAAATGAATTTTTTTAATGTTAAAGTTTTTAGGTTAGTTTCGTATAGTAAAATAAGTAGTTTATTTTTAAAACAGGGGTTTGTGGGGGAAAAATGCATTCAAATTTTTTTTTCGATGATTTCTTGTCGAAACGTTTGTATTTGGAAACTTTGACTGTCGAAAAAGTCACTATAAACCGGATTCTTCATGGTCTGTGTGGACTTATCACAGTATGACTGGTTTCACAGCGTCTTCGCCGTGATGTCAATGGAGTCCAAGTTGGCCGCCCACCTGGCTGTAGATAGGCCCAAGGGGGAGGTACCTAAGACTGGTCTATCACAACCAAGCCCAGCACTACGGTTCAGGTGCAAGCCAATTGCCAGAGAGCCAATCAAGGGGAGGGGCAAAGATACTATAAAAAACCCAGGCCATATAGCTCCATTATTGGATCGTTGGAGTGGAGGAAGGGTGCAATTTTGGAAAGTGTTGGCATGAAAAAGGAGGAAACATGTAGGAACTGGAGGAGCAGAGAGTAGTGGTTGAGGAAGGGTGAGGAGCTGGGGGGAAGGAGCTGGAGGACATTGGGAAAAATCAGAAGGAGGATGGTGGATAGTTGAAGGAGATTGGGGGCTGTTGGAGGAGGTTGGGAGACATCTGAAGGAGGAAGGTGGAGAGCTGCTAAAGGAGACTGGGGGATTGTTGAAGGAGACTGGGGAACTTAAGAATGGTAGGGTTGAGAGTTGTTGGAGGGTAGTGGAGATTATTGGAGGAGTTTGGAAAGCATAAAATGGAGGGAATTGCAAAATGTTTGGAAGAGGTTTGGAAATATCAAGAGCAGGATGCTGGGAAGTTGCTGGAGGCAGTGTTTTTGAGGTGATGAGGGAAGATCACAGAAAAGACGGGGAGTTGTAGCAATACCAGGAGACTGGGGGATAGGAGGTTAAGGAGGAGTGTGAAGCTGGTGCAGTTAGAAAGGGAGTATAACCCAAGAAGGGTATTCCTGGGTCAAGTGAAATCCTGTTCTGAAAGAGTGTATCCCAAGAAGGGTGGAGGAAAGAGCATGCGCAGTCACAGCAAGAAGGGAATGGCAGGTCCAGGTCCTGGGCAATATCTAGATGGGGCAAAGTCTTCACAGGTTAAGGGACTCCAAACCCAACATTGCCACCTGAAGAGCTTTGAATCTTCAAACCACAGGCAGAAGATCGTCTGGATAAGTTGGTGAGGAGCACTGTGACCAAGCTGTCTGGAGTGAGTAAAATAACAGCTTAAGAGAACTGCATCCCAGAGGGAGGTCTAAGAGGAACTGTTGTGTGTTTTTAATACACCACCCATCAAACACATTCCGTTGTGCCTTTTGTGTATGCCACACAGCCTTCACCTGTAAGAGGGTGTCAGACGCAGGATCCAGAAGGCATGTGATGGAAGCTCGACCTGTCCTCTAAGAATGAATACTGCGAGCTAAGAGAGAGGCCCAGATGTAAAGATTCCCTATCAAAGCTATGTCTCGCCCCACCAGGATGAATTTTTATGGCACCAAAGATGGCGAGATATCACCCTAAGGAAGTGCTCTGACCTGAACAGAATTGGTGGTGAGCTTATTCAAAGGCACTGAAGCCTGGCAGTGAAATCTGCCCTGGTGACACAGTTCAGCATTGGTGCTGGAATAGAAGTTATATGTCAACAGGTTAATCTGTGGGAACTTTGTGGTTTGCTTAAGGCAAATTTAGCAAGTATAAAGAATTCAGTAATTTGCCTTGAGAAAGCCCCAGAGGGGTGAAACTGATGGCTATACAGTTGGCAAACAATATAATAGCATATTATATGTTTAGGATTAGTTATTTATGTTAGGTTCCTTTTGTAACTTTCAAGAGGCAAAACTGGCATACTATATGAATAAGCCCAAATTTGTATTTGTTGGTTTCTATTTGTAATATTAGGATGTCACCTTATTAACATATGCACAATTATATTCATTTGATGTAATAGAATCAGACATCGCTTTTTCATATTGACAAGAATCTTTGTGATTCCGATTGGGTTTTCCTTTCTTATTTCTTGGCATCTTTAATTTGAGCAAACTGTGTTTAATTAAAGGTGAATAACACTTGAACTAAATTATTTCAAAGATCATTTTTAAATACGAGCGCAAGCCTGTTGGGATCGTTACTCCCTTAAATTGTTATGCACTCGGGCCTGTGGTTGTGGGCCCACACCCTGAGAGCAGCAGCTCTTATTTTTTATATTTAAGACATGACTTCTATGGGATTGGGCGCAAACCCCATCAAATCTGACAACCATTCACAAACAATTGCCAGTTTTAAATGTTGTTCTTTGCATCATGAATACGAATCTACAATTCCGTGTGAGCCGATGATTAGAAGCAGGTGACCCGACCACACAGGTTATTTTGTTGGGTGTATTAAAACCTACACGCATTTGTTTAGGCTCACACCTATTAGAACTCTGGTACATGTACACTTGCACTTATAATGGAGAAAGTAAAGCTACGACCATGCCCCTTTTGCAATCTTGCTTCTATAAGGATTATGTTTTTAAAAAAAATGGCAGGTTGGTTTATCTTGTGATTGCTGTACATTCCAGTTGAAATCTTGAAAACCGGGTATTATTTCCGTGCTTGAAAGTTAAACATTCACAAATAAATTCACATTGCTATATAACAAGAAATATTTAAAAAGTACTACTCCATCAGAGATGAAGGTGGTCAAGGGACTGTCAGGGAGTTACCATGATCATTTGTATAGCTTCCAGGTCAACATATCATACTTTGGTTTGTAAATGGTCTAGTGGTTGGGTGCAAACAGAGTCTTCGATCTCATAATTTAATTGGTTTCGGCTGGGGCCCGAAACGTGTCTATGCCTCGATCCTCAAAAAAGATTAAGATGGCCCTGTGTGGTATCAGATACCTAACTACTATGTCTATTTACTGTCTGTCAAGGTACCCTATACTTTCCAAGTTGCTTTATAATCTTCTTCATATTTACTTAAGGCGACGTCTCTCTTGAGTCCTGGCATTTTTTCCTTTTCCTGCATACACTCTGTTACGTAGGCCTGCTAAAAAACCTGCCTTCCTTTTGTCCAGGTAGTATATTTATAAAGATACTTTTTGGACCTAATTCCTGGAACTTCATGGAACTTTTAGCTGGGTGCAAAGTGACTTGACACTGCCAACAAACGCCTGATTCACAGAGCAGTGCCAAGTGTATTTTTGCAGAGCCAAGCCACTTTGCACCGCTCTAATCCATCCTGGTAAATTGTGCACCATTGTCCGTACTTTTACTTGGACCTCTTTTAAAGTCCTGACGTATTTTTAAAGTCCGGACGTATTGCAAACTAGTGCATAATGTACAATAACACTTTATTGGCAGGATCATACAGAGCTTGGTTGTAGATGATTGTTATGAATTATTCATTAGCACCACTCAAGCACCATGCAACGGTAGAACCTTACCTAACGTTATCACGAGCGTTATCATGAGCGGGCCATTTAGTTTAGCAAAGGTTTTTTCTTCCGTTTGGGTAGTATCAGATCCTCTTGATATCGTTCTGGTCTTTTGAGTGTTTTGTCTTATACTGTTGCCATGCCTCCCTCTGGTTGCCACCTTCCTCTGCGTATTACTGCCCCTACCTCCACTCTGTGGTCTACACTAAAAGTGTTTCCAGAGTTTTAACTAGATGTTCAGCAGCCAGGTAGTTGTACCTGCCCAATAATCTGTATTGTGATTTTATCAATTTACGCAAGGTTGTCAGTTTAATTTGCATCGTTTCTCTGTTTCTCATAGTCCCTTTCTGTCGAACGTTTCCTTCATTTTGCTTTGGTTCTTCTAGCTTTTACGTGCATATTACAAGTCACATCCGCTGAGGGGATTCCGGAATTTCCTGGATCATTTTACTACGCCAAGCGGTATGTGGTGTCTGTGTTGCCAAAGTTCTGCATGTATTATCGACATATATCAAGTTGCCTGCTCCCCGTTGGAAGCGTAGACATGCAAGGCAAGGCAGAATAAAGACCGAGAACCATGGAGTGTGGAAGGCGGGTCCACAGCGTCTTGCTGGCAAGTTCCTCTGTGTGACTTGTATATCATTTTATAGGTGGCTGCTGCCATAGAAAATAAGGTGAGTTAGAGTGGGAAGGCTTCTGAGGAAGCCCGGAGAGCAATGCGGTTCGTGCAGACGGCACCCTGCCTAGCACTTGGTGCAGGGCGGCCTTCTCCTAGCAAAAAAGCCTCCGTGGGAAGTCTTGGGTCCAAGTAAGACCGTGACCACACGGCTGGACGCCTTAAAAGGTATTACAAGACTCTGTAAAGGCGTGAGGGCAAAGTGCGGAAAAGTGAGGACGCGGTTTGGAAGTTGGCGGGTGGGTGAGTCTGCTTGTTGGGAGGTTAGTCTTAAATTGAAAACAGGGCTTGTTGACTTTTACTTCCTTGGACTATTATTCCTTCTAATCTCCGCTCCCTTAACGCACAGAATAGGAAAAGAAACCGTAACTTAGCCTCGGTTTACTCCCATTCCTCCCCAGTAGGTGCCCAACGACATTAGAAGGTTAAGGGTGCACAGACATACAAAGCCCTAACTGTACGAAAGGCAACCTTTGAGAACCATGATTATGACCAACCTAAAATTACAGGGTTTTTAGTGTCTAACACATCTGTGACTGATAACTCTAGCATGAATATTCTTGAAGTACCACCATTTTGCACTCTTAATACCAGTGCATCAATTTCAATGGTGGACAATAATTCATTATCAAATGTATGCTATGAGTTTAAACGTCAATCCTTGAGCATCCCGCCGCCATCAGAAGCAGGCACTACAAGTTGGAGTATGGAGCGTTATGATAACATCCCTGGCAGTAACCTAGTGCACATTGCTGCGGCTTCCATTCCATCTCCTGGCAGTAGTAATACATTTGAAAGCTCCTTTTAACACAAGTAACACAGGAGGATCTGAACTGTTCCACGAATAAGACGATTGCAGCTACGCTTGATGTGGTTTTTGGTCTTTGCTCATCTATCATGAAGAAACATTGCAACCTTAACGCTACTGTAGCAACAATTGTGGATTTAATCTTATATAATAGTAATCATGGCAATATGGTTGAACTAAGTAAGAGTCAGTGTGACTTCCTTGATGGTTCTGTAAGTGATCTCTGTGTTGTTGCCTTGGAAAATGTGCAGGTTACATCAGGGAGATCCTCAGTTGGAGGATGATATTGAACTTGATAACATCACATTGACCGATAAGGTAGTGCTTGATAGCAATGTTGTTTCCATATGAGAGGTTTCTACCTTTAGGAAAAGGAAGAGATTATGTCAAAAACGTAATGATATAAAACGGTCCAAAAAGAAATTAAATAATGAAAGGGGATCCATGATGAAATCATCTGCAACAAATAGTGGATCCTTGCCTGAAACAATCTCTGATGACAATGTTTGTTTAGGGTGGGTATAAAGGTATGAAGTGACTTTGGCTTCCAAACCCACAGTTAAAAAGTGCTTGGCGCCGGGTAAGGCTGATGACCCTATAGAGAAATGGATCAATGGGAAACAAGGCTTTACGGATAAGTACTCTATCTGACACTAACCAAGAAAACAAGATAACAGAGTGTGTAGCAGATACATAATATTTAGTAACTTCCTCGTCTGCTAATGCTGTGGCAAATACGCGGGTCGATATCATTGCACTGAATACGAGTAATGATCATGGTAAAGAAATTGTGCGTCTTAATACTAATAAGCCTCAGAAAGGTTCCCAAAAGAAATATAGTGATTTTATGTTTGGAAAATCTGACATTCGTGGAGCTCTCTATGACTGCTGACAGTCCATTTCTTTATCGCAGTAGAATATTAGTATTGCTACATCTTGTATCGCAGCTAAATATGGTTACTTCGTCTTACGTTGAACTAGTGGGGTTACTGGATCTTTATACTGAAGACAACTGGGCAATTGTCCAATTTGTGTCACCGATTATTGTGGAAATCATAAGGGTCTACTTGGCAGCACTGCTGAGTATACATTTTGAGATTGTGATTTGTAAAAAATATATCAGTGATATGGTGTCTTACTTACCGTTGTTGCAGCCTAAAACATCCAGCACTCCTATATTTTGCTCTGAGAGAACTAGCCTGATGTAAATACATTCTAATCCTAAAAGCAATCTAAATGTGAACAAGCAGCCTGAATTTTGGTGCTCTGGAAGCTTAAGGGGCAATCGACAATGAAGACCACAGCTGGTGAAGGAAACCACGTTGATTTCATGGAACATGAGGGGCTATCTCTCCTTTCTTAGTTTGGAGGGCAGTAAAATTGTGTTTAATTGTGATATTTCCACTCTACAGGAAACTTGGGTAACTGGCAATACAATGGTAGATGGCGTTAGTGTTCTAACTAATCCGACCACCCATTCAGGGGTTGGACAACCTACGGGAGGCCTGTGTATAGGAGTCAGAAATTGCCTTGTGCTCAAGGAGTATTGTAAATTTGGTAAATCTCAATTTGTGCTATGAGGCATTATTTCTGGACTAGTTATTACTGGGGATATGCTTATTATAAATGTATATTGTCCTCTGGGCGGAACCTATTTTAACATCATATCGAAATTGGTTAAAGATACAATTGAGGGATGGCTAGAGGAATCTCCTAAGCTAATTTGATGGTTGTTGCAGACTTTAATTCTTACTGCCAATCACATCCCCTGGTATGGATGAATGGACGGATGTATGTAGAAGGTATGGACCAAAATCGCAATCATTCTGTCCATCTAAAGAATCGGATGAGATGGCTTAAATTGCTAGTTTGAATTTTATTAACCCTCCTGGTCCAAACACCTTGGAAAATTGGGCTACTTGCTCGAATGGTGCTGTCTAATCACAAATGTATTATATTTTTTTCAATGATGGGCTACATAAATTCATGAAACAATTGATTTATGAACATACCCGCCTTAGTGATCATAAGATGCTGAAGTGTACACTACATGGAGAGATAAAACAGCTTCAATGTATGAAAGACCCAGATTTACAAATGAATGCTGGAGGAAATAGAATCTTATGGTCTGATGTAAATCTTGATAGATTTGAGACAATGTTTTCCATGCTGCCCTTGGAATCATACCATTTTGCATCTATGAGTACCACAAACATTTGTAACATGCTAAACTGGATTTTAATGAGTTTTCCAAACTGTCGGGCTATGCAAGATTCAGGGAAAAGTTATGTAAATGACTATGACAGCACCATTCATGTTAGGAAAAAGATGTATTCGTGAGATTAAACAATCAACCACCCTAAGTGGGATAGGGAAGATGGGAAAGGTGTTTACCCTTTGCACACAGTTTAAGAACTGCCTTTGATTTTATAAATATGATATACATAATGCTAATTTGAGAATTATTTTTAAATCTTTAAAACTAATGAGTCCAGGAGGTTCTGGTACTTATGTAGGCAATAATTAGCTGAGGATAGTTTTATAGAAGTCAATGGTATTATGGCAGAGGAATGGGTTGAGTATCTTCGCAGCCTCCATTTTGTAGAAAGCACTGATTGTCATCCACGATCTGCCCCGTATTGGGGCAGTTACATCTTTTTCCTTTTGATATTGATGACATTATGAGGGTGATCACTAGATTAAAATCTTTCAGAGCCCCTGTACAAGATAGGTTTTCCACTGCAGAAATTAAACACAACCCTATGAAATGAACTACTTTATTATTGACATTATTTATCTATATTTGGGAGAGTGATGAAATACCAAATAGTTGGCACAGCTCCTTTTTGGTCCCTATTTATAATAAGGAAACACGTTCATCTCTTACCATCTTGTCATGTCGGACACGTGTTGCAAGATATTTTGCTCTCTCTTATTGAATATTATTAATAAGTGGATTACTGAGAACAAACTAGTTTCTTATCAGCAAACTGGGTTTAGATCAGTTCTCAGCACATCTAATAAATAACATGTTTGCTCTTAGCTACCTTATATCCGACATTTCTGGTTGCCCTGAAAGTAGCCTATATTTGTTCTTTATAGATTGTAGTGGGGCTCTTGATTGTGTTCATTGTGGGAAACTATGATCCAAATTGCAGAGATGGGGTATCTGTCCCTTTGTACTACACTTCATAAAGCCATCTATGCTGCTACTATGGTGTCTATTCACTTAGAAAGGGGCGTCTCTCTCACCCCTCTTGTTGACACAAATATAGGTTTAAAACAGGGGTGTGTGCTCGTCCCTGTCTTGTACAATTTATACGTGGCCGATATGAACTATTTGTTGAGTGAAAATCACTGTTTCCCTCCCAATGTCGGTGGTGTGGAAATTAGATGACTTTCATATGCGTTCAGCGCCGTTATTTAAAAAAAAAAACAATTGGCCTACAGAGGTTGTTGGATGTTCTCTGTAACTATGCTGCTAAGAATGATCTCGCTATTAATACTAAAAAGACTACAGTGCTGATTATTGGTGCCCAGAGTCAGAAAAAAGGAAGGCGTTTGTGTGGTGGATCAATAAGGAACGTTTAGAGTTGGTGGATTCTTATCCCTATTTGGGTTGCCCATTACCAATCGGCCTACGATTGCATTTTATGAAAATACCCTATTAACCAAAATGATTAGTAAATTGAATGTTATTAGAGGGTACCTTGCTAAAAGGGGTGGACATTCCATAGAGGGATTCATTGAGATTTATAAAAGTAGCATAACCCCGGGAGTTTTATATGCTTTCGAAATACTTGAAGTGAAATATGGGACATGGTTGGACAGACTAGAAGGAAAGCTATGGAGATCCGTCCTCATACTGGCAAATGTGTTCTCTATAGAGGCTGTGAAATGCCAGCAGGGAATTGTATTGCTCTCCACTTTGAGAAATATTTGATGCACTAAATTGAACAATCTATTAATACACTCAGCTAACAATGAAAGCCTTTTGGAATCATAGCTGATGTTACACGCTTAGGACACAAGAATGCCTTGATGGAAAATTTGCAGTCGACAGTGTACTTTTCTCCAGAACATAGATCTCACTATCCCACATAGTGATGAGGAGTACCCATGTTTAAACATACAAATGAAAAAGAAGGCTATTCAATGGGACATGATTAATGCATAGATTACCTTAATACAAAGAAAAGATATGCACTTTATACCATGCAGGGTTTTAAGATAGGTAAACCTCAGGATTATATACTGAAGTATGGTAATTATGATTTTAAATGATTTATAATATTACTTCGTTTTTATATACTTCCCTGCAACAGGAACACTGGAGAATGGACACCCGTCCCCTATGAATGTAGAAAATGCTGCTTTTGCCAACACAGTATAGAAACAATGACACACTTACTCACTACATGCCCAAGGTTGATGAATTATTAGTATAGGGTCTACATGGACTTGATTCATCATCTTGCCATGGTTGTATTCTTTCATTTATAATTATGAATGTATTTTCTTATTATGTTATGAATCATTTAACTTTTACTCTGTATGGAAATCCATGCTCTCTGCACTTGCACACTCCAAATGTTTACAAGGCCTAGTAGGATTGCTTTTGTATTTTGCTCATCTCTGTTTTCATATTCCATTGTCTTGCTGATCCTTTGTTCCCTTTTGCGTAGAAAATAGGTTACTTGCGCCTAATCTGCGCGTGCAACTCTGTTTGTCGATTCATGGATTCAAATGCGCAATTCTCTGAGCACAGGGTGGGTGTGACCTGCGCAGAAGGCTGGGAAGGAGTGACGGAACACCAGAAATGGGGACTAACTTACAAAGAAGTGGCCGTTCCAAGGGACGGCCTGTAGGCAGTCCCTCAATGGCCCACTATTGCGCGGCAATAGATGTATTCATGGAATCGATCGTGCAAAGTCTTGGCTGGGAAATGTCCATGCAAGTCCTTCATATGATCCGCCACCCTAAGGCTGGCATAAGTACACTTGCACGTAGGATTTTCAGCACGCAGGTGGGATCACATGTTGGATTTCGGATGTGTGTACTCAATTGGGGATCCAATGTAATGTAGGGTTGCACATAAGCTGTGTAGCGGGGTACAGGAACGTTTTACGTGGGTTTGCACACACATTTATCCAGTTATTGAAGCGTTATGATTTTTTATATGCATTTTGTCGGGGTGCCTGATACAGTTACGGTGGACCCTGACGGTGGACCCTGCGCAGGCTACCCAAGTGGCAGGCCTGCTTACGGGGAACCCCATGCAATGTTTGAAGGGTGCCTGTATCTGCGCCCGGGGGAGCGTGCAAAGGTAGCTGATCTGGCAGTTCCCTACTTTGCGTGTGGCAGTGTCAGGGGCGTTCCAGCCGTGACTTGCGAATACGGTTACTTTGCGCTAACAATTCCATAAGTACTCGTTGCATGCATTTTTCGTTCTGCACGCAGGCTTGTGCAGTGTCCTTCTCAGCACGATTTCCCTTGCACGATTTCCCTTGCACGATTTCTGCGCAAAATTCCATGAATCAGCCCCACAATTTCTTGATGCATAAGGGCCTTACAAATGCCCAATAAAATAAATTAAAACAAAAAATGATATGTTTTTAATTGTTTGTATTTTAATATTTGTGTATAAGGTTTTAACTAACCACAGCACGTTAAATACATTTTCTTCACGTCTTCAACAAGGCATGTAAGGACTGCTGTGAGAACGAGCTGTCGCCTCCCTCCCTTCTCCATCCTTCCAATCACTCCTTATATGCACGCACACGAACACACTTCATCACGTTTTCAAATGCCTAAAGAAAGTTAAGTATGCATACGAATGCAGGTACTAATAATGAAACGCTTTACACGACTAATTGCCGGACCTTTGTTAACAGTGCTGCTGCAGGCACAGATTATTGTCTGTGCCCTGTCCGCCACGGTTCTCTAGGTCAGCCAGGTCAAGTCAACATAGCCGAAAATGTCGGCAGTGGCCTACAACCCGATCTGCCCAATGGCTGTTGGCAGAACGATGGTGTGTGTTTCATATTCTTAATGTGTTCAAAGAAAATACAATTTGTATTGTGGTCATGTGCTCAGAGTTCCATGTTAATTAAGGGCATTGCTTAGCCTTTATTGATCAAAAGGAATAGTGTTAACTAAAGTCTTACTAGCAAGCTCACGTTGAACTATATGAACCTTAAGCACTTCTGTGATCCAGTGCCGCTTTTTCACGAGGACCTCTATTAGTGAAATGTTGTACCACACTCTGATACATTCAGTGCTGGTTTCTGCGCTCATAGGGACCTCTAGTAACACCCTCTGCTGCTGCGCTCTGTTACATACAGTTCATCTGCCTGTCTTCAGTGACCGAGGTCTACTCCTTCATATATTGCCCCAAATATGGCCAGTGCCGCGGAATGGGAAACCCAATGCATCTGAAAGGCATGGACGCCTAAGCTGGGGCAGAAGGGCGAACACAGTACATACTCAGCAGTCACAGGCAACGAGGGGCAGTGAGCCAGCTCCACCTACTCCCACCCCTACTCCTGTCCCTATAGTATCCCCAGGCAGGCACTCAGGTATTTTAGCAAATACCGTAACTTGGCTGATAGTGGCCAAAAACAGGGTGGAAGGAAAAGAGGAAGGGACAAACAAAAGAAGAAAGAGATGCACACATGTGTGGATGGCCGTTGGCGCCAGCCGGCCGGTGTGGGCACCCGAGCCTACAGCCATATGCAAGGCCTCAGGCCATGTTTTCCAAATATAAGGAGGGCCAGCTGGAGCTGATCTGTGGACGGAGCGCAACAAAGTCATTCTGTTTGAAAATCCTCCCCATTCTCGGTGTAGAGTATGGGCTCGCATAAACCATCAAGCGGCTGGAGGTGCTACCCGTTTACAGTATCCAGCAGCCGCAACAGCACCACTGTTCACCCAGGAGTTATTGAATTCAGCAAGCACCACCCGCACGGGTTGGGCAAAAGTTACGAGGAGTGGAAAGAGGGGAACGATTGTCCCCTCTGGCGGAGGTTCGGGCAGACGAGGACACATGCATTTACTGACCACGGTTGCCAAGCAACAAAATGAAGTTTTGACTAGGAAACAGCGCAGAGGCAAGCAACGCCACAGCAAAGTTTGGGCGAGGCACACAAGGCTGAATCGTAAAGGCAGATCAGAGAGCCGTCTACATACGAGGAACGAGGTTGCATTTAAACTACAAGTAACTCATCCTGTCCGAGCATGCCCAGGCTGAATCGACAAAAAGAAGAGCCAAACTGTTGGAGTGGGCAACGGCTGCCGAGAAACAACATAGATGGGGGCGGGTTAAAAAACTACTATGCGAGGATTCCGAAGACGAGGAAGACCAACATCATTGAGCTGAACGGAAAAAAAGAACAAGCAAGCAAGAAAGCAAGGACCATAGAAAGCACATCCACGGGAAGAGAGCAAGATGCCGGAAATTGTGCAGGAGTCGGAAAAACGAATATTAAAGGGAAAAAAGAAGCATGAATGCCAGAAATGTTTAAAGAAATTGCTTTGGAATGCAAAACTCAACAAGAGGTATTATTAGCTGAAAAGTTTGACAACATTGAAAAAATGTCGGAGTTGGGGACAAAACAACAGGCAAACATAGAGGGGAATACAACGGTCCGACTGGGGGCACAGTCAATGGACACTAAAGGGAATGGAGTTTGGGGCCAGGCCCGGACCAAGCACAACTATGCAACACACACAATGCAGAGCCCTAAACACCTGGCATACCAGCCATCTCCTTGTTAATGCAGGTGAACCAACAAACAACAAATAACATAGACATGACAACATCAACAACAGTTTTGGATGTCAACACTAACAACGCAATTAACAACGGGCCACCCAACACAAAGTTTGAAAAGTCTGACCTGGGAAAGAAGTACAGCAAAGGTTTAGGAAAACTCTAGCATGAAACATAGATCAGAAGACAAAGGAGAACATTTGGAGGAAAGAATTCATAGAAATATTGTCATTATTGGAGGCTGAACAGAAAGGATCCAATGTGTTCAGGAATGACAAAAAAGAGGGAGGGGTAGAGTGAAGAGATCACAGGTAGAACATAGCTTCGGGAATTGATCAAAGGCTTATAAAATTGTTGCAACAGTGATGTTGGAAAAATTCCCAGAGGAAGGCCTGCACTGTTCACTTATCAGCATAAAATAAGAAAGGTGAAAGAAACATTTGGGGTGGGGGGCGTAGCTTAATTATGACAGGTAATTTTGGCAGGCTATGGACACACACGCCGATATAGGCTGGGACGAGGTGGAAGCCAACCTTTATATACATTAAGTATTGAAAACAAAATCACTCCCTCTTAGCGCACACACAACACAGCCAACAAAGAAAACAGCACAGCCCAACAATAGCCAACATTTAGACACCGAACTACAGCACCGTCGTCAGATGGAGCAGGCTACCCAACAAGGCAACCAAACGAGAGGATCCTTAGTACCACAACAGGACCAGACAGGTCCCCCGTAAAGATGCAGAGCATGAAGGGATGGATGGACATCTACCCAGACAAACAGACAGGAACATTCTTAAGGGAGGGTTTTCTCTAAGGTTTCACCATTCCTTTCAAAGGGCCTAGCTCCCGCAAATACCCTGAAATTTAAAATCAGAAAGAGAAAACCCAACAATGGTAAAGGCTAAGAAACAGAGAGAGCTTAACTTGGGAAGGATAGGAGGACCATGGGAGACACTGCCTTTCAGCAACTTCATTTGCTCTCCACTAGGCCTTGCACCCAAGAAGAAAGAACAAGGGCTTTACAGACTAATACATCACCTGTCTTTCCCACCTGGTAAGTCAGTGATGATGGCATCCCTGAATGGGAAACAGCGGTATCATGCACCAATTTCCAGGAAGCTCTCCACTCATTAGACAATGTGGCGACAGCACGCTACTAGCGAAAGTGGATACAGAATACGCATTCAGGCTATTTCCAGTCCACCCCAATCCCCAACCGTGGCTATGTTTTCGTTTTGAAAGCAAATTTTATGCAAATAAATGTCTCCCGATCGGATGCGCAATATCCTGCGCTTTCTTAGAAAAATTCAGCTCCTTTTTGCAATGGGCATTTTTAAGAGTAATGCTGGAAGCACACACAGTCCACTACCTGGACGGCATTTTGATAATAGGGCCCCAAAATTCTCCAGCGTGCAGCCTGGCACTAGCCAAATTGTTGGAAATGGCGGCAGAATGGGGGATCCCACTGGCCAGCGAAAAAACCACCAAGCCCACCACCTTGCTAACTTTAATGGGGATAGAAAGAGACATGTTGGCCGGGGAATGCTTGATCCCAAAGAAAAAAAGAAATTATCTGCTCAGGGACATCAGAAAGCTAAGAAAAAAGGACAAAGGGACGGTAAAAGAAATACAATCACTAGCAGGAAGCCTCAATTTCGCTGCCAGGGTGATATCACAAGGCAAGGTTTTCTCCAGAAATATTGAGCTAAAAATCAGAGGCTGCTCTGAACCCCACCTGCACATAAGATTAGGCAGAGAGGTGAGAAAAGATTTGGGCATGTGGGAGAATTTCTTGAACAAACTCAACAGGGCAGTCATATGGTGCACGCCCTTAAACACGGAAAAGTAAAGAATCCTATTTACATACGCAGCAGGAAGTAGACGTTTTGGAGCAATCTGGACAAGGCTTGGTGCGCAGGCCCTTGGCCTAAGGTATGACACAAAAAAGGTTTGACCAGAAACATAACACTTCTGGAAATCATAAAAGCTATGGACCACCAAATTGAGCAATGCGGAAGGAGTAGTTTGGTCTGATAATATGGCGGTGGTCAGCATCATCAATAGGAAAACAACATCTTGCCAATGGGACTTGAAAATACTCAGTGCAATTACCACAATCACATTGGGGATGAATGTTGAATTAAAAGCAAAACTTATTACAGGTACAGAAAATGATGTTGCTGGTGCTTTATCATGCTTCCAGTGGGATAACTTTCGTCGCCTCAGACCAGACGCCTACCCAATGATGACAGAAGTACCTGAAGAATTTTGGGAAATTGTGGCAGGGAGGTAAATGCAGCTATTTGGTTAACGCGGACGGACTGGGCCCAAAAAGTACGGGCCTAATTCATGGAATTATTTGTGCTGAAAATACAATCGTATTCATGGATTTGAACTGGGAACGTCGGGTTGCAAAAAAGTACACAGAAATCCCAGAACTCATACGTCACATGATAGCAGGTGTGAACATTAATGCACATTCAACGCGCATAGAAATAAATGCATATAAAGCACGCAATACACACCAAAGGAACGTCTCCAGCTACGACGATGAATACAGCCGTACTCAGAGCTATTGTGCACTGACATCGCAGGAGGAGAAGGATGCCCAGGGCCCGTATCTTCACAACACTCACTACACTTTTTT
Source organism: Ambystoma mexicanum (assembly GCF_040938575.1). Taxonomy (NCBI): domain Eukaryota; kingdom Metazoa; phylum Chordata; class Amphibia; order Caudata; family Ambystomatidae; genus Ambystoma; species Ambystoma mexicanum. The sequence goes on along the minus strand of NC_090931.1, from coordinate 572,779,497 downwards.
GGATGCCAGATGATCAGGTCTATGGCAGGCACAGACCCCGCCCCCCATATAATCCTAGACCTTGTCAGGGAGTGGGAAGATGGCCTAACATCACCCGCCATCTGCTCCCAGCCCCTTACTCCGTAAAATAAATGCTGACTGCACTCAATTTCCTTGCCACTGGGTCCTTCCAGCAGACCACTGCAGCAGTTGGTGGGATATCACAGGCCACCCAGCCATGCTGTCTACACCAGGTGATGTCCTGCATAACAGCATGTGCATGTGTGCGCAGGCACATATATATGCCCTGAACACCAGCGGGAAGGTAGCCAGTCATGCAGAATTTCTATGCAGTGGCACGCTTCCCCCGTGTACTAGGTGCAATAGACTGCACACATGTTGCGCTATGGCTCCCCGATTGACAGAGCACATCTACCGGAACAGAAAGCATTGGCATTCCATCAATGTGCAGGTAGTGTGTGATGCCAAAGGAATAATAATGGACATCTATGCTAATTAGCCGGGCAGCAAACATGAAAGCTACATCTTATGCATGTCATCTCTGCACCGGGCCCTGGTATCTGGAAAACATGGCAACACATGGCTCATTGGTGAGTATGAATGCTCATGCACATGCATGCACATCACACACTGAACAATAGACCCCGCCAATAAATAACAATGCCAACCATGTCTTCGGCGCATGGTCCTTGCTGGATTAATGTGCTCTTTTCCATGAATCAGGCCCAATGTCTTCAGAAGCAAACACCTCAAGATCGGGTGGCAGCACAGGCGCTCTCCCTGCCAGCAATCAGGAACCCGCATCAGGGGTTCTAATGGAACTCGCGAACAAAGCTCTAGCAAACAGCAGCACAGCAAGACAATACAGTAAGTGCTTGGCCACAGTATTAGAAGTTACAAGGGTAACACATATAGAACAAGTAACTACTAAAGAAATTAATATATTTGTAGGATGGGCATATACACAGAAAAAGAGAAAGGATTTGGCTAGAATGCACCTGTCAGCGGTAGCTTACTTTGCAAATGTTCAGGAAGGAGTAGACCCAACATGCAGCGCACTGATCAATTATGCTCTCGAAGGCTATGGGGAAATGCAAGGGCCTCATAAAGACAAGAGACGTCCTCTAAATTTTGAGACACTAAAGATGCTGCTCAAGTAGCAAGGGGGCTGGGTTGCAGGCTGCTATAAAAAATACATAAGGCCTGACCTAATATAAACAACATTTCTTTGACAGACCAAGAAGCCCCCCTTATGTCGGTCTGGATTGTGGGGCACTCATTTGTTTTCAGGACAGGGAGGTGGACCGAAGAGTCAAGGGAACAATTGCCGTTTAGAAACACCATCACGTCCTGGTGAGGCATCAGGAGCATGAAGTGGGACGAGATCCATGATAAACTTGCAGATTTGGTAGGACTCCGGGACCCCCAGAATTCCAAGTAATCCGTCTGGGGGAAACAACCTGGAGGAACTGGGCAGAAAGCAACTACTCAAGGACACATGCTCATCACTAGCGGGGATAGTAAATAACTGGAAAGATACTGACATGTTTTATTCTGAGATACTGGTCCTCATTACACGGAAGGCGGTAATGGTTAACGGCCACCGTTAATGGTAACGGTGACCGTTAACCATTACCGCCTTACTACGAGGTCCCTTAGCGGGTTGGTGCTTTAACGCCTGCTTTTTGCAGGTGTTAAAAACCAACCCGCTAAGGGACCTCGGAGCTAATTATGGCACCGCAAAATTGTGGTGCTGTAATTAGCGCCTTCCCCATTCCCATAGAGCCCTATGGGGCAGGAATGGGAATGGGGAAGGGCAATGGCGGAAGGGGGATTTACCGCCCCACCAACCTTGGAATGGGGCAGTAAATCCCCTTTCCGCCAAGGCGGTGCCGGTATTTTACCGGCATGAGCCATGGCGCTAATAGCGCATGGCTCACCGCCTTCCGTGCAATGAGGCCCACTGCCTAGAAGGCTATGGCAGGGGGCAGCATCATAGAAGCCCATAGATATAGCCAAGAAAAAACTGAACATAGGGGTAGAGGAATTTTGCAACAACAGTGGCCTCATCAGGCATAGCAAGATTACATTGTCAGACCCGGAGTTTTTCCACAAGGACAGGGTTCACCCCTCAGTTAAAGGGATGGACATTTCCATTCTCGGAACCTCACTACTTTATCCATGAGAGGGTACAAATGAAGGGGAACTTTTGGGGGGGTACTTGGATGGCCGGGAACCCATTGAGGTGTGGCAGCACGGGCCAGGAGGAAGCTGCCTACTGCCACAGGAGAGCTTCCCCAGCCTAATGAAGCCTAATGACACTCCTGGGGGCCGGAAAAAGAATGAAAACAAATAACTTTATCACCCCTTAGCCCATGTGCCCAAAAGTCCAACAGTGATGAGACTTTTTATTTATGAGTACATTTTATAAATAAACTTACAAATATGTTTTTGGATTTACTTGTTTATTGTGCAATAAAAATCCACTGCCTTTTATTGCCAGCACGAAAACCGAAGTCTCAGTCATTATTAGTACACACCCTTTCAGGGGTAGGAATGGGTGCCAAGTATGTACGGTTGCCATCTCTGCTCCCGAGCTTATGACCAGAGTCCCAGAATGGGGAACCCAATGCAGCTGAAAGGCACGGGTGCTTAAGCTGGGGTAGAGGGGCGAACACAGTGCATACATGGGCACAGGCAACGAGGGAAAGGGAGCCTGCTCCCTTCCCTTCGCACCCCCCCTACTCCTGTCCCCATAGTATCCGTAGGCAGGCTCTCAGGTATTTTAGCAAACACCATTAGGCGCAGGAAAAGAGGTTTCACAACAGAGTGCAGAAGGGGAGGGGCGACAAACACTGAAACTTGCCTGATACTGGCCAACAAAAGGGGTGGAAGGAAAGGTGGGAGTGATAAACAAAAGAAGAAAGAGATGCAACAAAGAATAACACATAAGTGGGATGGCCATCAGCGCCAACTGGCTGGTGTGGGCGCCCGAGACTACAACCATATACATGGCCTCTGGCCATGTTTTCCAAATATAAGGAGGACTAGCTGGAGCTGATCGCCAGCTTGACCAGCAATCGGAACGCAGAGCAACAAAGTCATTCTGCAAACACAGAAGACTGTTTTTCTTAACCCAATCCCACCCACCCCTGAGGAAGAAGGAGGACAAGAAACATACAACGGGAGAAGGGCAGGACAACGCACGTTGTCCCACAGTCGTGGTAAGAAGATGGTGGCACGGCCCAGGAGGAAGCTGCCTACTGGCGTGGCGCAAGGCTTTTACGTCTTTCATTCACGTTACGGTACGGACCAAAATAAGCTCCTCTGTCCCGGAGGCAACCTGACAGAAAATATCTTGGTCTTTTCCTCTTACCTCCCTCGTAAAACCAGGATTGCTTTCTACGAGCAGCAGAAATGTTGTCATGAAAGTGAAGCTCACAATACCAAGCTCCTATTGCTTCAATTGTAGCAGAGTGACTCCAAAAATGGAGGGAAAGTGGGGGAAGAGGTGTTTGGTTACTAGGCCTGGATTTAATACATTCTTTTTTTTTTAATGATATGTTTGGTTTTACAAAACTTTCATTATTGACATTTCATTAACATTTCATTGGTTAAAACTTTACGTTTGCATTTCAGACTCATGCAAGTTACTGTCGGTGTGGATCACTATTCAAAATTTGATAACTGTTACAATTAAATATTTATCGTGTCCTCTTAATAGATGAGCCCATTGCTCCTGTGTATTAATTTGTTTCTGAGATATTCTGAAAAAGTCTTTGAGCAAGTTTCTTTTTTCTATCAAGGCGGGACAGACCATGATTACATGGAAAAGTGTCTTGTGAATATTCTCAGACTTACAGAATCGGCAATCAGAGGTCTTTGTATCTGATTCTTTTGTCTTGATTAGATAATCACGAGTCGGTAGAATGTTTAGAAGAAAGCGTAGAAACAGGTCTCAAATAGTTTGGTCTGGAAAACATGCTAAATAGACCGGGAGTTCGCGAAGGGCCCTTGTTTCTATTTCACATTTCAGGAAACATTTGTATTTCATTTGTTCGGCAGTTGTTTTAATCCAATCGTTTCTCTGAATTTTGTGTTTCGCATATTGCGGTCTATTTAATAGCATATCTTCAGAAATCTCTTCTTCTTGCATTCTTCTCTTGATCTTGTTAGTCCAATAATGAAGAGCTGTCACATGTAAGGCATTTTTCTTTTCTTTAAGTATTTCCAATGATGGAATTAGATCTTGCCAAATTATTTTTCTATAGAGATCCATTTGTTTCCAAACAATTATAGATTGTAATCATTGGAGAGCCAATTCAAAACGGATTCTCAGCATTGGAAAAGTTTTGAGTAGAGCTCAAGTTTTTCTCCAAAATATAGCCTTGTTAAGGTGCCACTTCATTGTTTGCTGGCTAATCAATGTTTCGCTGGCATAGATAAGGATAGGAACCACCTTTTGTTTATATAAGGCAATTGTTGATTTTACTGAATATGTCCCAAACTTACGATGGAAAAAGCGATCTTGGCAGGCAAGAGATCTTGCTTTTCTCTCAATGTGGTCTTTCCATGCTTGTTCCATTGGAGAGGGATTTATCATAGCGCCTAGATATTTGATTGATTTTATTGCTTTAATCGGTTTGCCTTCCAGTTGTAATTTTGGGTTTTGTCAGTTTTTACTTTTTTGAGTTGATGATTTCATTAACTTGGTTTTATTAGTGTTAATTTGCAACTCATTCTCTTTCATGAAGTTTTATACTTTGTCTAAGGTCTTTTGTAAGCCTGTCACAGTTTTATCCATAACAATGATGTCGTCAGCATATATTAGGGTTTGTATCGATTCGTTGTTTATCTTTGGAGGATTCATAGATGTATCTTGAATCGTTTTTCCAAAATCAGATGTATACAGATTATATAGACAGGCGGCCAGGGGGCACCCTTGCTTCAGGCCATTCCAAGTGGTAATTGGTTTGGTTACTACTTCATCTTTATTTAATCTAACTTGAATAGAAGTATTAGAGTATAGTTGTTTTATTGGGTTGAGAATGGATAGGGGGCAGTTCCACGATGTTAGTTTCTTCCATAGTTTTTGTCTATTGACAGAGTCGAACGCCATTTTTAAGTCTATGAAAACAGCATATACCTGTTGTTTCTTTACAATTGCTTCATATTTAATCATACTTAAGAGCAGTAGGTTAACATTTGTTCCTATTTTGTTAACAAATCCAGTTTGTCTTTTTTCTTGCTTGCCATTTATCGCTGCCCATATGTTGAGTTTTTTTAATAGATATTCCACAAACAATTTTCCCAGCGGATCTAGAAGGGCTGTGGGTCTATAGTTCTCTGGATTTTTCCTATCGCCAGTTATATAGACAGGAATCAGGATTGCTAAGGTCCAACTACGTGGAATTTGTTGTGTTTTTCCAATGAGAATAAGGATTTGAGCAAAAAAGGCGGCCCATTCTTCAGGTGCTGATTTTAAATTAGCATTAGAAAGGCCGTCAGGACCCGGCCATCGAGATGGATTGAGAGAAATAATAGTTTTTATAAGATCTTATCTTTCCCAGTTTAAGACACATGAGCGATTTTTGTTAACTTCTTGTATTGGCAGAATATCTGATTTTGTTTTATACAGATTAGTGAAGTGTTGAGTCCATATTTGCGCTTCTACTTCTTGAATCATGGTCGATGCTTTTGAGTTTTCATTTAAGAGTGACCATAGTTGTCTTGTATTTTTCTGTTTTAAGGCCGCTAAAATCGCTTCTGCATCATTTTGTTGCATTGAGGATTTAATTGATTTTATTGAATTTGAATATTTCTGTTTTTCTTTTTTTATTTCAGCTGCAGAGTTTGTTGTTTTCTGCTTTTTTAGTAGTCGTATTCGTTTATAAAGAAGTTTTTTCATCAGCTTAATCTCACTATTAAAGTGGTGTTGTGTCTTTTTTTAGGTTTACCATGCCTTGTCAATGGTTGGTGGTAGTTCTGCAAGATCCACTCATAGTTAAGTTTTGAGTGGTCTTGGAGTGGTGAGGCTTCAAATTTTGAGAGAAGAGCAGCCATTTGATGTTGATATATACAGAGTTTGTTCATACCGTTGTTCAATTCGAAATCTGGAAGAATGACACGTGGAGCATGTATTCGTGATGTGTCCCATGTCATTGATATTTGGTGATGATTGCTGTTTGGTTGTCGACAATTAGCAGTTGCTGTTAGTAATTTTCGTATCCCTTCTGAGATGAAAATGTAGTCAATGATTGAACTAGATTATTCTCGTGTCCAAGTTGGGGGCGGTAGACCTTGTTCATTTAGTGGTTGATCCGTCAAGGTTAAATTTCGAATAGCAATTTCTTTGGTCCATTTTCTTGCTCTTGGGGACAAATTGTGGGAATCTAATCTAGTACCTTCTGTACTATAAAAATGGATATTAAGATCTCCAGCAATGATGAACTCTGTCTGATTGTGAGTGCTAGCTATTGTATCAAATTCATCACATATTGAATCAATAAACTTATTGTCATTCATTGCTGATGGGTTCCAATAGATGTTGAAGACTGTTAAATAGGTTACATCAGGATTTCGTCCAGACTCTGTTGTTGAGGTCGGCATACAGATAGTAATATATTGGGCCCAGGAGTGTATATTTTTCTTTGCTATTATTGGCCAACTAGGGTCTATTTTAATCAAAATCATCATTCCAGATGAAGATCTACCTTGTTGTGAAGCGATCGCTGGATTCATGTAAGTAGAAGATCCCTCACATATTACTTCATCGGAAAGCCGGGTGTCCTGGAGACATATGCAGGGTAATTCATAGAATTCAGCGCACAAGTGGCGCACGCGGCTGGCGCACAGTGTGGGCGTGCGAATTACTGTGCCAGCCGTGGCGCAGAGTGGCACAGCGACCCTGCAGCAGCACCAGTTACGCCCCAATCCCTCCCCGTGCGCCATGCACAGCGCACAAATCCCGTGCATGGCGCACAGGCCCCCAACCACAAAAACGCCTGTAAAACTCCCTGCGCACCCCTCCGAATACACGTACCCCGCTGCACAGGGAGTGTCACACGCCATTGGAGCGGGGTACGTGTATAACAGGGGTTCGCGGGAAGTTTCACACGCGAAATGCCCTGTGCGACTGGGGTACGTGTATTCCTGGGGTGCTCAGGAAGTTTAATACGCGATAGGCCCTGTGCGAGTGGGGTACTTGTATTCCTGGGGTGTGCGGGAAGTTTCACACGCGATTGGAAAGGGGAACGTGTATTTCGGGGGTGCGCGGGAAGTTTCACACGCGATTGGCCCTGTGCAAGTGGGGTATGTGTATTCCTGGGGTTTGCGGGAAGTTTCACACGCGATAGGCCCTGTGCGAGGGGGGTACGTGTATTCCTGGGGTGCGCGGGAAGTTTCACACGCGATTGGAGAGGGGAACGTGTATTTCGGGGGTGCGCGAGAAGTTTCACACGCAAAATGCCCTGTGCGAGTGGGGTATGTGTATTCCTGGGGTACGCGGGAAGTTTCACACGCGATTGGAGAGGGGAACGTGTATTTCGGGGGTGCGCAAGAAGTTTCACACACGAAATGCCCTGTGCTAGTGGGGTACGTGTATTCCTGTGGTGCGTGGGAAGTTTCACACGCGAAATGCCCTGTGCGAGTGGGGTGCGTGTATTTCTGGGGTGCGCGGGAAGTTTCACACGCAAAATGCCATGTGCGAGTGGGGTACGTGTATTCCAGGGGTGCGCCGGAAAGTTTCACACGCGAAATGCCCTGTGTGAGTGGGGTACGTGTATAACTGGGGTTCACAGGAAGTTTCACACGTGATTGGAGAGGGGAACGTGTATTTCGGGGGTGCGCGGGAAGTTTCACATGCGAAATGCCCTGTGCGAGTGGGGTACGTGAATAGCTGGGCTTCGCGGGAAGTTTCACACGTGATTTTGCTGTCAGAGCGGGGTACATGAATTTTGGGGGTGCGCGGGCATCCTACACGTGAATTGGCAGTGTGGGTCCTCCCAGGTCTTCCCTCTACACCCTCCACGGCCCCTGCAGGCAGCCCACACCACAGGGGACTACCCTGCACCCCTGGTCATGTCCCGCAGGCAGCCCATCCACCATGGGCATGCCCCCCAGCCAAGCCACATGTCGCTTTGCACTAGTGATCACCAACTCATGTCCCCCAGCACCCCCACCCCCGAGCAGTCAGGGGCACCTGCCAGCAGGCCCCCACTCATGTCCCCCAGCACCCCCACCCCCCAGCAGTCAGGGGCACCTGCCAGCAGGCCCCCACTCATGTTCCCCAGCACCCCCAACCCCAGCAGTCAGGGGCACTTGCCAGCAGGCCTCCACTCATGTCCCACTCATGTCCCCCAGCACCCCCACCCCTCAGCAGTCAGGGGCACCTGCCAGCAGCCCCCCACTCATGTCCCCCAGCACCCCCACCCCCCAGCAGTCAGGGGCACATGTCAGCAGGCCCCCACACATGTCCCCCAGCACCCCCACCCCCCAGCAGTCAGGGGCACCTGCCAGCAGGCCCCCACTCATGTCCCCAACCACCCCCACCCATCAGCAGTCAGGGGCACCTGCCAGCAGGCCACCACTCATGTCCCACTCATGTCTCCCAGCACCCCCAGCAGTCAGGGGCACCTGCCAGCAGGCCCCCACTCATGTCCCCCAGCACCCCCACCCCCCAGCAGTCAGGGGAACCTGCCAGCAGGCCCCCACTCATGTCCCCCAGCACCCCAACCCCCTCAGCAGTCAGGGGCACCTGCCAGCAGGCCCCCACTCATGTCCCCCAGCACCCCCAACACCCATCAGTCAGGGGCACCTGCCAGCAGGCCCCCACTCATGTCCCACTCATGTCCCCCCAGCACCCCCACCCCCCAGCAGTCAGGGGCACCTGCCAGCAGGCCCCCACTCATGTCCCACTCATGTCCCCCAGCAGCCCCCAGCAGTCAGGGGCACCTGCCAGCAGGCCCCCACTCATGTCCCCCAGCACCCCCACCCCCCAGCAGTCAGGGGCACCTGCCAGCAGGCCCCCACTCATGTCCCCCAGCACCCCCACCCCCCAGCAGTCAGGGGCACCAGTCAGAAGGCCCCCACTCATGTCCCACACATGTCCCCCAGCACCCTACCCCCCAGCAGTCAGAGGCACCTGCCAGCAGGCCCCCACTCATGTCCCCCAGCACCCCACCCCCCAGCAGTCACGGGCACCTGCCAGCAGGCCCCCACTCATGTCCCACTCATGTCCCCCAGCACCCCCACCCCCCAGCAGTCAGGGGCACCTGCCAGCAGGCCCCCACTCATGTCCCCCAGCTCCCCAACCCCCCAGCAGTCAGGGGCACCTGCCAGCAGGCCCCCACTCATGTCCCCCAGCACCCCTAACAGCCATCAGTCAGGGGCACCTGCCAGCAGGCCCCCACTCATGTCCCACTCATGTCCCCCAGCACCCCCAGCAGTCAGGGGCACCTGCCAGCAGGCCCCCACTCATGTCCCACTCATGTCCCCCAGCACCCCACCCCCCAGCAGTCAGGGGCACCTGCCAGCAGGCCCCCACTCATGTCCCCCAGCACCCCCACCCCCAGCAGTCAGGGGCACCTGCCAGCAGGCCCCCACTCATGTCCCACTCATGTCCCCCAGCACCCCCCACCCCCCAGCAGTCAGGGGAACCTGCCAGCAGGCCCCCACTCATGTCCCCCAGCACCCCCACCCCCCAGCAGTCAGGGGCACCTGCCAGCAGGCCCCCACTCATGTCCCCCAGCACCCACACCCCCCAGCAGTCAGGGTCACCTGCCAGCAGGCCCCCACTCATGTCCCCCAGCACCCCCACCCCCCAGCAGTCAGGGGCACCTACCAGCAGGCCCCACTCATGTCCCACACATGTCCCCCAGCACCCCCACCCCCAGCAGTCAGGGGCACCTGCCAGCAGGCCCCCACTCGTGTCTCCCAGCACGCCCACCCCCCAGCAGTCAGGGGCACCTGCCAGCAGGCCCCCACTCATGTCCCACTCATGTCCCCCAGCACCCCCACCCCCAGCAGTCAGGGGCAACTGCCAGCAGGCCCCCACTCATGTCCCCCAGCACCCCCACCCCCCAGCAGTCAGGGGCACCTGCCAGCAGGCCCCCACTCATGTCCCCCAGCACCCCCACCCCCCAGCAGTCAGGGGCACCTGCCAGCAGACCCCCACTCATGTCCCCCAGCACCCCCAGCCCCCAGCAGTCAGAGGCACCTGCCAGCAGGCCCCCACTCATGTCCCCCAGCACCCCAACCCCCCCAGCAGTCAGGGGCACCTGCCAGCAGGCCCCCACTCATGTCCCCCAGCACCCCCAACACCCATCAGTCAGGGGAACCTGCCAGCAGGCCCCCACTCATGTCCCCCAGCACCCCCAACACCCAGCAGTCAGGGGCACCTGCTAGCAGGCCCCACTCATGTCCCTCAGCACCCCCACCCCCCAGCAGTCAGGGGCACCTGCCAGCAGGCCCCCACTCATGTCCCACTCATGTCCCCCAGCACCCCCAACCCCCAGCAGACAGGGGCACCTGCTAGCAGGCCCCCACTCATGTCCCACTCATGTCCCCCAGCACCCCCACCCCCCCAGCAGGCATGGTCCCCCAGCACCCCCACCCCCCAGCAGTCAGGGGCACCTGCCAGCAGCCCCCCACTCATATCCCCCAGCACCCCCACCCCCCAGCAGTCAGGGGCACCTGCCAGCAGACCCCCACTCATGTCCCACACATGTCCCCCAGCACCCCCACCCCCCAGCAGTCAGGGGCACCTACCAGCAGGCCCCACTCATGTCCCACACATGTCCCCCAGCACCCCCAGCAGTCAGGGGCACCTGCCAGCAGGCCCCCACTCGTGTCTCCCAGCACGCCCACCCCCCAGCAGTCAGGGGCACCTGCCAGCAGGCCCCCACTCATGTCCCCCAGCAGCCCCACCCCCCAGCAGTCAGGGGCACCTGCCAGCAGGCCCCCACTCATGTCCCCCAGCACCCCCATCCACAGCAATCAGGGGCACCTGCCAGCAGGCCCCCACTCATGTCCCCCAGCACCCCCACCCCCCAGCAGTCAGAGGCACCTGCCAGCAGGCCCCCACCCATGTCCCACACATGTTCCCCAGCACCCCCTCCCCCCAGCAGTCAGGGACACCTGCCAGCAGGCCCCCACTCATGTCCCCCATCACACCCACTCCCCAGCAGTCAGGGGCACCTGCCAGCAGGCCCCCACTCATGTCCCACTCATGTCCCCCAGCACCCCCAACCCCCAGCAGTCAGGAGCACCTGCTAGCAGGCCCCCACTCATGTCCCACTCATGTCCCCCAGCACCCCCACCCCCAGCAGTCAGGGGCAACTGCCAGCAGGCCCCCACTCATGTCCCCAAGCACCCCCACCCCCCAGCAGTCAGGGGCACCTGCCAGCAGGCCCCCACTCATGTCCCCCAGCACCCCCATCCCCCAGCAGTCAGGGGCACCTGCCAGCAGACCCCCACTCATGTCCCCCAGCACCCCCAGCCCCCAGCAGTCAGAGGCACCTGCCAGCAGGCCCCCACCCATGTCCCACACATGTTCCCCAGCACCCCCTCCCCCCAGCAGTCAGGGACACCTGCCAGCAGGCCCCCACTCATGTCCCCCATCACACCCACCCCCAGCAGTCAGGGGCACCTGCCAGCAGGCCCCCACTCATGTCCCCCAGCACCCCCAACACCCAGCAGTCAGGGGAACCTGCTAGCAGGCCCCCACTCATGTCCCACTCATGTCCCTCAGCACCCCCACCCCCCAGCAGTCAGGGGCACCTGCCAGCAGGCCCCCACTCATGTCCCACTCATGTCCCCCAGCACCCCCAACCCCCAGCAGACAGGGGCACCTGCTAGCAGGCCCCCACTCATGTCCCACTCATGTCCCCCAGCACCCCCACCCCCCCAGCAGGCATGGTCCCCCAGCACCCCCACCCCCCAGCAGTCAGGGGCACCTGCCAGCAGCCCCCCACTCATGTCCCACTCATGTCCCCCAGCAGCCCCCAGCAGTCAGGGGCACCTGCCAGCAGGCCCCCACTCATGTCCCCCAGCACCCCCACCCCCCAGCAGTCAGGGGCACCTGCCAGCAGGCCCCCACTCATGTCCCCCAGCACCCCCACCCCCCAGCTGTCAGGGGCACCAGTCAGAAGGCCCCCACTCATGTCCCACACATGTCCCCCAGCACCCTACCCCCCAGCAGTCAGAGGCACCTGCCAGCAGGCCCCCACTCATGTCCCCCAGCACCCCCACCCCCCAGCAGTCACGGGCACCTGCCAGCAGGCCCCCACTCATGTCCCACTCATGTCCGCCAGCACCCCCACCCCCCAGCAGTCAGGGGCACCTGCCAGCAGGCCCTCACTCATGTCCCCCAGCACCCCAACCCCCCAGCAGTCAGGGGCACCTGCCAGCAGGCCCCCACTCATGTCCCCCAGCACCCCTAACACCCATCAGTCAGGGGCACCTGCCAGCAGGCCCCCACTCATGTCCCACTCTTGTCCCGCAGCACCCCCAGCAGTCAGGGTCACCTGCCAGCAGGCCCCCACTCATGTCCCACTCATGTCCCCCAGCACCCCACCCCACAGCAGTCAGGGGCACCTGCCAGCAGGCCCCCACTCATGTCCCCCAGCACCCCCACCCCCAGCAGTCAGGGGCACCTGCCAGCAGGCCCCCACTCATGTCCCACTCATGTCCCCCAGCACCCCCCACCCCCCAGCAGTCAGGGGCACCTGCCAGCAGGCCCCCACCCATGTCCCCCAGCACCCCCACCCCCCAGCAGTCAGGGGCACCTGCCAGCAGGCCCCCACTCATGTCCCCCAGCACCCACACCCCCCAGCAGTCAGGGGCACCTGCCAGCAGGCCCCCACTCATGTCCCCCAGCACCCCCACCCCCCAGCAGTCAGGGGCACCTACCAGCAGGCCCCACTCATGTCCCACACATGTCCCCTAGCACCCCCACCCCCAGCAGTCAGGGGCACCTGCCAGCAGGCCCCCACTCGTGTCTCCCAGCACGCCCACCCCCCAGCAGTCAGGGGCACCTGCCAGCAGGCCCCCACTCATGTCCCACTCATGTCCCCCAGCACCCCCACCCCCAGCAGTCAGGGGCAACTGCCAGCAGGCCCCCACTCATGTCCCCCAGCACCCCCACCCCCCAGCAGTCAGGGGCACCTGCCAGCAGGCCCCCACTCATGTCCCCCAGCACCCCCACCCCCCAGCAGTCAGGGGCATCTGCCAGCAGACCCCCACTCATGTCCCCCAGCACCCCCAGCCCCCAGCAGTCAGAAGCACCTGCCAGCAGGCCCCCACCCATGTCCCACACATGTTCCCCAGCACCCCCTCCCCCCAGCAGTCAGGGACACCTGCCAGCAGGCCCCCACTCATGTCCCCCATCACACCCACCCCCCAGCAGTCAGGGGCACCTGCCAGCAGGCCCCCACTCATGTCCCCCAGCACCCCCAACACCCAGCAGTCAGGGGCACCTGCTAGCAGGCCCCCACTCATGTCCCTCAGCACCCCCACCCCCCAGCAGTCAGGGGCACCTGCCAGCAGGCCCCCACTCATGTCCCACTCATGTCCCCCAGCACCCCCAACCCCCAGCAGACAGGGGCACCTGCTAGCAGGCCCCCACTCATGTCCCACTCATGTCCCCCAGCACCCCCACCCCCCAGCAGTCAGGGGCACCTGCCAGCAGCCCCCCACTCATGTCCCCCAGCACCCCCACCCCCCAGCAGTCAGGGGCACCTGCCAGCAGCCCCCCACTCATGTCCCCCAGCACCCCCACCCCCCAGCAGTCAAGGGCACCTGCCAGCAGACCCCCACTCATGTCCCACACATGTCCCCCAGCACCCCCACCCCCCAGCAGTCAGGGGCACCTACCAGCAGGCCCCACTCATGTCCCACACATGTCCCCCAGCACCCCCAGCAGTCAGGGGCACCTGCCAGCAGGCCCCCACTCGTGTCTCCCAGCACGCCCACCCCCCAGCAGTCAGGGGCACCTGCCAGCAGGCCCCCACTCATGTCCCACTCATGTCCCCCAGCACCCCGACCCCCAGCAGTCAGGGGCAACTGCCAGCAGGCCCCCACTCATGTCCCCCAGCAGCCCCACCCCCCAGCAGTCAGGGGCACCTGCCAGCAGGCCCCCACTCATGTCCCCCAGCACCCCCATCCACAGCAATCAGGGGCACCTGCCAGCAGGCCCCCACTCATGTCCCCCAGCACCCCCACCCCCCAGCAGTCAGAGGCACCTGCCAGCAGGCCCCCACCCATGTCCCACACATGTTCCCCAGCACCCCCTCCCCCCAGCAGTCAGGGACACCTGCCAGCAGGCCCCCACTCATGTCCCCCATCACACCCACTCTCAGCAGTCAGGGGCACCTGCCAGCAGGCCCCCACTCATGTCCCACTCATGTCCCCCAGGACCCCCAACCCCCAGCAGTCAGGAGCACCTGCTAGCAGGCCCCCACTCATGTCCCACTCATGTCCCCCAGCACCCCCACCCCCAGCAGTCAGGGGCAACTGCCAGCAGGCCCCCACTCATGTCCCCCAGCACCCCCACCCCCCAGCAGTCAGGGGCACCTGCCAGCAGGCCCCCACTCATGTCCCCCAGCACCCCCACCCCCCAGCAGTCAGGGGCACCTGCCAGCAGACCCCCACTCATGTCCCCCAGCACCCCCAGCCCCCAGCAGTCAGAGGCACCTGCCAGCAGGCCCCCACCCATGTCCCACACATGTTCCCCAGCACCCCCTCCCCCCAGCAGTCAGGGACACCTGCCAGCAGGCCCCCACTCATGTCCCCCATCACACCCACCCCCCAGCAGTCAGGGGCACCTGCCAGCAGGCCCCCACTCATGTCCCCCAGCACCCCCACCCCCCAGCAGTCACGGGCACCTGCCAGCAGGCCCCCACTCATGTCCCACTCATGTCCCCCAGCACCCCCACCCCCCAGCAGTCAGGGGCACCTGCCAGCAGGCCCTCACTCATGTCCCCCAGCACCCCAACCCCCCAGCAGTCAGGGGCACCTGCCAGCAGGCCCCCACTCATGTCCCCCAGCACCCCTAACACCCATCAGTCAGGGGCACCTGCCAGCAGGCCCCCACTCATGTCCCACTCTTGTCCCGCAGCACCCCCAGCAGTCAGGGTCACCTGCCAGCAGGCCCCCACTCATGTCCCACTCATGTCCCCCAGCACCCCACCCCACAGCAGTCAGGGGCACCTGCCAGCAGGCCCCCACTCATGTCCCCCAGCACCCCCACCCCCAGCAGTCAGGGGCACCTGCCAGCAGGCCCCCACTCATGTCCCACTCATGTCCCCCAGCACCCCCCACCCCCCAGCAGTCAGGGGCACCTGCCAGCAGGCCCCCACCCATGTCCCCCAGCACCCCCACCCCCCAGCAGTCAGGGGCACCTGCCAGCAGGCCCCCACTCATGTCCCCCAGCACCCACACCCCCCAGCAGTCAGGGGCCCCTGCCAGCAGGCCCCCACTCATGTCCCCCAGCACCCCCACCCCCCAGCAGTCAGGGGCACCTACCAGCAGGCCCCACTCATGTCCCACACATGTCCCCTAGCACCCCCACCCCCAGCAGTCAGGGGCACCTGCCAGCAGGCCCCCACTCGTGTCTCCCAGCACGCCCACCCCCCAGCAGTCAGGGGCACCTGCCAGCAGGCCCCCACTCATGTCCCACTCATGTCCCCCAGCACCCCCACCCCCAGCAGTCAGGGGCAACTGCCAGCAGGCCCCCACTCATGTCCCCCAGCACCCCCACCCCCCAGCAGTCAGGGGCACCTGCCAGCAGGCCCCCACTCATGTCCCCCAGCACCCCCACCCCCCAGCAGTCAGGGGCATCTGCCAGCAGACCCCCACTCATGTCCCCCAGCACCCCCAGCCCCCAGCAGTCAGAAGCACCTGCCAGCAGGCCCCCACCCATGTCCCACACATGTTCCCCAGCACCCCCTCCCCCCAGCAGTCAGGGACACCTGCCAGCAGGCCCCCACTCATGTCCCCCATCACACCCACCCCCCAGCAGTCAGGGGCACCTGCCAGCAGGCCCCCACTCATGTCCCCCAGCACCCCCAACACCCAGCAGTCAGGGGCACCTGCTAGCAGGCCCCCACTCATGTCCCTCAGCACCCCCACCCCCCAGCAGTCAGGGGCACCTGCCAGCAGGCCCCCACTCATGGACCACTCATGTCCCCCAGCACCCCCAACCCCCAGCAGACAGGGGCACCTGCTAGCAGGCCCCCACTCATGTCCCACTCATGTCCCCCAGCACCCCCACCCCCCAGCAGTCAGGGGCACCTGCCAGCAGCCCCCCACTCATGTCCCCCAGCACCCCCACCCCCCAGCAGTCAGGGGCACCTGCCAGCAGCCCCCCACTCATGTCCCCCAGCACCCCCACCCCCCAGCAGTCAAGGGCACCTGCCAGCAGACCCCCACTCATGTCCCACACATGTCCCCCAGCACCCCCACCCCCCAGCAGTCAGGGGCACCTACCAGCAGGCCCCACTCATGTCCCACACATGTCCCCCAGCACCCCCAGCAGTCAGGGGCACCTGCCAGCAGGCCCCCACTCGTGTCTCCCAGCACGCCCACCCCCCAGCAGTCAGGGGCACCTGCCAGCAGGCCCCCACTCATGTCCCACTCATGTCCCCCAGCACCCCCACCCCCAGCAGTCAGGGGCAACTGCCAGCAGGCCCCCACTCATGTCCCCCAGCAGCCCCACCCCCCAGCAGTCAGGGGCACCTGCCAGCAGGCCCCCACTCATGTCCCCCAGCACCCCCATCCACAGCAATCAGGGGCACCTGCCAGCAGGCCCCCACTCATGTCCCCCAGCACCCCCACCCCCCAGCAGTCAGAGGCACCTGCCAGCAGGCCCCCACCCATGTCCCACACATGTTCCCCAGCACCCCCTCCCCTCAGCAGTCAGGGACACCTGCCAGCAGGCCCCCACTCATGTCCCCCATCACACCCACTCCCCAGCAGTCAGGGGCACCTGCCAGCAGGCCCCCACTCATGTCCCACTCATGTCCCCCAGCACCCCCAACCCCCAGCAGTCAGGAGCACCTGCTAGCAGGCCCCCACTCATGTCCCACTCATGTCCCCCAGCACCCCCACCCCCAGCAGTCAGGGGCAACTGCCAGCAGGCCCCCACTCATGTCCCCCAGCACCCCCACCCCCCAGCAGTCAGGGGCACCTGCCAGCAGACCCCCACTCATGTCCCCCAGCACCCCCAGCCCCCAGCAGTCAGAGGCACCTGCCAGCAGGCCCCCACCCATGTCCCACACATGTTCCCCAGCACCCCCTCCCCCCAGCAGTCAGGGACACCTGCCAGCAGGCCCCCACTCATGTCCCCCATCACACCCACCCCCCAGCAGTCAGGGGCACCTGCCAGCAGGCCCCCACTCATGTCCCCCAGCACCCCCAACACCCAGCAGTCAGGGGCACCTGCTAGCAGGCCCCCACTCATGTCCCACTCATGTCCCTCAGCACCCCCACCCCCCAGCAGTCAGGGGCACCTGCCAGCAGGCCCCCACTCATGTCCCACTCATGTCCCCCAGCACCCCCAACCCCCAGCAGACAGGGGCACCTGCTAGCAGGCCCCCACTCATGTCCCACTCATGTCCCCCAGCACCCCCACCCCCCCAGCAGGCATGGTCCCCCAGCACCCCCACCCCCCAGCAGTCAGGGGCACCTGCCAGCAGCCCCCCACTCATGTCCCCCAGCACCCCCACCCCCCAGCAGTCAGGGGCACCTGCCAGCAGACCCCCACTCATGTCCCACACATGTCCCCTAGCACCCCCACCCCCCAGCAGTCAGGGGCACCTACCAGCAGGCCCCACTCATGTCCCACACATGTCCCCCAGCACCCCCAGCAGTCAGGGGCACCTGCCAGCAGGCCCCCACTCGTGTCTCCCAGCACGCCCACCCCCCAGCAGTCAGGGGCACCTGCCAGCAGGCCCCCACTCATGTCCCACTCATGTCCCCCAGCACCCCCACCCCCAGCAGTCAGGGGCAACTGCCAGCAGGCCCCCACTCATGTCCCCCAGCAGCCCCAGCAGTCAGGGGCACCTGCCAGCAGGCCCCCACTCATGTCCCCCAGCACCCCCACCCACAGCAATCAGGGGCACCTGCCAGCAGGCCCCCACTCATGTCCCCCAGCACCCCCACCCCCCAGCAGTCAGAGGCACCTGCCAGCAGGCCCCCACCCATGTCCCACTCATGTCCCCCAGCACCCCCTCCCCCCAGCAGTCAGGGACACCTGCCAGCAGGCCCCCACTCATGTCCCCCATCACACCCACTCCCCAGCAGTCAGGGGTACCTGCCAGCAGGCCCCCACTCATCTCCCACTCATGTCCCCCAGCACCCCCAACCCCCAGCAGTCAGTGGCACCTGCTAGCAGGCCCCCACTCATGTCCCACTCATGTCCTTCAGCACCCCCACCCCCCAGCAGTCAGGGGCACCTGCCAGCAGGCCCCCACTCATGTCCCACTCATGTCCCCCAGCACCCCCAACCCCCAGCAGTCAGGGGCACCTGCTAGCAGGCCCCCACTCATGTCCCACTCATGTCCCCCAGCACCCCCACCCCCCAGCAGGCATGGTCCCCCAGCACCCCCACCCCCCAGCAGTCAGGGGCACCTGCCAGCAGCCCCCCACTCATGTCCCCCAGCACCCCCACCCCCCAGCAGTCAGGGGCACCTGCCAGCAGACCCCCACTCATGTCCCACACATGTCCCCCAGCACCCCCACCCCCAGCTGTCAGGGGCACCTGCCAGCAGGCCCCCACTCATGTCCCACTCATGTCCCCCAGCACCCACGTCATGACGATCCTCAATCATGGGCCTCATGGCCACCCACACCACACCCCACGCCACCCCAGCCCTAAGACCCAAACAAGTATTGCATCCACCCACAGAGAAATGGCCATTACATGATACAACCCAAATGGCCGTATGTACATGAACACATGTCCGTCCCACACACACAATGGGTGCAAGTGAATGTGAAAACCCATATCATGACATGCATGAAACCAATGAGAGAATACCACACATCGAAGTATGAAACAAAAATGTATTGAACACAACATGAATGTAATGAAAATAAAAAAATCAATAATGGGAATAAGAAATAAAATGCAGCATGTCCGGAAAAAAATAAAAAATATGAAACCAGAATCCAAAGAAATCCCAATGAAAATGTGTCCAAGGTCTCAGTCCAACAAAGCAAATCCAAGTGAAAAAAAATATATGAAATCCATTGCCCCATGGTGAAATTAAAATAAAAACGAGAAACATCTACTGTTCAACTATATACAAATCACCAATCCAGGGTCCATGAGCCCAACAAATGAAATGAAACCTACAAAAAACCCTACATAATAATGAACTATATACAAAAATGTGGTGCATTGTCCAAGCGGCCCAAAATAAACAAAAACAGAAAGGAAACCTAACACTATCTAACTATTTACAATGGCAGCGGGCTAGTCCGACGGCTCACTTTTTGATTTCCCGGGCCAGAGCATAATCGAACTCCCGCTCTATGTCCTGGAGGCGGTCCTCTTCCATGGCCCCGAGGGTTCGCAGGGACGACGACATGTTCACCTCCAACTCCCAGCGAATTGCCTCAAGGCACTCAGCCCGCCTCAGGGCCCTCCGCATGGAGTTCTCCGCCCTGACCATTGTGAGCTGTGCCTCTTCCGCCCGCTGCCGCTCCGCATCTATGGTGTGGTCCAACCGCTGCCACACGGAAGACACTTGAAATCCGGGGTCCTCCTGCCTTATGGCCGATGCCTGCCCCTCCGATGTTGAAGGCCCCGAGCCATCATTGCTCCCACCTGTGCCTGTGCCTGCGCCCTGGCTCTTTCTGCCTGCATGTCCTCCTCCGGCTGGGGTGCAGTTGTCGTGCTGGCCACCCCTGCTGGACGTCCGACTCCCGACTGTGGCAGGGATGTGTCCTCCACCAGCCTGGCCGCTAGGTCAGGGGCAGCTCCACAGGGTACCCAGGTGACACATGGGTGGGAAGATGGCATGGAGGACGACTGGCGCGTAGGGCGTTCAGGTGAGGAGGGGCTCGCAAGAAGGTCCAGCACACGGAGGAATCCAGCACCAGTGACACATCCCATTAGGTCAACGTGGTCAAAGAGGCATGCGAGACGACATGCTGTCTCTCCACGAAAAGACTGCAGGTCACCTCGCATGCCCCGTTGACGCAACGCTATCCCACTCAGGACAGGCTCAACACAGTCCCGGATAGCCACGTCCGCAGGGAGAGGAAGGCCAGTTGTTGTGCGCTCATCCCCTCCCTGAAAACGGGTCTGGACGGAGGCATCCCTGCTGGTGCCAGATGATGCAGTGACAGGATCAGGGACAGGATTACACACAGGCACCTCCGCGGCTGCCTGTGCTGTCTCCTGTCCCTCCCCTGCACTGCACCACTAGCACCAGTGGAATCCCCACCTCCAGACCCCATGTGTGTCCCTTCCGCGGCCTCCTCCTCCACCAAACCCCCCACCAACCTGGATGACTCCGTGCCATCTTCCTCCGTTGGACCCTGTGGGGTCTCAGCTGCCCCTTCTGCTGCCGAGGAGTCCACCTCCGACCTCTGCCTCTTGGACCTACCCTCGGCAGCTGCGGCCTGGGATGCGGCACCAGACTCCTCACTCCCCGACGAGATGACAATCTGGGAGGGGAGCCGGGCCTTGCGTCTCCGGCTGGTGGTGCGATCCCTGCCGCTGTGCTCCACAGCACCCTCTCCGCCCTCTTCATCAGTTGACGCTGCAGACAGGGAAAGATAAAACACAGACATCAGGGCACTGTACAATGGACTGATACACACATGACAGTTGCACATGAGTGGCAGTGTCAAACTTGAGACATGGCATCATACTCCACGACACACATGTAATTTCAACTCACACACATGAGCATTTCCATAGCAATATTGCACCAGGCAGCAACATCCATACACATACAACAGCATGAACAGCCGAAGGTGAGCCTGACATCACATGAAACACAGGGAGTGCACTAGAAAAGCTACACACGCCACCAGACTTACATGTATGTCCACATCTCCTCCAACTGTTGCAGTGATGCGATCGCCATACATGTCACATCTGGCATTCAGCCTTCTACATATCAGTGTAACGTGCATCCATGTTGCATCACAGTTGCACACTTGTCAAATACACACACATGCACATGTACACAGTGCAGATACATGCAGCAGGAACCACCATCCATGTGTGACACCACAACCATGCCAACGTACATACACAGAAATTCAAACATGTGTGCTACCACACCTGCATTTGCACAGCATGCTTACCAACACATACACCATCAACGTGTCTCACACCTAAGAGGACTCACATGTGGCAGCCGCACACCCCTGTTCATACACATCCCTACATGGCCCTACGAAAACACATGTGCAACCTGCACACTACTGGCACACCACCACACGCACAGCGTCCAATCAGTATGCATGTACACTTACCGCTCGACTCCAGACGGGTCTGCCTCTCAAGGACCTGGATGTGGAGCGCTGGGTATATGTGTTCCAGGACCCTCATCTAGTGGTCGGACAGGTGGCCCCCGCGCCCCTTGGCATCCGCTGCCTTCAAGAGGCGCCGGGCCTTGTTGAGGGTCCTGGACCTGAAGTCCTCCCAGCGCTTCTTGACATGGTGTAAGTCGCGGACTGCCACCCCCCTCTTCGTTGATGGCAGTCATGATGTCCATCCAGATTCTGGTCCGTCCTTCATTGTCGGCGCGTGAACTTCCAAAGAGGGCATCATACTGCCCCAGGACTTGCTCCACCAGGACACCAACTTCCCTGGCACTGAAGCTGGTGGCCCTCTGCCTCTCTGGCTGGGGGTTGCCAGTGGTGCCAGATGGTGTTGTGCCTGACATGGCAACCCCAGAGGCAGGAGTGGGTGGGCAACTGGGTCCTGGGGCTGGGCTGTGGAGCGATGGTATCCCAGTCGGGAGTCTTCGGTTCCAGCAGGGGTGGTCACAGCAACTGAACCCCTGGCTGACGTGCAGGCAGCAAATAGCAGAGCATGTGGGCAGCAGGCAGTCAAGCAGCAGCAGATGGCAGGTGGGAGCATGCTCAGGACTCTGGGGGGGCAGTAATTCGGCCTTCTGGGCAGGAGCGTGGTCTTCCATGTGTTGTTGCGTGGCCAGATTGATACGGAGTGATTTGGCACATGAAAATCTTGCACGTCAGCCTGTAATCCGAGGAAAGGCCCTTCACGTGTAAGCGCGTCAGCACATATACGCAGTTTCATTGGACCAAAGGCCCTTAGCGCGTAAGCGCTTCTGTGACGTGACTCGCGCGGGCGTTTCCCTCGTGACGTGGGCATAGTGGTTCAGCGCGCATGAAAAAACTGCACGTCCGCGTGTGAATGCGTGTAGTCCGAGGAAAGGGCCTACGCGCGTAAGTGACGTGACGCGCGTGGGCATTTCCCTCAGCACGAGTTAAAGGTGAGCGGGGCCAGCAGTTCGCTGTACGTACCTTTCGTGGAGACCGACGTGTGTTGCTGTTCGTGTTGTTCGTGTTGTTTCATGCGCCATCACAACTTCACAGCTATCCAGGACGTATCTCTTCTTTTGGCTACGCGTGTTTTTCTGCATCGCGCTACAGACGGTGAGTCGCGCACGCTATTTTTCCCACTGCGGGTGCCCCTGTGATTCGCACCCATTTTCGAGGTCATAGTAGCCTGCGTGTCCCACGCGTATGTGTTTTTCGGGTTACTGGGTGCCACCGCGTACTGCGGGAGGTTGATTCCACCACGTAGGTTTCAGGGTTGCGTGCATGGTTTTACTGCAGTTTTGGGGTGCCTGAGCGTTGCGTGATCCGTCACTACATCACCGGGGTCACATGCAGCCTTGCAGGTGCAAAGGGGGCTGTTAACATCTTGCATCCCATCCCCTTCACCCCAATTGCCCAGGTCAATTATGGTGTACACCTCCCATTGGCACTACTCCATCTGTGCCGGCACTACTACATCTGTGCCATGGTTGGGAGGCCACCAATGGTGAGGGGCGCCTCAGCTGGGCGTCCTCCTCATGGCGGGCGTGGTCGGGGACATGGCCGGGGTGACCAGGGAGAAGGGGGACTCCAGGGTGTCCAGGGTGGCCGCAGAGGGGGAAGAGGCAGGGGTGCGCCACTTGAGCATGATGTTGTGCCATGTGTCGGTGCAGTCATGCCACCACCCTCTGTGGTTCCGGCAGATGCAGCTTCTGCATCTGGCACTGGCACCAGTGTGACCCGGCAGTCCGTTTCATCGACTGCGACGGGCCCAAGGGTAGTGGTAGCTGCAGGTGCAGCTGTGGACACCACCACCCAAGCTCATGGTCTGCCAGCGCAGGCTGCGTTGGCACTTGAAGAGCCCTTGGAAGATTTCCAACAGGCCAGGAGGAAAACCGTAGGGGCACGCAGGGCTGCCCTGACCAAGACACATGTTCCTGGGGCAGTTATGTCATCTGCTGCCCTGAACAGCCGGGTGTTGGCAAGTGCAGGGGCAGATGCACCCAACAACACCCCGGTTGTGAGTCTGCCAACCAGGACAGTTGCGGTCAATGACCCTGCCACAGCGGATGTTGCTGCGCTGGGTCCATTAGAGGGCACCCAGCTGCCACTGACAAAAGTCAGGCCTTTGGTCGTCCCTCCACCTGCCACTCCCTTGGCTCAATCCACCAAATCCACTGGCCATACTGATCAAGGCGGCATTAGCCAGCCAGGGTCTGCGCCACAATCCAAGAGGAGGAAGGTTGAACCTGCAGCACAGGCTTGGACCCCACACACAGCCGCGACCTCCGGCACGTCGAGGAAGAAGCCTTTCTGCAAACAGGAACTGGACTTCCTAGTGCACTACGTGCGGGACCACAGCCGTGACATGCTAGTGTGTGCTAATTGTCAGACTACGGCTGCCCACCGTGATACCCACTGGAAGCAAGTTGCGGAACATGTGAGTGCATTCGGCCATGAGGTGTGCACAGCGCAAGAGTGCAAAAAGCGTTGGAATGACCTCAAACGCAGCGCTAAGGCTAAGCATGCCTCAAATTACAACTTGACTCTGGTGACTGGCGGTGGGCCTGCACCAGAGGAGGAAGACCTCACTCCGCATGAGTCACTCGTTGCGGAGTTCATACCATCTGAATCGGTCGAAGGAGTGGGAGAGATGCTGGACTTTGATGCCCAGTCCAGTGAGTGTTGATGTGTGTTTGTTGAGGACGTGTGTGTTTTACTTGTGTGATGTGTTGTGCATGACTTCCACTACATGTCACGTGTACATGGTTCTGATGTGAAAGTAATGCAATGTTTCCCTGATGCATGTCTACTCTGCTGGATGGTGGACATGTGGAGCAGACGGGGACTGTCCCCATCACCACTATTGCACCCTACTCAAATGCTGGTTAACAATATGCCCCTCCAGTCCATGTTCCAGCTCACTAGCACTTCTGCATGTAGCGTGGGCTGTCCTTCCTCTCAGCCCAGGGACTATGCATAGCATGACTGACGTGCATGTGTCCTCTGCCTGCAAGCGGGTACTCAATGTAGGCATGCTCCCTTGCCCTTCAACCCCCCGCTCTGCATCCCAATTCCAATTTAGCACTGGTCTGCTACAATATTGCTGTTGGGTACTTCCCTGTTCATGCCTCCTGTGTACATGCTAACATCCAGCGGGCAATCTGCCAGACATATGCTGTGTGGTACATCCTTAGTACTTGATGCAGGGTGTCTCACTTGGACTGTGCAGAGGTCAGAGGCCCCGCAGGGACATGAGTGCCCATTAATGCTCCATGTGCATTCCACGCATGCCCCTATGTGTCCATGACTGGATGATCACTGTAATGCAAGTCCTGGATGACCTACATTGCATAGCATTTCATCTGCCTTCCCATGTCAACTGTGGCTCAGTACTGCGTTGCACACATGTTTAGGGTCTGACAATTTGTGTGGGTCACAGGCCTCAGCCTGTTTAATGGCCAATGACTCTGTCCAACTGGTGTAGTGTCTTCTTCACACGTGGGTGTACTCCAGGGGTGTCATCATGTGTCCTGCTTACTGTCCCATCATCATTTGCTGTGTTGACACTTGACTCACATGATGCTGTTGATGCTAGTCAACACTGTCTGTCAATACACAGGTCTATGGTCAGCCTCTTGATACCATGCTAGGCATCCCTGCTTTTGCACTTGGGGGGAGGGGTGGTTTGCTTGTAGACATGCTACCCATTGAATGCACATTGCACATGATGCCTGAAGTTGACCTTGCACTGCCTTCACATTTTCTGACACACACCATGAAGTCCTTGTACATGTAGATAGTGAGTAACATACATATTTGCTGCACTGCATAGACCCACTTCAGTGCAAACTGCCACCTTTCCACAGGTCTAATCACAGAAGCAATTTCAAGTTTACCCAGCATGCATGCCAGGTTCTATTTTGTGTGTCACATGTCTGCCTGATGTGTTTGGTGTCGGTGTGTGTGTATGTTGTGGCCTTCTAACATGTGTAGTGACCTTTTTCCTCTCTATTTTTCAGGTGATGACGCAATGGAGCCGGAGGATGGTGTTGTCATGCCAGGCACAGGGTTGTTATCACTACATCAACCCAGCACAAGTGGGGGTCGTGGGGTGGTAGGCCACGAAAACCCCCAAGTGCTACAGTCCATCTTGTCTCTGGCTGCCTATGAGTCCAGCCCTGATGAACACTCTGACGACCATGTAGAGTTGGATGAGCATCAGGTCCATATGTCAGGGGTGAGTGATTCTGATGTGGACACTCCTCTGTCCGTGACACCTGCACTGAGGGGTCAGACAGTCTTGGAACCTCCGCCCGTGGTGGATCGGGACGCAGGGTCACCCTCCACACCAGTCACTGATGTGCCAGGGACATCATGTCGACGGGGACATGTAGTCGTGCAGCCGCGGGCGGTGCCAACACAACGAGGACACCCGGTCCTTGGGTCCCGCAGGGGTCAAGCCCAGCAACGCGGTCGCCACGCGCAACCACTGTATACTGAGTGGGAGCAAGACATGACTGCCAATTCTGAACGCCAGGGGGCAGCAATGGAGAACATCGCTGAGAGCATGGAGCGTGTGGCCCGATCCGTGCTCCCCCCTGCTGGGCAGGTGCTTCTCCAGCAGCAGGCGGCACGGTCCACGGCCCGCTCACTCAGGCTGGGCATGGCGGCCTCAGACAGGGCACACCAGGCTGAAATGTTGTCTCTGCGTGAAGCAATTGCTGCTCACGCAGAGGCACACATGGAGGCCCTGAGGGAGGAGTATGCTTCCCTCAGATCCACTCTGGGTGTCCTTCTGATGTCCCAGAGGGAGCGGGCAGAGGAGAGGTTTGCACAGCTTGAGCTACATGCTGAGCTACATGCTTGCCGGGAGGTGCAGCAGTTGTCCAGCCAGGCCTTGCAGGAGGAACTCCGTGTTACACGTGCTACCTTGCAAGAGGAAGCACGTGTATCACGGGAGGTTCTGAATGCAGACCTACGTGTCATCGCCACACAGAACCAGGCTCACCCGTCCGGCAGACTTGCTGCCGACGAGGGCCAAGCTGCGGCTACGCCTGGTCATGCTCCTATGCCACGTCCTCCTTTCCAGGAAGAGCCAGACTCGGAAGACAATCTATCTCCCTCATAGGTCGGGCTCTGCTGGCGTCGAGCCCATGGAGGTTTTTTTTTCATCAGCATCATCGCATGTGGGTGTTGAGCAGCACCCTGTACCTTCCCCCCTCCTGGGTGCCTCCCCCCCCGGGTCGTATGTGGCCATGTTTGATTTTTCTTTTAGTTTAGTTAGTTAAGTTTCTGTTTGATAGTTAGTTTAAATAGGTAATGTAGGTTTTTCATAGTTAGTGTAATTAGTTAATATAGTTTAAAATTAATTGCTTGTCTATTGTGCTTTCATGTGACAGTGTGGTGCTTTGTGGCTTTTGAAAGCATCCACTGTCTGTTCCAGCTGGGCCCTTCGATCTTGTCTCGTGTATGTGTTTGCTGCTTGGGATCCTTGACTGACATATGCCACTCCTGATTCCCTTATCCATGGGCTCGCAAGGATGGTTCGGTGTAACAGCCTATTACTCAAGGGCTTTGGACTGTCATATATGTGGCATGTCTGCTGCTTTGGAACTTGTGTTGACACCCCTAGTGGGGATGATTGGGGTGTAATTGACCACTGGTCTTCTTTTGCTAGATGGGGTGTTTCATGATTCATGTGTACATTCATTGCTATGCATTGTGTAGTATGTTTCTTACCTTTACTGTACATGTGCTTGTTGTAATTCATGCCGTAGATAGTGTGTTCCACACTTTGGCTGTGAAAGACGGACTGATGGTGTGATTTCTGATGTACGTCTCTGACATGGTCCAGTCATGAAATGCCTGAAGAGACACACACAGATGAATTGAAAGCATTAATCATGTGTTTCATGGCCTTTCTGCAGGGGGATGAGCCTCCAGACCACCTTTGCCAGGAGACATGGGCCATTGGACGTCTGGAATCTGGACACATTTGGTGGTGCCGGCATGCGCATGTGTGCGCAAGCAGAGGCACAGGGATTGCGATCATACATCTGAAAACTGCTGACGTGTTTCAAGGGACTGCAGGCAAGGTGAGCAGCACAGGGGGTCACAACACAGCAAACCTTCCACCAGGCCAGTTGCACATGCATGCTTAGTAGCAGCACTGACGGTGAGCTTGGACAAATATTGGTGTTGAAGCGCACAATGCAGCTCAGATGTGTTAGTGGACTGATGGCTAGTTGATAGCAAAAGTTGTCTGGGGCACCTGCAGGGGCAGTGGCACATACCCTCCGGTCCACCATGGGCCATTGTGGCACTTGTATTAGCCATCTAGTGTTCCGAGACATGGAAAGAAGCAGCTCACAGGGACAGACAGCAAGGGACATACTCGGGTGCAGTGCATTTCATTTCCGAGTGGAATTTGCAACATGCACTGCCTACTTTATTTTGGTCATGGTGGTACACGACTTGTTCTGAAGTCATACTTTGCTATATGCATCTGTTTGCTTACCCAGGGAACATTGCATGTTGTGTGAATAGTGACACATTGGCGTTCCATTTGCCACGCACCCAACGGCGCCTGACTTACTGCATTGACTGTGTATGAACCATCACTGGGGTAATGTTACGTATGGGTACGAAGCTTGTAGAGTAGTTTGTTACTTTGGAGCATATTTGGTGGTGTGTTTGTGTGCTTTGGCCACGCACAGATTATTAACTGTGGCTCTCTTTGCAGCATTGAACTGCTCCTGTTACTGGCCCTGAGAGTGCGCAGGCAGGAGGCCAGCACTCACCCCAGAGATAAGTTTCTCTTTGACTTCCATTTGAGTAATTTGCTGCTATGTGCATGATGAACAAGTTTGGTCTAATTGTGCATGTGTTAATGTGAGCACTACAAATTTTGTGCATTCCCTACTTTCCCGAGTCAATCCTACTCCCCTCTCCTGCCCCTCATTCCGTTTATCCAGTATGCCAATGCCTGTCCCGACTGCATATCCCTGACCCTCCTTCCCCACCAGGGTCTCAGAGGCCTGTGTGAGCTTGACCTTGCAGGCACCCAGACCATGGTGGGGGTGGTTGGTTCGTGCCACTCCTGCGCCTGTACACCGGAGCTTTGACAGTACACATCAGTTTGTGGTGCATCATTCTATGTTATGTACCACACATGGTACACATCCTGTTGTGACATTGTTTTACTGTGCTACCTTGGTTGTTAACATCATTGTGGTAGTATTTGGCCTTTGTGGCGTACTGCTGCTTCAAGTCATCTACTGGAGGCTGTTCTGGTTTGTTTTCCTGCCTGCAGGCTATTTGCTTGGCTTCTGTGTTGGCCTGCTTTGAGTACTCTTGGATTTGGTGCTTTTGCAAATCAAGGTGGACTCTGAGGGTGCTGGCAACTTTTTACACACAAGGTGGGAGATGGTGACAAAGGGGAAGGGTGATCCTGTGGCCAGGTGAAATTAAAGGATGAGGCTGAATAACCCAGGTGCAGTTGTTCAGTGGGTCGTGGTGATTTGTGAGGGGGGGGTGTTTTGTTGTTGATAGTTGCCTTGCCCTGCAGTGTGATGGGCACCCTGACATTGTAATTGTGGTATCCTATGCACATGATGTATTCTGCTGTTCAATGCCTGTTCATGCCTGTTGTGTTTACCTTTCAGGTGTGAGGGGATAGTTGTGGTTTGACATGCCGGGGTTTACACATGGTGAATGTTCACATGTGATGTGTAGAGGACACTGATGGTCACTTGATTGTACATGCATATGTTGAGTGCATGTCCCTATTGACCCACACACTATTATCCACTACATGTACAACCACCCTTCCATGTCCACGTGTACACTCTATTTGCCTTCTGGTGCCCACTGTGTCCCTGCAGCACATGTTCTATGAACAATTGTGGATCCTGTACATGCCTAATTTGCTTTTTGATGTAGTTTATCGCTTAGATGTGATGCTCAGGGTGTGCATCACACACAATGGCTGTTCACTGTGCTGTGCACTGAGCAGTGTGTTGCAGGAGGTTGACACGGCACACAGAAGCTGCAGTGTTCATTTTGCAATGCACATTGTGCATGTTGACAGGCATTCATTGTTATGTTACAACTACACCTTTTGGAATGCATTTGGGTATGACTTATTTTGGGTGGGAGGTTGTTGGTCAGTCATTTCATCTGATTCCATGTCAGGCATCATTGTTTGATGGCAATTTACATTTTTCACATTGCAATGTGTACCTTATTGGTACTGTGTTGGTGTATGGCTATTGCTTGCCATGTCATGTTGTGGTTTGGGAGGGTTTGAGTGACATACCAGTGATAGTCATGTCCTGTTTTGCCGGTCTGTGTGATTCACACCTTGCATGTGTGCCTTTTGGTCACACAGGATTGCTTGTGTTTAAGTAGCTAGGGATGCACACAATGTGGCAATTCCATGGCAACAATCTCAGGGTGGTAAGGTTGTGACAGTTGACTGTCTCTTTGTCATCATCAATTGTCACCTGGTATGTGCCAGGCCTGTGTGCACTCCGCAGCGTTGGGAGTTTAGGTGAAAAATCTGGCCACAAGCTGGGTCCGGGCTGCCACGCCACGTGCCCTATACCCTCCCATGTGCAGCGCCTGTGGTTGGGGATGTGGCGGCACCACCATGTCCACCGGTACGCCCTGCCGTGTTGCAACATTGTGCAGGACACATGCTGCCACAATGATCCTGCACACTACTGGGGGTGCATAGAGTAGCTGCTCGCCAGAGCGGTCAAGGGAGCGGAAGCGTGACTTGAGCACTCCGAATGTGCGCTCCACTATGGCCCTGGTTGCAATATGGGCGGTGTTGTATCTTACCTGGGGTGGTGTGGTGGGGTTCCGGATTGGCGTCATCATGTGGTTGTTCAGAGGATAGGCACTGTCCCCTGGAGAGGTGACAATGGTTGTGATTATTGGGGTTTGTATATTTGTGTGTGTGTGTGACATGCATGCATGTGCATGGGCATTTGTACTCACCTAGGAGGCATGTGTCGCCATGCTGCCCAGCTTCCAGGGCCCGGCTCAGGGCAGACATTCTGTATATGAAACTGTCATGGGTGGAGCCAGGGTAGGTTGCATAGACAGATGTGATGATTCCCTTTGCATCGCATACCACCTGTACGTTGATGGAATGCCAGTGCTTGCGGTTTCGGTATATGTGCCCAGTGGTCCCAGGTGGACGTAGGGCCACATGGGTGCAATCTATGGCACCAAGCACTTTGGGGAAGTGTGCCACCCTGTAAAAGTCCTGGACAACGGCCTGCCTTTCTGCGGGTGTTCTGGGCATGTATATGTGCTTGCGGACTGAGGGGCGTGCTGTCATGATTGCCAAGACCTGGTGTAGGCAGCGTGACTGCGTGGCCTGTGAGACCCCCCGACTATGGCAGTGGTCCGCTGAAAAGACCCAGTGGCCAAAAAATGCAGGACATTGAGCACCTTCTCCAAGGGGCTCAATGCTTGGGAGCAGAGGGTGGGGGATGTAAGGTCATCTTCCCACTCCCTGACCAGGTCTAGGATGATACGGGGTGGAAACCTATACCTACCATAGACCTGGTCGTCAGGCATCCCAAAAAGGCTTGTCCGTGGTGAATGAATGCGTGCCCTGGCTATTCTCCTCCTCCTGCGGTGTCCCACGATCAGTGCTGCGACAAATGGGGCATTCATCGTAGCTGTATATACGTGTTTGTTGTTTGCGCGCACTTTTATACTGTGCGCGGGGATGCTTCCGTCTGCCTTCGTGTGGCGGACGCGTTGACGCCTGTGCGCGTCTTTTGCCGTGCGCAGGTTTCCCGTATTCGAATAAATGAATACGGGTTGTTTGCGTGCGTGTGGCCGTTCTGTGTAATTCGCTGCAGTACTTCCTCAGTGAAGCCTTCTCTTTCACGCGTTATTCCCTATTCCGCGTGTTATGGCCACTGTTCCGCCCACTTTTGTTGTGTGTGCCGCGCTATGTGCACTTTTGCTGTGCGTGTAGCGCACGCCGTTTGATGACGTGTGAGCCCGTGTGCGCCATGCATGGATTTGGTGCACAACCAGTGGGAAACAAGCGCAGCGCCTTCCTTGAATCGCATGCGTGCGCATGCACTTGCTTTCTCACGCTTGCGCCACCTTGCGCCTGCTTGCGCTGTGATTTTCGGCGCATATTTGTTCCATGAATCGCCCCCATTATGTCCATTTCTTTTTGGTTGGCAGAACCTTCATCGAAAAGATGGTTATAGCCTCTAGTATTCGAAGAGCATAGCGTAACCCCACTCAGGTCGAGATTCCTTAGATATTGGTTGTTATAAATAAATCTTCATTTGGGGGCTTTGAACATCACATTGGGTTGTTGGGTTTCTTTTATTCTGGGAGTTGTAATTCATATCACGCCGTAATTCTTGCATCCTGTAGGCCAAATGTGGATTTAACTGTGGATTTTTATTTGTAATTTCTCTGGTCTGTGGATCATTATTGCTTGATCATTTCCTGATGTTAGACTTTGGGACATGTTTCTTCGATTTATTTCGATAAGGAGAATTATGTGTAGCAAATTTTTATTGTTTTATTTTTTTCAGCCATCGATCTCGTTACAAAAATGTCTTCTGTTGTAAAGCCTAGTCTTGCTAGCTGTGTGTTTGTAGTCATAACATGTTGCAGCGTTTCTTGACTATAGAAATCAATGTGAACTATTTCCATCCGATTCTTATTAGGGAAATGTATCACATCAATGTCTCTCGAGCTGATTTGAGCCATTTGCGGAATAGCATTGAATAGACGTAAAATGTTTGATCTATTCATGATGCTTTCCGCAGATCAACAAATATTGGTCTAATAAACAATGTTTCACCTTGAACAGCGGTTGTGTCAGTAATCTCAGTTTCCAGCTTCAAGTGAAGTCCAGGTTTCTTCGTTTGATACGGTTGAATACACAAAAGAAATATTAGTAGATGTATTATGATTAATTGAAATTGACTGAGAAGTTTCAGACAAGGTTTCATATCATTCGTCTAGCACTATCAATAGTTCATCTTGTGGATCTGTTGCTTTATCACCGAATACGTTTGAGTGAACAGGAGTTCCTGTGGGATTAGCAGGTCAATTCTTTATCAATTGGATTGGTGACTCTTGATAAATCACGGCTAATAGTGTGTCAAGTGGTTCATCCTCTAGATAGAAGGGAGTTTCACGCCATTGTTTTGATTTAGTCGTTGTTTCTTTAGTTTGCAACCTAGGTTCAACAGATTCTAAGTTTGATTGGTTTAAATCATGGTCGTTTTTATTAATATCATTTCTTTTTGTTGTTGTAGGTACAGGTCGTGACTGTTGCTTATGTTCTATTTGGAGTTTTCTCAGAAAGGCTCGAGAACCTGTTTGGGTTTTTTTCAGTTCTTTTTTTTCCACATAGAATGATTTCCCAGGTGTCCTTGTTTGGTTAGATCAAATATATCAAATGGAGTGCATAATGCAGGTTCAGCATTAGCAAGGCTCAATGATGATAGTAGATCCAATGGTTTTATAAGATGTGCTTGAGTTTCATATTGGGTGGTTTGATCTATTTTGATTACATCCGCTTGTAAGGATTTCTCCATTTGAAGTTGTGTTATAAGTTGATCTGGTTTATTGCTAGTCTGGAAATGCTTTTTAGCTTTGTTGGCCATAAGTTTCTTTGTGATTATTGTGAGCGTGTCCATCAAATTTTATTTATGGGCCCGGTCTACTCTTGCAATTTCTGCGAGGCGACTTTGCCATGTCCTGGTGGTTTCCGCTTCGTAGCTTAATCGTTCTTGTATATTGCCTATGAAGCCTTCCAAATTTGTTTGTTTAGTCAAAATCATGGCTAGTAGATGTGCTTGGTCTTTTGTGGTATCTACCATTGCTTCTTGGATTTTTAGAAATGGTACCATTGCTACTGATAAGACTGCTACTAACGTATTCTGGAGATCAAGCATCGTGGTTGGAATTATTTCAAGTATCTCTGAGCTGTTGGGCGTTAGCTCGTCTTTTTTAGCTTGAAGAGAAGATTCTAACTCTGTCTGTTTATTGCCAGCCAATGTGGGCTTCAGTTGTTGATTGAGATTTGGGGAGATTTTTAAAATCGAGTAGCTTTCCTTATTTGCAATTGGCGTAGATGTATTAGTTGTTACATCGGGCTTCTTACTATGGAGATCTCCAAAAATGTCTTTTCTTCTTTCCTGAGAATCCATGATTGCATCTATTTCTGCTATATAAAGAGATAGGCGAGCTACACAGCTCTTCAATTGTTTGGTTAAATGTCTTTGTGGGGATTCTGGGGGATAGTACATTG
The DNA here is from genome assembly GCF_040938575.1 of Ambystoma mexicanum. Lineage (NCBI taxonomy): Eukaryota > Metazoa > Chordata > Amphibia > Caudata > Ambystomatidae > Ambystoma > Ambystoma mexicanum. The sequence continues at coordinate 572,745,659 of NC_090931.1, read as the reverse complement.
ACTGCCATTGTTGTTTGGCTGTTCGTGCTCTTTTCTGCAAATTTGGAGTATAAGGAAGGTCTTCATGCACATTTCAATACTTACTTTCAGTTTGCAACTGAGATTCTAAGGGTAGAGTGAGTTCCCGTTTTGAGGGAGCAAAAGGTGTTGTTTTAGAGATAGGTTGAAAGACAGGTTTGGACAACGAAATCCGTTTGCTCTCTTGTTCGAACATGTCAGAGGGATCCCGTGATTTAAGAAAATTGGACACAGCGCTGTTGCAACTAGTTGGGTGTTGCGTGCCTCCCAGCTGTAAAGGAATTGTAAGGGGCTGAGGATCTAAAATCGATGGCCTGCTTGTTGAAGGTTTCTTATTTTCTGGCTTCGATGTTGACTTCAATGATGGTTGGCCTTGGTTTTCCGTACAACAGGGTAAAAGGGTTCTGGCCATAGCAGATGCCGTAAGAGGCTTATCCTCATTTTTTTCCTTCGTGGTAACACGCGGTGTAGCAGTCATGACTGCTTTTTTTGCATGGATGTTGGATGGATCTTGCAGGAAGTTTATATGTGGATCTGAGAGAATATTGCCTTTTGGTACGTTTGCTAATGACTCTTCAAGTTTCTCTTGCAAACTTGTGCGGGGCTTGTTAAGGTCCATGGTGACTAAAATAGTGTTTTATTTAAACGTGATAGGACTCTATACCTATAAAGGGGTATATGTTATGAAGAAAATTGGTTAACACTAGGAAGTTTGTTACTTACCGCATAACCAGCAGTAAACAGTGAGAGTCAGACGCCCTTGACTCCTCAGCGGGCTTCACGCCGCACGGGTTACGGCATCATAGTTTTATACGCCTCTTCCTGTGGGCGTGGTCTTGAACAAAGCGAACAGCTGATCAACGATAGAATAGTTCGCGCTCACTTTCAAACTGCAACTGGGTCCTCCCAGTCCGTTTACGTGAATAGGAGCACAGATCAGCTGATGGAATAAACAAACAGCAGTAGTGGGGTGAGTGGCACGGGCAGCCTCTCCCAGTAAGTCAATAGGGATAATAGAGATAGTTTTCCAGCCATACAGCAGTAAAGAGTGGGAGTCAGACGCCCTTGACTCGTCAGCGGGCTTCACCTTATTCTTTTAAGGTTAATATACATGAGAAGCGGTTACACCCAGCATGGCCTTTGTCCAAGCACCCAGAAACACACTCAGGAGCAGTGTGCAGATTGCTGCGCTCCCCGTTTCACCTCTGCTTCTTGACACAACAGTTTTCAGTCAGCACAGTTGCGTGTCTTTCAAACAGATGAGAACCTGTCTATATCCCTGCCGGCCATAATACATTCACGTTATGCTACGAGCAAAACGAGCTCCAGAGGGTGCATAGATTTTTTCATGACTTCAACTTAAAAGGAGACACCCACCCATGCAGTTATCTTTCAATAACCTGTTAACTGGAAAACAAATCTAATTTGTCATGGATTTATTACATTAATTGAATATTTAGTCAATCTGAAAACACATATTCCTTGAGATCAATGGAACAATTTCTGTAGCATAGTACAGTTTTCTTTAATTTCATCAACCAATATGTGGTCCGCACCTATGAACAATCAGTGCCAGGGTCACAAATTGTTTTCTTGTATAGTGAATTTGTTTTGGCTGCTGGCAGGTATTTCTGTGACGTACCAAGGTGCATACATCCCATTTCAAATATTACATCTAAATGCCAGGTACTCGCATACCGCAAATTACCATCCAATGCCAGGCAATCCCATCAAATGCCATGTATTACCATCAGAATTCCAGGCACTTGCACCCCTTTCATGCAGTGCTATCAAATGCCATGCACTCTGGCCACATGCCTGGTATTGCCCTTAACTTGCATATTTACATATCACATGACAAACATTCCCATCACTTGCACAGGTACTGTAATCATATACCTGGTACGCCAAGAAGCACCAGTTAAATGTCTTGGAAGCTAGCTCCTAAAACGCAGGGCATCCCCATAAAATGTTAGACACGCAGATCATATGGTAAGTATTTCCATCAAATGAAAGCACTTAAATCAGATGGCAGTTATGTTATGTTATGTTATTTTGCATTTATATAGCACCTTATATACCATTGGTATGGTCTGAAGACGCTGGTAGATTGAACGCCCTTGGGAACCGAAGTTCAGATCAGTAGAGAGAGTAGAGTGAGGCAAAGGTGCGGGTGAGCACCGGATATGTGTGCAGCTGGTGCGGTATTCATGTAATAGCTGCTTCTTAGCGGTAGGTGTGGTGGTTGTGAGATCAGGAGTATGTGTTCCTTCTGGCAGGATTTATGCAGACCGATTGTGGTTGCATTACGCCTGTGGAGAACGCCTGGCTGGGGGGGGGGTGTAACAAGCAGTGTTTACTTAGAATGATGGGGAGTGTGCGGCAGATGTTAGTATGAGAACAGTTATACCGAATGGTGTCATAGTATATCTGTGTTCTAGTTGAGTGGTGGTGTAAAGAGTAGAGTAAGCATGGTGGTGTGATATGATGGGTTATATGCTCTTTCAAACGTGCCCTGCACTCCAGACCATACTATATACGTCACGCAATTCTATGCGCTCCAGTCCGTTCCATGTACTCCAGTCCACTCCATGCACCCCAGTCTGTTCCACACACTCCGGTCCGCTTGACGCACTCATGCACTCCAGTCCGCGCCACGCACTCCAGTCAGCACCACGCACTCCAGTCCGCCCCACATACCCCAGTCCGCCCCCCGTACCCCAGTCCGTCCCACGTACCCCAGCCTGCCCCACACACTCCTGTCCGCCCCATGCACTCCTGTCTGCCCCAAGCACTCCTGTCCGCCCCACACACTCAAATCGGCTCTATTTACTCCGATCCGTTCCGTGTATTCTAGGTTGTTTTATGCACTCCATCCACATATTTTGCCCGTACCATTCTGTGAATTCTAAGTTGTTTTATGCACTTCATCTACATATTTCACCCGTACCATCTTCATACTTCATCATTTCTATCCACATATTTCACACGTTTCGCCCACATACGTCACCCGATCCATCCACATACGGCACCCGATCCATCCACATACGGCACCCGTTCCATCCACATACGGCACCCGTTCCATCCACATATGGCAACCATTCCATCCATATATGTGATCAATTCTATTCACATATATCCTCGTTCTATCCATATACGACACCTGTTCCATCTGCATACTTCACTCGTTCCGTCCGCTCTACGCACTCAGCAGCTCTACGCACTCATCCGCTCTACGCACTCATCCATTCTACGCACTCATCCGCTCTACGTACCCCTCTTTTCGTATGCACTCATTCGCTCATATGCACTTGTCTGCTCTATACACTTGTCGGCTCTACCCACTAGTCTGTTCTATGCAATCATCCACTCTACACATTCTTCCGCTCTGCACATCTACCCCGGTCTGCTCATCCATCCGCTCCCTGCACTCATCCGCTCAACGCACTCATCTGCTCTACATGCCATCATCCGCTCTACATACTTATCCGTTCTACGCAACTCATTCGGTCTATGTGACTCATCCGCTCTAGGCATTTGTCCGCTTTATGCCCTCGCATGCTTTACACATTCACCTGCTCCACGCAATCACCCACTCCCCGCACTCACCCACTCCCCGCACTCACCCGCTCCCCGCACTCACCCGCTCCCCGCACTCATCAGCTCCCGACACTCATCAGGAAAAACCACATATTCCTATAAAATATATCGTATGCTATGTTATGTTAAACGGCTTGTACACTGTGCCAAATCACCACGTATTCATGGATTTTTTGCCCAGTTCAAAGTGACTTTGCTCTGCTGAAAAGTGACTGTGAACTGCCGACACCAACCCTGATTCATGGAACTGTGCAAAATGTATTTTTGCAGTATAAAGTCAGTGCAAAGTCATTTTGTACTGCAAAAATGACAATGCACTGACTTTGCACTGACTTTGCACTGCATAAATACACTTTGCACAGTTCCATGAATCAGGGTCTGTTTCAGCAGTGCAAAGTCACGCTGAACCGTGCCAACAATTCCATGCATCGGGCCCATAGTGTCTGGTTTCCTGGAAGTTGACATACTGTGCTCTTGCCCGGGATGTCTGCCTAGGAAAAAGCAGTAGGGAGGATGGTAAAGCAGGAGCAAGAGCAACAGAGAGTGGGAGGGGAAAAGGAATGTTTGTGATAGCACGAATGCGTGTGGATCCTAAGTTTTGAAATGATGCATAATATGTGAGGCAGCTTCAAAGATAGGCAGATAATAACCCGTGGTATCGGCTGTGTGGAGAGTTCGAGAGCTGCGGAAGCTGCCCAGTGAAATGATTCTGGCTTTTCGATCTGGGATTATCTGTAAATGTGTTCACGCGGCCTAACTCTGTCAGGGTAACTCGAGACCTGCCAAGCCTGGAAGTCAAGAATAGACTGAAAGGGGAATGTATTTTTGGAATGGAAGGGATGAGTTTCTATGAATCAGCCGAAACATGTCCATACATGTCACAAGCCTGGCGCTCCTTGATGTGAGAAGCTCTCTTAATCAGAAGTCCTTGTGCCTGCATTGAGCACAACTCAGACTTACGAAGTCAAGGTCAGAGTCGGCCCTAAATGCTATGATTGGGCCTCATTATGAGTCTGCAGGTCCGGAAATAAGGGTGCTGGTAGCAACATATGGCACCCTTTCCTGACGGCAGACTACAACTGTCCATGCTGGGGCAGATGCACCAGGCAGGTACCTACCAGGCGTATCAGCTCCGGTAGCCAGCGGTGCCGGTGCTTCCGTGTACCCATTTCTCACGGGAATGGGGCACAACATTTTCCACCACCTGATATCCCGGGTCGCCGGCACTTGTAATGTCACGGTGGCATCAGGGCATCGGGCAACGGAAATGGTGTTACGAGTTTGTTGGGAACATGCCGGTAGCACCGGCAGGTTTCCACCAAACTCGTAATGAGGCCCATTGGACTTGATTCATGGAATTTTTAGCGTGCTGCACTGACTTTGCACTGCTTACAAAGACCCTGGTTCACAGAGTGGTGCAAAGTGTATTTTTTCAGTGCAAAGTGATGTTTCACCAGTGCAAATCAGTGTAAAGTCACTTTGCACTGCAAAAATACACTTTGCCCCGCTATGTGAATCATGATGTTTGTTGGCAGTGCAAAGTCACTTTGCACCGTGCAAAAAAATCCATGAATCAGGTCCAATATCTTCTTGATACCCATTACTTGTCACAAGGAGTTGCATATCCTATGGTAAACATAGTAGCAGGAGCCACATAAGGACAAGTGTGAACGATGTGGTTTGAAAAGCAGACCAGTGCTCTGAAATCCACTTGAACTTGTGTACAGAGTAGAAAGTGTGATGTCGAAGAAGCATACATGACGAAAACAGAACAGTCATCCATTTAAAATAGATTGGAATTTTGAAAACTGAAGATCCCCCTACCTGATAGCTCTGTGGTTCTTTATTACGCCATCAGCTCCCTCACGAAATAGCTGTTCAAAAATGAACCCATGCACAACTTCCAGATTCCAGGTGCCGCAATGTTCACGCAGTCAGCTGGAGGTCAGTCTGGCCCAGTGCAGGCAAGGCCTTGACTCCTCCTCTGATGCAAAAGGGTCCTGCTCTGAACAAATCTGCTCCCTCTATAACGCGGCAATATGTTCATTTCCCCACTAATTCCCCCAACATCAAACATTGTCCCCCTGTTCTCTGCAAATCACTGTGGGCCCAAATCATGGAAAAGTGTGAAGAAATCCTGCAAAGCCTGCGCACCGAAGACGCCTCTACGCGAGCCTACGTGCATAGGTTATTCTGTGTACTCCACGTATTCATGAATTTGGCCATGTAAAGTCATGGCCAGAACGCCCCCGACATGCCCCCACACAAAGCAAAAAGAGCCAGACACAGCTAGCTTTGCGTGTTCCTCAGGCACAAACACATGCACCCTTGAAACAGTGCGTGGGTCCTCTGCAACCAGTTTTGCACCTCTGGGACACCGCGCAGGGTCCCCCGTAACTATTACTGGCACCCAGACAACATGCATACACATTTCCGTAACTCTGGTAAAACTCTTGAAAATCTGCATGCAAACACCTTTAAACTGTTCCTGCACCCCGCTACACTGCTTACGCACACCCCTAACTACTATCGGAACCCCAACTGCATGCACGCATCCCTAAATCCACCATGCGATCTTACCTCTGCGCAGTCATTCCTATGCAAAAGTGTCTGTATGCCTGTCTTCGGCTGGCAGTTACATCAAGAGCTTTGCGTGGTCATTTCCTTGACATGAGGGTGCGCCGATAGATCCACGAATATGATTTTACCTGCGCAGTTGGGCGTACGATCGCCTCGCGCGGGATGTCCGCCATAACACCCACATTTTCTCTTGTTCTTCCCCATTTTGTTTGCTCCGCCCCCTACTCCGGTCTATGCGCAGGCCATGCCGATGCTCTGCGAGGTGTCTAGCGCAAGGCACTGGGCCGCTCACATCCCTGCATTGTACAAAAAAGGTTTTGTGTGTGATTTGGCGCGCAAAGTCCCTATTTACTGCGAAATGTATTCCATGAATCGGGCCCTCTGTGTCCCTCCCTGGTCCAATCGTCCTCAGCCATGACGTCTACCATGATTCCTCGAGCCCACAATAAATTCTCCCCATTTCCCCACACTAGCCTGCACAACTCTGAGGGCTCCCATCCCAAAAAAGATCAGTCCTCCGAATCCTCAATCCCTTACAGAGTTCGCCTAAGATGAGGATGTTCATTTGATGTGTGGCTGCTAAGCAAGGTGCAGTCGACTGTAAAATATAGGTTAGCGTTCGGAGTTGAACTCTCAGGCTAGGTTCATACTTATCTAATGTGCATGCACTCAGCAATTCACAGGCCTGATTTATCTATTTATTTATAGGACATTTGTATGGCACCTATACACAAGTGTTTCCAGGCGCCACAATACAAGAAGGTGGGGGGGGGGAGAACATGAGAACCACAAAAGTAGAACAACAAAACAGTTAAGTTGGCCTTGTTACAAACCTACAGTGTAAGTGCATGCCAAGGTGGTAAGTTCGGCAGGCGAGGGGGTAGAGGGAGAAGTGTAGGAGTGGGGTGCCCCAAGGGTAGGGGCGGGCAAGTGCTAGGTGGGCCAAAGTGGCAAGGGGAAGAGGGGGGACGGGAGGAAGAGTGCGGTGGACAGGGAGGTCCAGGTTAGGCTAGCCGGGTAAGGGTGCCCGAAGACAAGTGCTGGCAAGGGCTGCTGGGGGGAATGGTTGGGGTGGTTGGGTCCCTGTACGGCTCTGAAGGGACGAGACTCAGTTGCAGCGACAGAGGGACTGTTAGTACAGGAGGGGTAGAGGGAAAGAAGATATATGGAGAGTTTTGAGAAGTTTCCGGAACTTCAGAAGATCCGGCTCAAGTTTGAGGGGCGCAGGGAGGCCGTTACAGAAGGAGGAACCAGCCGAGGAAAGGGATCGACCTCCCACTCTCTGCTTGGTGAAACGTTCGACCTGCAGAGAGTTGGAGCCAGAGGACTGAGGGACTCTAGCCAGGAGGTATTTTGGGAGGGAGAGCTGGATGTAGAGAGGTCCCAGGCCGCAGACAGCCTTGTGGATGATGCAAAGGTTCTTGAATGTAATCCTTGTGGTCACCAGGAGCCAGTGGAGAGATTTTAGGGCTGGAGAGATGCGGTCCCTGAGCTTGAGGCCCAGGATAAGTCTTGCAGTCCTATTCTGGACTAGTTGGAGGTGGCGAAGGGAGGAAAGAGGCAGATTGAGGAAGAGGCTGTTGCAGTAGTCCAGCCTAGAGAGAACCAGGGCTCTGGAGACATTGAACATCTCGGGGAAGGTGAGGAAAGGTAGAATGCCCCTGAGGAGGTGTAGCTGAAAGTTGGACTTCTTGGCAAGGTCTGTGATGTGTGAAGAGAAAGAGAGATATGAGACAAAGATGATCCCAAGGTTTTTTGTCTCACAGGTGGGTGAGGGGAGGGGACCCATGGAGTCAGGCCAGAGAGTAGGGAGGAAACAGGGAGTAGGCGTCCCCTTGAGTAGGATCGCCATCTTACTGGCATGAAGGGAGAGATCATTGGCAGAGCACCATGACTGAAAAGCAGCAAGGCAGTCAGGTATGAGGGAGGAGGCAGAAGGGGTAGAGGATGGCAGCTTGAAATAGAGCTGTGTGTCGTCTGCATAACACTGGAAATGAGGGGAGAAGGTAGAGATCAGGTGGGCCAGAGGGTCCAGGTAGATGTTGAAGAACCATGACGATAGGATAGAGCCCTGAGGGATGCCACATGTTGAGCAAGTACTTAGCGTGGTGCAGCAGACGATAATTTATAACGAACATTAGCATGCAGACATCAACGAAGGCGCGGCACAGCAGACTACAACACATATTAATTAATCGCTTGGGCCTGATTTTAAACAGAGTTTTTCAATAGGAAAGTGCTATTGGAAAATGATGTGTAAATCAGGGCGATTTCAACTTCTTTTAACACTACCAGCGCTACTACCTCTAGCTGCACACACATTTCCTGAACGCGCGTGGACCCACTAAGCTGTTCTTGCAGGCTTATGTCACAGATGATCTGGTAAAGCTTCAGACAACAAGATGGCGTCTGTTATTTATCAAGGGAACCTGATTAACTCAGCATTGCACAGCGGACCATCACACATTCCAACATCACATAGCCCATTTCTTTGTGCTCTGGTACACCGAGGGCCAATATTATAAGTTAATGCATGTACAGAGAGCGCTGCACAATTTATGATTATATGTGGCAGTTCAGTGATAATCCCACCCATTGGTGATGTGCTTACACTTGAACTAAAGACTGCACTAATGTGTCCGCTGCACATTTCATGGTAGCCTTGTTTTGGTGTGCGTACATGCGCATTGATGCTCTACAGAGTATATGCATTTTGAGTTATAAGCCTTGTCAGGTGCCTGTGGACTGATGGAGCAGAGAGAGGACTGGGCCGTGGGGAATTTGGGGAAACTCCTGAGGGCTTAAAGCCTCTGAAGGTATGCCCAGGGTGTGATCTAGGCCTTTGGTGTGGCATAGGTTTGCTGGCCAGACCTTGAAAATACTGGAGCAGTGTCCCCCTTGAAAGCGCTTCTCACTGATATTGTCAAACACTATGAAAAAATGCTTAATACATATATTGTATTCAATAGATAGTATGTTGTACACGTTGGTCCCATACATGAGAGGAGTCATCTCGATTTGTGTGATTTAGAGATTATAGTGAGTTAGTAAATCAGTGACCTTACTGATGTGGCAATTCAGCTTTATGTGACAACTTCATGGCCCGCGGTTATGCCTTCTGGACTTTCTCAAGGCAATACATTATATACAGTCCTAGTATTATACGCGGTGAGAGCCCTAAATTGTCTGTAATTCCTCATGCATAGTGCTGCTGGGCATTCATTTATGCCTTGTTCCTAAAAATCTGTATGTTACAAGTTATTGTTACGCTGGAGTTTCATATGATTTCATTATTGCTTGTTCAGGGGAAAAATTAGTGCCTCTGATTGGTTCTGAGGTGCACTTTTCATTCAAGAGTAAAATTGTTTGTTTTCCTGATCATTCGAAAATTACCTCTTAATCCGGGGTTCCGTTCCCCAGTCTTTGTGTCCTTCTTTGAAAACAAATCAAATGCAGTGGTCTTCAAACTGTGGGGCTAGCCCCTCCACGGGTGGCTCGAAAGATGGCCGGGGATGGGGGGTGGCTTGAAAGGTGGCTGGCGGACGGGGGCACGAGGCTCTTCAAAAAGACAGTACAGTGACTGTTTTCAATGGAAAATATAAGCTGATAAGGCATCTGGGGCACCCGGCAACACTATCTTTACTCAAGGTGCTGCTCGACAACAGTATTTCTAATCAAGGGGGAGTTTAGCATAAAAAGGTATCAATACCACTGATCCAACGTGTCTGGGAACTGTTCGGTGAGCGCTTTTGGATGAAGGGGCTAACGATTCCGTGGTTACAGCTGCTATGAAAGCACCCTCATGTGAATGGCCGCTCAGAGATCCAGCACATTTGTAAATTCCTTCAAGGAGACTCTAAACCTGAATCACACAAGAAATGCCTTTCTTTAAAAGTAGTGTTCTTCACATTATTAAAAACAATAGACATGACTGTGTGTAAGTAGATCACCTTAGCAAACAATGTATTTTGTTGGGTTTTTTTTAAGTCTTCAACACACAGTAGTATAGGCTTGTGTCAATTTCCAATGTAGTCTTCCATTGAAATGAAGCACTAGAATCATACTCTTTTTGCTTTACAATTTCATTTCATTTTTATCGCCACACTAAAGTTAAGTTGAGTATCGAGATACATAGGAAATCAAAAAGATGAATTGCTAATAACGTTTGACTCCTATGATGGATTTAGCTGAACCTTTGCAGACATAATTGTACTGATAGACTGGTTCTCCCCACCCACTTCAAACCCAGAATGGACATTTTGGAAAAGATCCATTAAAAAATAAAGAAGTTACTAAGAAAACAGAAAAATCAGTTTCGGCCTAGTCCCCATTCATTTTCCCATAGACCAAAAAGGCCAATTTTTGCTGGAACACACAGCGAAAACTGCTGGATGAAATTGGACCAGGTACAAAACAACTTGGGCATGAAGCGTTAACTCGATTTCCAGGAGGTATGCGGTCTGGGGTTATTGCATCCAGTAGTTTTTAAAATATGTACATGCATGTCTCCCATGGTGCATTGCAGCAGACAGCCTTTTCAGCACTGAAAAGCCAGTTTTGTTATGGTTTGGAGCAAGAGATATCTATAGGTATACCCGTGGTGACCTGAAAAGGAAAAAGCAGACAAATGCTATTTGCAGGTCAAAAAAGAAATGAAATACCAACAGGCTAGAGGTGTGGGGGTAGGGAGAAAGGCAAGAGAACACCATATGAAATGGGGTTGGATGGTGCTAGGGAAAAAGTTTAGAACACAAAGCACAAACATTTTCCAGTAGCTGCGGTTATTCAGCAGGTTAACCGTGGCTACCCAGCATTTTAAATGAAAGTGCACCACGGAAACAAGGAGTGCTGCGGGACTGGGAGAGGGACTGAGGAGGTGAGGAGGCCTTGAGGGGCATGGGAGGAGCAGGCCCAGATGAGGGGGGCACTTGGTGATTGCCTGGGAGGGCAGGGAAGCATGGTTTTTGTTATTTTTCCTGATAACCGTGCGTATTGGATAGCTACAGATAACCACGGTTATCTGTAGTACATTGTTGTTATAGCTGTGGTTATGGGGAAAAAGTTTTTAAAAAGGAAGAGAGTAAAAGAATAAGGGAGTAAAGAAAACATTTATTTTGCCATGGCTAGTGGCCTGGTAGTGTTGTAAAATAGAAAGTGGGCATGGCCGAAGGCCCTGGCTAGTGGGCTCAAAAGAGAGCAAGAACATGTGCAGTGGACATGGCGAAGGCAACTGCTTTGACTAAAAGACATCTATTGGGGGAACATATACAGTGCACACAGCTAAATGCCATGGCTAGTGGCCTGCTACTATTGTAAATTATACAGAGGGCACAGGTGAAGTTAAACCGAGTTATGGTCAGTAATGCTCACTTTAAATCACATGCATGAACGCTGAATCGCTTCATGCATGCGATTTAAAGTGACCATTACTGGCATACACAGGACAACCTGCAAGTAAATGCATGCTAGTTAGGCACTTGATCAGTCATGGCAGGCTTGAACGTTGTGTGAACGTTGTGAGGCTGTCAGTCATTTCCTTTATCATACTGCCAGCGTCACGTTCAGATGTATTTGTAGCGACAGTGATTCTGGGAGTTACCCGAGGGGTATCCACAGCGAAGGGAGAAACCAGGTGCAATTACTGAAATATCACCCGTAGGCACGAATCGTGCAGCGATAATCCAATCAGGCTGAGATCTCAAGTTCATCTTTTGGAAGTGACAGTACACAGATCCTCCTCACATATTGCTGCAGATGTATTGCGATGTTCCGTGCCATGGATGCATTTATGTTTGCTTTTAGTGAGCGGAATATGTCTAAATCAGTTGTAATTATTGATAGATTTGAGCAAATCTAAGTAGTATGTTTAAGGCAACATCTTATCAATGGGATGAATTCCAGCAAGATAGCAATATTTTAATCAGACTTCATAATGAGGCAATTCATGGGTACCCAGTCATTTTACCAAAAATAAAGCCGACTGGTAAGTTTTACAGAAAGCCACAATACCTGAAATCTTAATTAAATATATATACGGTAGTGGTATAAGGGGTTAAAATGGAAGGGGATGGGGTTAAAAGGATCGAAAAACAGGGGATTTGGGGGGAACCCAAAATAAAAAAACAATTCAGTATTTTTTCTGTATTTTGGCCACTCTGAAATTTACCACTCTGATTTTACGTTCGGTCAAATCACATATAACCAATTCATGATGGTAATTTCTCCAATTTAGTGGGTATTTTGAACATGCTAGTTAGTAAAGGTCTGCCAAGCTCTGACGATCCACCACCTGAATACATTAGGAGGCCGGAGTGAGCTGAAAGATAAGAGAAGCAATGGAAGCGTGTTGTTGGGCAAATTTCAAACGGTAGCCTCACAACGTTGTTCACGGCAACAGAGGCAGAAAAGTAATGCAGGAATTTCATAATAGTGGCACGTGCCGATCTGCATTCTGTTTAAGAAAGAATATCGTGGCCAAAGAGTCGTGGGGAAGGATTAGGAGGGAGTTCAGAGGGTGTCCCCCTGAAAGGGTCAATAGACCAACTGCTGCCTTTCTGTGAGTGTATGCCATTCCATTTTCTGCTGTCATGTTAAGGAATTACTTCATGAGGATGTAAAGCTCCCTCCTCACTTTCTAGAGCAGACTTGCCGCAGGCTGAAGTGGCGCAATTCATATCTCTAACAGTTACACATTTCCACACGGTACACCACCGCCACCCCCTTCCTTTCACTTAAGGGCTGAACAAAAATAACCAATATTTGATTTGCCCATCTCCAAAACATCGATCATTTTCGATGATGTTTTAGGAGCGATACTTTTAAATGTGCCATTATTTTTATCAGAGCACAATATTTAGGCACTGTTTATTTTTTCAATAAAATGTTGACAACACAAGGTTTTAAAAACGCTAAAATCGCATTCAACCATTTAAAACTACCAGTAAAAATCAGTGTATGCTTAGAGGAAGACTAGCCAGCTTTAGCCCACCATTGCTGCTGTTGCTGCCCAAATCACCCTGAATAGAGTCAAGACACTTGTGAGGAAGAAAACGAGTAAGCACGACATGAGAAAACTCAATGACAAAGATGCACTCCTTTGAAATATCTTCTATGAAAAATGGAAGAATGCACAAACACAAAGAAGGAAGCAGGCATAGGCCGCACAGCAGGAAATGTTTGCAACTAACAAGAAGGACATTACTAAGGAGAGATCACTACCTATCATCCTCCCCATACTTAACAAAGCCGCAGTTTCCTGTTCCGAGTCCAGAGCACTTGTAGATACCTATAACTAAACTATATTAAAAGTTTTTAACTGCATAGCCACATTAAAATGACGCAAACCTAAACAGCGTGTGCACCTCAACTCCTGGTTTATACCTCAGCTGAGAGACTTACGCAAAGCCAAAAGAAGTGCAGAATCACATTGGTAAAGCCATCCAACAGACTCTAACAAAAGTACACTGATCTCTGCATCAGCTAACTACAAGGAAGCAATTCTCACAGCGAAAAAAGACACCTATAATAAACAGATTCTTCAGGCAGAATCTAATACCAAAGAGCTCTTCAAGATCCTTAAAGAACTCGAATCTCCTATAACCTCAACAGACAAGTGCAATACCAACGCCACCTGGTGCACTAGTATACAAAAAGCACTCGTGGACAAAATTACCACCTTGAAGATTAAAATCAACAATAAAAAATGTAGCTTGATGACAGAACCCCTCTCCACGGTACCTGTACCTGTCTTCAGCCCGTCAGTATCAACGCACTCCTGTAAACCTTTCAGCTTCTCTCCATTATCTATCTGGGAAGTGGAAAATATCATTAAAAAATTAAAACCCTCAAACTGTCAAGGCGATTCAGGCCCAGCACCCATCATCAAGGAAGCTGCCCATGACCTAGCCCCATTCATCACGACCATTATCAACGCCTCTTTTAAAGCTGGCCCTGTCCCCGACAATCTTAAGGATGCATGGGTCATCCCCCTCATTAAAAAACCTACACTCGACCCTAGCAACCCATCTAACTACAGACCAATTACCACAGTGCCTTTCTGCTTGTAAATCTTAGACCAAGCAGCCTATTTACAAATTCAGGATACCTCGAGGTCAATAGACTCCTCAGTCTCCGACAATCAGGCTTCCGCCTGAAACATGGCACTGAGACAGCCCTCTTCGACCTTAAAATACAAATACAGGACATTAAAGACAATGGCAAGCAAGATAGCTTTATTACTACTACTTGACCTCTCTGCAGCGTTCGACTTGATCGATAATCAAATTCTCTGCCGTCATTTAAAAACCGCTGCCTATTTGTCAGACGACGCTACATCATGGATCAGGTCATTCCATGCAAACAGAACCATGCGTGTTTTCTCCCCGACTGTGTCAGCTGATCCTTTGCCTGTTACTTGTGGGGTCCCACAAGGGTCCTGTGTTTCCCTCACATTATACAATGTGTTTACTAACCCATTATTTGATATTCTTGATTATCTGGGTGTCACCTACACCAACTATGCGGATGACACCCAGATACTCATTCCTATTACGGGGGACTACACAACTGACTCAAAGGCTCTCAACGAGGTCTACTCAGTCATCCAAGCATGGATGGCACATCACAGACTATGTTTAAATGATGATAAGACCGAGTTACTCATCCTATGCTCACCCCCACGACTTAACAAACTGGATCCTGCTTTCAATGCTTTTATCATCGATGGGAACACCATCAAGGTGTCAAACAACACCAAAACCCATTTAGACTTGACGCTCTCCTTGACAAAACAAATCAACTCAGTGGTCTCAGCATCAGCCTACACCTGTAAATTGGTGACAGCATGCAGACCCTTCATCTCCACTCCTATTTGCATCATCCTGGCAAGAACCCTTGTAATGGCCAGAATTGACTACTACAATGCCCTTTATCTAGGAACCAGCCAAAATAACTTTAACAATCTCCAAGTAACCCAGAATAATGCTATCAGAGCCCTCAATATCCCGAGAAAAATGCACATCTCTGACACCAGACAGAGCCTCCACTGGCTCCCTGTGTCACTCAGAATCTCTCCCAAAGCCCTCGCACTTATACATAAGTGTTGAGCCTATCAAGCCCCTGAATACCTGGCCAACTGCTTCACAGCACACACAGCTACCCGACCACTCAGATCTTCACAAGCACACTCACTCGCTATACCTAGATTTAAATCACAGAACGCAGGGGGGTCCAGTTTCCCAGTCCTTGCCTCCAAACTCTGGAACACACTCCCCAATTCACTGAGATCTGAACCCCGTTACACCACATTCAAGCACACAGCCAAACTTTGGCTTACGAAGCAAGATCTACAGACGATGAAATTCAAGGTAGACTAAGTCATCATAGAAGGTGGCTATATGTAGTGAATAGAATGCAGGCAGAGCAGCCACTGTATAGAAGCTGGAAATCGGTATCATACATTTTAGTAAGGCAGGACCCATGAAGAAGAGAGGGAGAATTGTATTGCAGCAAGAATACACTGAAATCGTGGAGCTGCATGGTGAACCTGTCTGGCCTGGTAGCAAAACTGAAGCATCCAATGTCGGCAATCTATTCTTGAAAGGAGTGAACATGCAAAGGATGAATCATCTCTTGTTAAGGTGCAAACCTAGAACACCAACATTGCCAAGTTTTATGCATTTAAGACATTTAAAAACCTGCAAAACGGACCAAATTGTGGTATCCTGGATGAAAAAACAGTTGACCTTGGAGTCCTAGAACAACGATAGTGAGTGCTCGCACTCCCATGTATTCCCAGAGACAAGGATACTTTGCAAGGCCAAGTTCAAAGACAATCTTCATGGCAGAAGGCTTGGGTGAATAGAGATGTTGGGCAAATTGGGTGGGGGCTTACGTGCTGCTAAGTGAACCGAATGTTCCAGACATGGCATAAGCATGCCAACCAATTGTAGAGGTCTGTATAATGAAAGTCCTTATAGTTTGATGACCAATTGAAAACCCCGTACTTAATGGTTTTAAAGATGACAGGTTTTAGAAGTAGGCATATATTGTCTAACTGACAGTGGGCAGCCAATCACAATTCTAGGTCCTCTGTAATGTATACTTAGATGTTCCCCTTAAGCCTATCACAATCCCTAGTAGGAGTGCTGGATACAGTTACGGGGACCCCGTGCAGGGCCCCCGAGTCGCAGGCCTGCTTTCGGGGGACCCCACATACTTTTTGAAGGGTGCTTGTATTCTTGCTGGAGGGATCGCGCAAAGGTAGCTGATCTGGTTGTTTATGATTTGCATGTGTGTGTGTCATGGGCATTCTGGCACGACTTCCATGAATACGCAGGGCATGCATTTTTCTCTCTGTCCTTCTCGGCACGTGGCTCTTGTGGGATATCTGTGCACATTTCCATGAATCGGCCCCTTTATCTCTTTGAAGATCTCAATGTAGTTGTATTGAGGGTGCTTTGATATTGTTAAAGTGTTCAAATGATGTGTTGGACTTTCAAGAATGTTTTATAGAGGGTCAAAATAATTGGTTGTCTTTTATGTAAAAAAAAGGTAACAATCAATATTTGATACAGCTTCAAAAATATCTTTGGAGCCTTACATCACTGACAATACATTGGTGGAGAAAGCACACTGCCAGTGTTCTATATCAGTAAAGTGGCCTAATCGGAAGGAACTCCCACAGTGTGATTTCTTTTGCATTGGCATTCCACTGCTGGGGGAAGTTTAGAGTCCTAGGGCACCAGAGCACTAACAGGACACGACTGGTGGACGCTCACTCACAATGCTGGCGCTAATACATGGTGAGTGAGAGGAGATCAAGACAGACCCATTCTCACACCATTCAAATGCATACAGAATTGACATTGTCACAAAACATTTATAGGCAACATTAAAAGTGTGGTGGGTACTGTTGGAAAAAAAATCTCACCTATCCATAAACAATAACCTGAACCACAAAATATGTTGTGTTTCACAATATACATTTTGTTTTCATACATATGTACTACATAACACACGCACACTGGTCATTTATAAAGGTATGAACAAACCTAAGTCAGAAATACAACTATATAAAATATATACAAACCTAGCTGTACCCAGTGCAATATACTGCATTCTAGCATATCTTAAAGGTTATTAATTAAATATCATTGCACTTGTATTTATTTATTCATTCATATATTTCATATGCCTATGTCTCTATCTACAGGTGGTTCCCCGTCTTCTCCAACAAATATTGCAGCAACCCCTGTTCTTGCTGTATGTGCAATATATTGTCTCTTGTCTAAGTCTGGGTTTTTTATAAATACCATGCGCACATTCATTGTTGGATTGGCATTTGTTTATTTAATGGGTTAACTTCTCGCAGCATCTAGTCCAATTGTTGCATTATGTCGTCTATACACACTTGGTTTGATTGGTGTTCGGGCCAAGTTGCTTCAGCAGAATTGAAAATATAAACTTGTCCATACACTGATTTATCTGCCTAGTGTGGATATGATAGGATATGATATGGCATTTATATCGTGCCTGTACACAAGTGTTTCCAAGTGCCTCAAGACAAGAAAGGGAAGACAGAGGGAAGACAAGACAAACAATCCTACTAGGCCTTCTGTCATTCAGATTGTGCAAGTGCGACAACGCGAAGTGCAAGGGGAAGGGAGAAGGGGAAGAGAACTGGAAAGGGGAAGTGGGAGTGTGAACAGGGCATCTTAACTCTGAGTAAGTGCAGCCGGGGCAGCGCAGCTCACGGTAAGTGCTAGGAGGCAGGGGGGCTGTCTGGGATACAGCTTATAGCCGCTAAGTGTACAGTAGGCCTGGAAGACTGGTCTAGGAGGAGCCGGGTACCCAGTGAGACTCTAAGGGGTAGTAGGCAACCAGTTGGCACAACAAAAAGCAGGGAAGCGAGAGAGAGAGAAGGCATGGGCGAAAAGGAAGGTCTTGGCCTGCTTCTGGAGCTTCAGGTGATCCGCTTGAGTCTGAGATGGGCAGGGCGGCTGTACCAGAGGGAGGCACCTGCATAGGAGAGAGATCTACTTCCGACTCTCTGTCTAGACAAGCGTCTGACCCTCAGAGAGTTGGAGGTAGCACAGCGAAGGGCTCTAGAAGGAAGGTATTTCGGCAGAAAGAGTTGGATGTAGTGCCTGCGCTGGCCCCAGAAAACCGTGTGGACGATGCACAGGTTATTGAACTTGATCCTTGCAGCCAACGGGAGCCAGTGGAGAGATTTCAGGACTGGAGAGATGTGGTCCCTGAGCTTGAGGCCAAGGATAAGTCTCGTAGTCCTGTTCTGGATTAGTTGCAGAGGGCGGAGAGTGGAGACAGGTAGATGGAGAAAGAGGCTGTTGCAATAGTCCAGCCTGGAGAGAACCAGGGCTCTGGAGACAGTGAGCATCTAGGGGAAAGTGAGAAAAGATAGAATACCTCTGACGTGGTGCAGCTGGAAGTGGACCTTTTTGGCAAGTCCGTGATGTGAGGCGAGAAGGAGAGGGTGGAGTGGAAGATGACACCAAGGTTTTTTGCTTCATAGGAAGGCGAGGGGAGAGGGCCTGATGAGGGTGAGATATAGTGGTGTGCTCAAATGGTAAATCTAGCTGTGTATTCGAAAGCAGTATGGACCATTTCCAGGCGGTGATTTAATGTCAGCGCCCATTGATGCGAAAGCCTTGGCTGAGGAGTACTCTCGTATATGTTCTCTGTAGTTATTTACCTTGCGTGTATCCCCTCTAAGCAGCTCTTGTAATAGAGTAGGTGTTTGCAGACACCAGCTTCAGCGAACTTTTCCATCATGACGGCATTTAGTGTATTTATTCGATGTGTTCAGCTCATCTGTTCAGTATCTTGCATTGCAATACCCACAGTTGTAAGGCATATTTCCTAGGTAATGCTCTTCCACGTTGATTGCAGCTTGTTGATAATTCACATCCAGCACTTCTATTTGATTAGTCCTACAGCGTTTCGCTATTCTGGGCATTTCCAACCATTCTTCCCTTTCTCAATGTTCTCTGTCTTCTTCGTTGTACATTTTCATTTCAGTCTCTTAGCCTTTTTGATCGCTCCTCTAATGTTTGATTATCATTTCTTCTACGGTTTCTCAGAGTCCTTGCAGACGGTTCAGCCATCATGAATTCTGATGTGTGTTTAGTCATCATTTCTTCTACGGTTCTCCGTGCTCATTCTGTTTGTTAAATTGGTAGCTGTTGTTGAAGTGGAAGTGCAACAGAGGTGTAGTTTAGCATTTGGAAAGCAGAGGGCAACCTAACACTGATAAATTGTATCAGCTGAGTACAGAGACATACCAATGCGTTTTATATATATAGATGACAAATAGGATTAACACAAAATTCCATCTAGACCAATCAGCACCATCTCCCTCCCTTAATGACTGCACTGCTGTTTCCATCTCCTTCACCAACTACCTTTAGAGAAATAGCCACAGAGTAAAAATGACCAATTATTTCATAGTCAGTGATGATTAGGAAAATGTGTTAATTATTTGTGTTGTTCAGTACGCATTGCAGATTATTTCGCTATTGTCTGCATTTCTACTTGATCCATGTTATCTTTATGTATATTGCAGATGACAACATGATTCAGTCTTTTCGGAGACATGGTAGAATATAGCAAAGTTTTCAGTCATTGCATAGCACTGAAGCTTCTCTCAGCCTCAATGGAAGAAGCTGGAACAGTAAAGAGGATCCTCATTGGCTTCACCTGTGCAAAGACAGCTCTTTCGGTGGGAAGGACCCTTCCAAAAATGTCTACTAGTTCTGAGACTGACAATTACTTGTGGACCCTCGATAAGGTTGTTAATTGTACAGAGAAGAGGAAATATTTTGGGGTATTTCAGAGCTTCTCCGTGGTTGGTGGAAGAGTTGAATGGAAGATAACAGAATGTGGAGTGCGGGAGAGTAATAGAAGGGAGTGGACAGTGGTAGAGTTGTTAATAGTCGTGGTAAAAGAAAATGATCCAGGTGGAGTAGCATTTGAGAGGAAGCGAGGTCTATAAATACATAGATAATGACCACAATAAAGTTCAGAGCCAATTACTTATTTGCCTATTAACACACCTGCTGCAACACTTTAGACTCCACTTAGAACAAGCACTGGTGAAACCAACAGTTTTGGCCCATCTATAAGTATTTTATAGTCGTCATTGTCATCATAAATCTAGGCGCTGATGCTGATTACCAGATATTTCTATCATAGGTCCAGAGGGTATCATAGTTTCTAAGGTATAGGTATAACCTTCCCTGGTACTCGCACCATGTACCATATCTTGCAACCCTATACCAGGTAATTACATAAATATCCTATACCAGGTAATAACACTATTTCAAGGCTTTCTTAATAAAATCCAGGATACTCAGACAATTACCAGCAATTGCCATCAATACACCAGGTTCTTGCACCATTACCATTCAATGCCTAGGAACTCACTTCATTGTCGAGGCTATGCACAATTAGTACAGCAGTGTCAGTCTCCACGATGCCCTATTAGTACAGCAGTGCCTTATTCCACGATGCCCAATTATGAGGCAGCTCCAGATTCCATTATGCCCAATTTGGACATTAATCGAAAGTTCCATTAGGCCCACTTAGCTCAGAAAAGCCAGATACCAATATGCCAAATTATCATAAGCGATGGCAGATTCAAATATGCTGAGCTAGCACAGTAAAGCCACATTCCAATATTTGTAGTTGTCACAGTAAAGCAAGATGCCATTATGATCACCAGCATAGTAAGCACAGACTCAGTTATGCTCAGTTAGACATATTCAGTTGGGGGATGTATCTGCTTGTGTGTGGTGCAGTGGGACATATATGTGTGGTGCTTGGTGCAGTGTGAGTGTGCAGTACAGAGGCATCTTGTGCAATGTGGTGTAATATGTGTTAAGTGCAGTGCTTGAATGGTGTATGTGCAGTGCATTTCTGAGGGTTGTGTGTTTACAGTGCCTCAGGGTGATGATTGTGCTGTATTTTGTATGGTGTCTGTACGGTACTGGAGCTGTGTGTGTGTAAATGCAGTGCTGGAATGGTGTGTGTGCTTGCAGATTAGTGCTGTGGCCATTTTGAAACAGTGCTAGAGTGCTGTTTGTATAGTGCTGGGGTAATTTGTGTGTGTAGTGCTGGGGCAGTATGTGTTTGCACTGCTGTGGCAATATTTGGGTGCATTTCTGGTGGCAATGTGTGTGGTGGCGAGGGTGATTTTCATGAACAGCACAATATTGAAGGCAGTTTGTGAGCATGTGTGCATTGCAAGATGATGTGTATGGGGGGGATGGAGGACTGGAGGCAGTGTGTGCGTAGCAGTTTTGGAACTGTGAGCCTACATGTAGTGTGGCGATGGTGAGTACAGGGAAGAAAGAAGTGCATGAAGAGCAGGGTTTTGGTTGTGTCCATTTGTGCAGTGTGGGGGATGGTGCGAGTGTAGAGCAGTGTAGGGCCTGTCTACACATGGGCAATATGGGGATTCGGTGAGTGCAGAGCAGTGTTGGTGTGCAGTGCAGTGGAGTGGTGTGTATGTGCGATGCTGGGCAGTGCAGATGTGCCATGCAGTAGGGGGTATTTGCAGTGTGGGTGGTGTGGGACTGTAGTGCAGTGGGTTGGTGTATATACACAGTGTTGGGATGGTTTGTGTGTGAACTTAGCTAGGGGCTTGTGTTAGCTGGTGTTGGTGTTGGTGTTTGTGCATGTGCAGTGCAATGAGCTCCCTGTGCAGTTCTGGCATGTTTATTGGCTAAGTGCACTTGGGCAAATGCTAAAGGAGGTCCTTTCCTTAATGGTGAACACATCTTAGAACATATTTCTTTTCAATGTACCTAACGAATGAATAAGAAATGCCATTCTCACACTATTTAAAGAAGGTCCTCTTTGGCAACTTTGAGCCAAAAATATAAATTAAAAGTATGTATGTTTAAATAATCACATTGTTTTTGGCGCTCCCAGACTCCTGCAGCTTCTCAACACTCTTGTCATCAACACATATTTTTAAAACCCACTCAATGGCACTCATTTGATTACTTCAGTAGGATCAAACTCCAAGTTGACTTTGATGGGATGGGGCTGCAGATGATGCATGAACTCTCTGAGCTATTTTACCACCTACATTATTTCAATGTAATAAATGTTCTGCAAAATTGTATACATATACACATTTACTGAATGTTTTTACATTTGTTGATAATAGAGCAGCAAAGCTGGGTAATGTAGAATGTGGTTCAATCTGGCAGGTGACTCTGGGGCAGGGCCAGCTGAAGATTTGTCAGGGTTAGGGGGATTTTCGGTATGATGTTTGGGAGACCCCCTTGCCTAAAAGCTGGGACAAACAATAAGATATGCAAGTGGGTTGTTTAAATTATAGTAAAGTCAAAGGAATACAGCAAGGTGGTTAATAGCTTCATATTATCACAGGAAAGACTGCCAGTAGGAGGCTGAAACACTAAATGTCCCCTGAAAAGCTATGGATTGCTCAACAGCATGTTAATGTCCGATAAACATAAATAAAAAGGCAATGAGGTCCTAAGAACGTTGCCAGTGACTGCTAAAAAAAGGCAATGGACGCAATGTGGGCACAGTGCGTGGTTAATTCCGCAAATTAAAGAAGTTTGTTTCTGTGTCATAAGACTGAAAAAGGGGGCAGCTGCTTGGGGCCTTCCGAGCTCCAGGCCCATTTCAACTGAAAAAAGTGAAAGGTCCTGATGACGATCCTGCTCTATGATGAGTGGCTAAGTCAGCGGGCAGCAGCTCTCCTCTGGGCAAAGCATGTAGACCCCCTCGGATATGGGACCAGCTTCTCCAGAGTTGGGGACTGGAAGGCTTATTCAGTTGAAAGGCTGGTGCATGATGGGGAACAACAGCTCAGCTAAGACCCCGTTAGTTCAAGTGGTGAATGAGAGGTTTTGCTCAAATGTCTGTCTTTTATCTGTTCTTTCATTCTGTACCTGGGTTTTAGGTGTGTTGTGATTTGTAAAAGAAAGATTACACCTTTATTTCTCAATGGGAAAATGTGAAATGTCAGTTTGGAATAGGTGGCTGTCCAGGCCCTTAGCATAACCTGCTATAGCGCACCCTCTTTGTAATACTGTGACATTTTTGTATACTGCTGGTACAAAAGCACATGTCTCCTCTCCAACCCATCACATAATAAAACAAGCATTGACAATGCCAACAGTTTTACATTTTGTGTAGCCATGGGAAAGGCATTTTCCAAGCACTGCCATAGTCGTATTAACTGTGCATCAATGGTAGCAGCTGCAAGATGGTGCGAGTAACTGGGCATATGATAGCAGTGCCTGGTAAATGCCTAATACCTATAAGCAAGCCAAAACTGTTGGCTTTGACAATGCTTGTTTTAACAAGACTTCCGTGAAGGACATGCATAGTGCTTATAAATCAAGTGGTCAAAGGCAGACCTGGTAAATACTTTTTTACTTCAAAAGTAGCGGGTTTACAGGTCTAAAGTCATTAACTCCAGAAAAGTGCTTTGAAAAGACACTGGCAAGGGCAGGCACTTCAAGCACAAGGTTTGATGGTAAGGCTTGATAAAGCTAGCTCAAAGAGATACCAGGCAGAAATGTTTGGACAGGGAGGGGCAGGAAGTGGGAGGGAATGTCTATAGGGGTTAGCAAGACCCTGGGCAGTCAATGGCTGGGTAAGTAACCAAACAATACCTACAAGCTTTGCGTCCCTCCTCATATGCCATGTCTCCATTGTTGTACTCTAATGCAATAGTTTCCATTTCTAGACAAAATACTCAAAACTAATAACCAGTATGGAGGTTATTTGCCAATGGGGCGTAATCTAACTGGAAGGCATAAAAGTTTTGCAAAAGGCTTTTATGACTTTCATTCAAATTACACCCCTTTGTTATGCATTTGAATGGGGGAAAGATGGGTTGGATCGGAAATTACGATTCCGCCTCCCCCTTCCTCTCCGCCATAGAAATACTGCATGAAAATCCATGCCGGCGCAAATGCTGTGGATTCTTATGTTGTCCCCCGGCTTTCTACACCAGCAAAAAGCAGGCAGACACCATAGGGATACATGTAAATGCTGCCTGCCATGTATGCATGGTAGGCAGCGTTTACTCAGTTTGCTTGGTGCAGTGCAAAAGGGCGGCACACAAGTGTGTACTCTGCATTACTACCCTCCCTTTTGCACTCCACCTTGCAAATTAGGAAAAAAAGACAGCTGGACCTGTGTTCGTGAAAGTGTAAATGTAACCGGTCCCTGTCCACTTTTTATGGGGAACTCGAAGATGAAAGCCCATGTGTTTATCAGGAGAGCAATTCTCACCTTGCTAAGTATAAATAAAGCCATTTAAAGGTACATGTTGGGCAGGTCTATCTGAAATCAATTGGAGCTCCAAAGATATCACCTTGTGACTTTGTGGGCTTAACACTCAAACATTTTCTCTATCTTTGAAAAGATGCTCTGTAGATTGTCTTTTATTTCTGGGTTTGCCCTCCAGGAAGAGGGAAGAGGTGTGATGGCATGCAGCAGTGCACTCCCTCACCCCCTATTCTACCACGACAATGTCCTTAATGGGCCATTCAAAGGAAGAGAAGCATGGTCTGTTTACAATTCGAGCACTTGGAAAAAGAGATGCAAGTTTCTAAAAAGACATCCATGCTTCCCAATTGGAAAATTAAACAGGCTTTCTTTTCACTTGCGCCAGATCAGGGGCGGGGGAATAAATCATACTGTATCGCCCCTGCTTCAAATTCTGGGGGTGATTTATCCCACTGTGCTACTTGTTTCCTACGCCATGAGCGTGCCTTTATTTTGGTACTTAGTACAGACATTTCCTTTTATATTTTATTATAATCGTTTGCCGTCCAGTGGTGGCATAGGTGACTGTGGGAGCCAAAATCAAAACAATATGAAATTGGGCTGGACTTTTCAATAAGAGTTGAAAAGTCCTGAAACTGGAATACTATTGGCAAGGTGGAATAGTGGAAGGAAATTCGACTAAGCAGGTCAATAAGAAAGGTGTTATGGTAGGCACCGTTTACTCAGTTTGCATGGTTTGTTATGTCATAGGTCAGTGCATAGAATGTATGTTGTCCTGGGGCCGCTTGAAAGCTGAGATTTTGTGCCAGACAAACAGGCTTTACCAAGAATGTGGGAACCAACATCAATCTCATTCTACTAAACTTAATCAAATATGAGGCCATCAAAAAACGCACCACTGACATTGAAAAGAACATAATGAGCAATCAGGCGAATCCACCTAAGATAAACTCCATTCCTGTTCCAATTATGCTTTACATCGATAGCATCATCCTCCTTGACAAGACCACATCAGGACTACAAACGGCCTTGACAGCACTGAGCAGATACATGTCTACGAAGAAACTTGCTAGCCAAGATCCCATTCAAGAAACAAAAACAACCCACATTCATCTTGGACGGGATCCAACTAGAAAACTTTACTTCCTTCAAATACCTTGGCGTTCAGATAAATCAGTCTAGGGGCCTGATCACGACCTCGGCGGTAACGCTAACGCTATTAGCGCGGGGGCTATTAGCGCGACCGCCATAGCCCCTGGCGCTAATAGCCAGGGTCGGACTGGGACAAGAAATAGGCCCGGACACCCAAAAAGAAGTGGCCCACCCCTCGCCTCAAAAAAGTGGCCCTCAAACCATCATCAGTAATTTGTGAATCGCGTCAATTCACGACTTTACAGAAAATGCTACTTTTGGAGGTTGATACTCATTTATTCACCTTGGATTGAACCTGAGATATACAGATCACAACTAGTGCGCAGCAGCGAGCACTCAACCCACTATGCTATCTTGCTGTAGTAAGAAAGTAGCAAGCAGTTCCTTCCCTTCCTTCTATCTTTGTATCCTGCCTTCCTACCTTTCTTCCTTACTTCTTTCCTTTCTCTTTTTATTATCTTCTTTCTTTTTTCCTTTGCTCCTTTCTTCCTTCTTCGTCCTCTTCTCTTTTTGTTTCTTCCTTTTTTCTTGCTTCCCCTTCCATCACCTTTTTTCCTTGGCCTCCTTTCTTCCTCCCCTCATTTCCTTCCTCTCTTCCATTGTTTCCTTCCTGTTTCTCTACCATCTTTCTGCTCGATTTTTTTTACCATCCTTCTACCCTCATTCTTGTTCCTCTCTCCTGCAGGTGTTGCTCCTTATTCCTTCCCTTCCCTCTCTCTCGTGCTTTTTTCTGTTAAGATCTCACAATACTCATACTGCTTGACTGTCACTCATTTAATTGAGGCATTCACGACATGTAACTGAATCTTCCCCTTACAACACAAAGTGGCCTCTTGTCAACAAACGGGTTAATACATACCCTCCTTTTTTTTTCCTTCCCCACCTAGAAATTTAGGATGACTTAAGTTTTCTATTGATGTACTGGTTCACAGTTTCACTGATTGCCTCAATAAAAACATTTAACCATGCTCACCAAGCAGATTTTCACCTGGCGGGTGAAAGATGATGGACATTGCATCCGAATGGAACATTCACTAGGGATAACCCACGGTATACATTCACATCACAGGCTTGCATGCATGTGCTCACAACTTCCTCGTCAATCAATCAACCTCTTGATTGAGGAAGCAAAGGTCTTCGGGCAACTTTGGATAGCAGCAGTAGTAAGGGCATATAATGAGGTGCAGCACGGGTTAAAGACCCCCTTCAGACGATGGCTGCATTAATTGACAGAGTGCCCTGTGGGGTGTTCAAGGTGCACGCCCAGACGTGAAGTCGGATTCGGACTGTGTGCAGAGCTGTGCCCCTGCAACTGGTTTCCCAGAGCATGCAGTGGCAGGTGAGTGGGCTGTGCTGCAACAAGTGCCATTCATGTGCAGAGTGTGCAGTGGCATAGTATTGGGCCGGTCTGACGTTCCTACCGTAGCCAGGCCAAGAGCACAGCGTCCACTGGAATGGCATGTCAGTATCCCTATGGAGGAGCGCATCATTATACAGGGAGACCATTCTATTGCAGCCTACACTTGCTGTGGATTGGTAATGAGTGTATACCGCTGTGGTATTCCCCTATGCTGTTAGAGACGTGAACGGGGTGCCGGGCTGTGAAGAGCACAATAGTGTGCCAGCATAAACACGTGGTTATGGAATGTGTGCTCTACAGTTGGCTGGGACGGATGGCAGCGGGCTGATGGCAATGCGGCTCATGTTTCACAGTGTGCAATGTATGTGCTGGACTCATGCTCGTCAATGCGCAGTGTCATGTGTGTTAATGCATAATATCAGCCCCGTTGTGCTCCAGCTCGCGATCATGACAGTTCCCTGTAACATGTGTGCTGTCTGCGCCAGTGTCAGAGGCAAGGCATGGCCTTGTGCTAGTAGAGTTGTACACATGCCTGGAATCGTGAAAGCATGGTCCTGTTTGGTGAGATGTGTGATCCCTTCCCCATGCCGTGCAGTAGGATCCCGTGCTGCAGAGGTGGGATTCTGCCCAACCATCAGTGGTAGGGCATGGCCTGGCGTTTGGTGGGGGCGGCGGGTGGGGCAGGGGGAATGCCTGCCCATAAACTGCAGTAATTGGACTTTGCTTTATGTTGTTACAGAACTACTGCTGGGAAATGTGTCCGAGGGAATCTTTCTGGCAGGGTGGGTCTTCTTCACTATGTTGTGAGTTGGAAGGAGATTGTCCAGTGTTGTTAGCAGAGTTATTTCTGGCATGAAATTATTGATTCTAAGACTTTGCTGCCAGGGATGTCATTCTAGCACACACTGTGCTGCCGGAGATGCCATTCTAGCACACGCTGTGCAGTAACGGCCATAGCATTGTGCTGCTAGATGTGGGAAGCTTGTCTTTGGTGGCAGCCGGGCATTCCTCTGCTCTGTGCACACAGCGGTGCTGCTTTACCATCAGAGGCCGGACTGGACGTGCGCACCTGCAGGCCTCCTTCCTCCAAGAGGCGTGCAGGGGTGCCTGACACTCACCTGGCGGGTCTCAACTTCACCTCCTTTTTGTTATCCACCATGGCAGGGGTACAGTTGATGAGCTTGGGCCAGACCAGTCTGCGTGCAGTCCACAGCTCCATCCTGTGGAGAAGCACGAGAAGAGCTAGGTTTCCTTCTTGCCGGGTCGGTGGCAGGTGCACTTCTTCTGGCCGGCCCGCCACTCGCATGGCTGCTCCAGCTGGATGTTGCGCACAAGGTGGCGCCCGAATGTGGTGCCCCACCCCCCCCACCCCCATCTTCTGGATGTGCAGGAAGACAATGAGGTCATCCCCCTTGATTGAAGTCCACATTCCTCAGCAGGTCGTAGTTAGAGAAATTTTATTTGGGGACAAACCTCACAGGGGAGCCGTCCTCAGCGCGATAAGGATCTGCCGTGGAGGGGGAGCTGAAGGCATGCAGCCGCCCTGTAACATATCACTTGGAGCCCAGCCCTGCCGCTCCCTCCCAGTAATTTAAAACACTGACTGTGCTGCTGGTGCCTGGCGCCAGGGTGTTGCGGGCCGTGCCAGCCCGCCGCATTCATCAAAGAAAGGGAACACTTCAGTGTTACCTTTCTTGCATCTGCGGCGGGCTGGCGGGGTTGCAAACTGCTAAGGATTTGTAAGTTACAGATCCTTTGCAACTTGCGTCCAGCGAGGCCCTGGGGGCCGGTTCCTGAGATGAAGCCTACTCCTGCGCTGGAGTCCGGCCCAGATGTGGGCTTAAAGAACCGGCCCCCAGGGCCTCAGAATGATTTCGGACCGGCCATGGGCCGATTGGCCGACGGGTCGATCCGACCCTGCTAATAGCGCGGGATCACGAGTTGGGCGGTCTTGGAAGTCCCCATTCCCCATTGAGCCCATTCGGGAATGCCCCATTCCCCATTGGGCTCAATGGGGAAAATTCGCGCTCTTACCGCCGGCGGATTTCCCGCCGGCGGTAATAGAGCGAATTTTCGGCGGATTTCCCCCCAGCCAAGAGCTGGGGCGAAATCCGCCGAAGCCCTGATTCGGCGGACCCTTAAATCCGACGGTAATAGCGCTACCGCCGGATTTAAGGGTTACCGCCGAAGTCGTGATGAGGCCCTAAGTCAGAAGAACAATAAATCGCAATCACTAGCACGGCAAGGCTGTCTGATACACCACAAATACGGTAAATTTTCTTTCAAGCCAATTGTAGCGTTCTACAGACAAAAATTAATTCTGATTGTCACTTATGGCACAGAAGCCATGCTCAATGCGAAATCAATAAATTGGATAAAGTTCGAGTCAATCTTTTGGCGCAAAATTTTACAATTGCCACTGTCATTTCCGATGCCAAGAATCCAATGCGAGATGGCAACTCAATCACTAGCCTCCATTGTACTGTGGAAACTGGACATTTTTCGGAAATTGCTCACAGACAAAAAAACACCAGCTATTCAAATTCTGAGGCACCATCCAAACACCTTTAACAATACAGTACTCCAAGGATGGAAACAGGACCTCCGACAAGAAATGGCCAACGAGGATATATCAGAAGATCTCTTAACGATGCACCCTCAACATGCGAAAATCAAACTCTTACAGAACGACTGGATAAAAATCATAGAAACAAAAAACAAGTACCAACAGAACTTGAAATGTACGTCAGACATTCGGAAAATACACGAGTTACCTAAATACCTTGTGCTGTTGCCAGATCCATCTATAAGATCAACTTTTCTCAGAATACGCCTGAACATGCTCCCCACAAGATCACATCTCGCCATTACTAAACAGATACCCTCCAAGGACCAATATTGCCGTTTTTGCAATGTGAAAGAAACCACTGAAACCTTGTTCCACCTTAATGGAATGCCCTTTCCTCTTTCCTCAACGGAAACAATATGGTGCCTTCTTTGAACTTTCAGAGCAACAAATGGACACAGAAGAAAGATGGTCTACCTTCTTTAACGGACAAAACAACAAATACACCTATGCAATAGCGCTATTTCTCCAAACCATCCTTGAACTCAACAAATGAAATGACTAACATTTTCTCAACTCCAATCCTTTCTAAACACTCTTGTATAATGAAAAAGTTTATAAATAAACTACAACATTAAATAAAAAAATATATATAAATAAAAGAAAGCCGAGTAACTTTGAGCCCTAAGGTTGTGGACTGAAAGAGATAGCCCTATACTCTATGTCCCACCTTTTGAACAAGCTCACGTGCTTGAGCGTGTGCCCATACAAATGAAGATGTGTATTGTCACTGTAGTTGTCTCTTGGCCAACAATAAGGAATGACCTTAAAGGCCTGTTTTACATTCTTTCAATTTTCTAGAGGTACTTGATAGCAGGCTAAGTGCAACAGCCAATGAGCACTCTATCCTCGCAAGATAGATGAAATGAATCCCTTTGAGTTGGGTAACAATAACATATGTTCTTTGTTCAGAGCTTCAAGAGGCCGTCCTGGGGAGTGGCGGGGGGGGTGCACTCCACAAACATTCATGTTACGTGATTGCGAGTCACCAGTGAACACGAAAACAACATTCTTTGTGTGTCTCTAATAGTGTGAAAATAAAATGAATGATGGACAGGCTGGCCATGTCTAGCACTAGTGATCTGCAACAGGTTCTGGTGTTTGGGTTTCATTTATAGCCAACCCATTTCCCGTAACACCAATCCCAAACACCACAGCTATGTTGGCACGTTTTGCTCAACAAGGAGAGACATTGGCCATCGCGACTGTGGCGGCGCGTTGGCGCCTATGTGCCCTCAATTAGAATATGTGTTCATATAGAGCTTCATTGCAGATTCCTCATGCTTCTAGTTATTATTAACCAATTCAATAAAGCACCAAGGTGGCAGAAACTGCAAATGTTTCAAAAACGCCCCCCTCCACCCCCCAAACCCCAGCTCAACTATTAGTTTACTGTGTAACAATCAATGTAGACCACCATTAAACATGGTTCTTTTTGGAAATAAACACCTGTGCGGTTAAGGGTGGAGGCCACTGAAAGGCTCAAGTTTATCGAGAATTTGCCTATTGGATGCTATTGCATACACAGCTGTTATTAGAATATCAATTACCAGATATTAAAATGCATTTAAATTCAACAACCCACCTGATGACTCTTGTTTTCCACTCTCCCTCGGCTTGTTGACTGCTGAAATAAACACAGAAAGCGTGCCGTTGGCACTTAGTCTGAATTATTTTTTGTGCGCACTAAATCAAGGGTTTCCTTGGCACTATCCAGTGCTTGCTTACCAAGTAGGCAACGCGCCCGCCACATGCACCAGTTCTAGCTTTTTCGCTTTTTCCCCAGGGAACGAATGCTCAGTGCACCCATGAGGTGCAACATGAACTCGGCGTCGAGATTTCACACAAGGGAGATTCCCAGCATAGGTCGGGCTAGTGTAGCATGCCACTGACACCCCACCCCCTCTGGCCACCCAAAGAATTTCCAGAGGAATATGTGCTGCTGTTGGGGGCATTCATCATCCGTTTCATTGCTTTTATGTTTGCTTCTCATACTGCTCTGCCTATCACTCATGTTTCCAAGCCTTTGTTTTGTAGTCATAAATCTTGATAATATGACGAATCGCAAACTCATGCCTATCAGTCAAGGGAATGGTGTATGTTTCACTCTTAATGGACTGGCTTTTATGTCGTATCGGGTTTACCTGGTGACTTCCATAGCCTCGCCAGTAACCACCCCTCCAA
The DNA here is from genome assembly GCF_040938575.1 of Ambystoma mexicanum. Classification (NCBI taxonomy): domain Eukaryota; kingdom Metazoa; phylum Chordata; class Amphibia; order Caudata; family Ambystomatidae; genus Ambystoma; species Ambystoma mexicanum. The sequence goes on along the minus strand of NC_090931.1, from coordinate 572,713,842 downwards.
GCTACCTACATAAATCACCTGGAAATGGGACAGGCGGCCATTTTGTTCTGCTACTGAAACATAGGCCTTTTTGTCCATCCCATCAGTGATTATTTCGCATGTCGACTCACTGGAAAATATAAGATGTAAAAAACCTGACAAACGTTTCTAAAGTTACCAGAGGTGTAGCCAGGATTGTCTTACAAGTGGAGCCTGAAGCTAATGTAGTTGGATCCACTGCAGTGACATTAACAACTGTAGATGCCCACAGAGTGCTGCTGAATGGGCATTTACACGGGTCTTGCCCTGTCTACACCTCTGAAAGTCACCCGTTTTGTTTTCCTTATAACAGGGGGATTCCAGTATACACCTGATTAAAAACACACATTGAGAAAGGAGATAGTTGGGCTTTTGTATAGTGAAAGGCAAGTTGCTGTGTCGAAGGGCAAGGGGTGCTGCTGTGGGATTCGGATCTTTGGGAGAAGTAGTGCAGTCGATGGAGCCACATGAAGGAGCGCAGGATGGGAGAAGTACCAAGGGCATTGGGAGGAGAACAGGGGGGTAGCCACCAGAAAAGGCAAGGGGCATGTGAGAATGGTGCACGGGAGAGAATGTGCATAGGTGCACAGTGGACGGGGGGAAGGAGCACCCAGTAGAAAGTGTGGGGGACTTGTGCATTGCTACTGCCACTGTTGTACCCGTTTCTTGTGTGTAAGGGAAGCTTGCACAACAACACTCCCTATGGTGAGCCTGTGGAGACTTGGGTGTGTGTGTGACCCTTGTGCTGCTGCGGTTCACGGATGAGTCTGTGCTGTGAGCACTGGAAGCTTACACTGCTCCCACAAGTGCTTAAGACATTGGCGCTGCTGCTCATTTTTCAGAGTGAGTGTGAGAGTAGGAGAGTGTGTGTGTAAGCGTGAGTATGAGAGTATGAGTGTGTGTGTGTTGTGGCTTCCTGCTTTATTCATATGCTCCGATCCTGTACAAAGGGAAAGCTCGTGATGCCTTTGCTCATGGGTACCTGCGCTTTGCTCAGGCCTATAATGTGTGCCCCCAGAGCTGTTGCCCACCTGTGAAACCCACAGAACCTTTGCTTACTGCTATAATAGCTTTTTGCAAGTGGTTATTTAGGGTATGAGGTCCCTGTTGGCTGACTTTTGCTGTTTTGGAGTGCAGAGGCCACCAAACCTATCCCGCAACAATCTACAGCCACTCATCCCCTACCCCTTGCAATGAATTGCCATGGTGGGGCTGATGGTACTGCCATACTAGCCAAGGAGCAGTCAACACAAACCAAAGGCTGCGTAATTTTAAATGCACTCCTACCACCTAAAGACAGATCAATATCAAAGGGGCTAACTTATCACAGATGGGCAAGGGCGACCACAGACAGCATTTTGAGAGAGGTCACCACAAGCCTCAACACCGCCTCAGCCAGGCCAGGCAAAATGAGGCACGGAACCCGAGAAATTGACTCTGGTGATCATGCCGCCCTCAGCATTCTAATCTTCCAAGTAGGGCAACAACACCACTCCTTACTCGTCATAAAGCTGCCGACCAATAGAGCCAGTACTTTTGTAAACATTCAGGGTGCTGACTTGATCCTGAGTGACAGGAGATAGAGCTGAGTGTGTTGACTTCCTACTGTAAGGCGAATATGCTAGTGATCTGCAGGTCTAATTGGGATGTGGTGGTAAGCATCTGTAAACATCAAGGATGCCACCCAGACTCCCCGTTGGTCGGTAGAATGATCATTGGGAGCATCTACATCTTGAAATGAATATCCAACATGAACTCGCTCACACTTTTTAGATTCAATGCCATCCAGTAACCTCCGACACCTTGGCTACGAGAAACATCATTCAGTTGCATTTTTGTTTACAAGGCTTCTGGGGACACTGGCAATGCACTTCTTTTTGAGAAGCACCCAGATCTCGTCTTGCTGTGCTGCCCTTGATTTCGCATTCAACGGCATGGCATTCTCAGTAGTCCCATCCAAGGCTGTTGTCTGGAAACTTCTTACTTGTACTCCTTGTTGGCCACTTGTCCCTGGGGTCTAATACTGATCTCTTCCATGTCGGGTAGAAAACTCAGACCCTCCCTCCCAACGTATGGGTCTTGGCAAAGTCAGTAGCGCTGTTGCCTTTATTAAGATTGGACTTTGTGTTAAAATTGACGATGGGCTGATATATCCCAAAAGAATGAGCACCCACTATTGGCTTCCCCTTTCAGTCTTTCTCTGATTGGATGATAAAATAGAGTTTTCTGTGGGTGAGATCTTTTTCTATTCCTCAGTGTACCCGCTAGTTTTTTCTGCTTATGGACTTTGTCCACTTTATACACCACCTGATCCTCGAACTGCTTTGCTCCCAGAAACGGCAAGTGCAGGGCCACATTCCTTTGCGAGTTATCTGTGGTCAAGTCCCAGAGCCTGCTACTGCTCTTTATTTATTTATTTATTTATTTATTTATTTATTTATTTATTTATTTATTTGTAAAGCACTGGGACATTGCCTGTCAGGCATAGAAGTGCAGGGACAAACCAAACAACAGAAACACATATAGCAGGAATTAAACAAACGAGATCAGCAGGGGGAGTCCAAAGAGAATTACTCAAAAAGAAGAGTCTTTAGTCTGCGTTTAAAGGACGATATTGTACTGCACAATCTTTGATCCGGGGCCATGGCATTCCACAGCTGAGGGGCTGGTACAGAAAAACATCCATCGAGAACCAGCGATAGCTTGGTTACGTGCGCTTGTAGCAGTCCTGAGCTGTTAAACCGTAGCGTTCGCCTGACTGGGCGCCATGTTAGCTGTTTTACCAAATACAGGGGACTTTTCCCGTAGAGGCATGCATGAGTGATACATAATGTCCGGAATAACTGAGTAAAATCCGTTTTTGAATAGGAAGCTAATGAAGTGATCTTCTTGCTGCAGGCACATGATCAATTCTTCGAAGGCCTGTAACCACTTGAGCCACATTATTCTGGACGGCTTGCAAACGATTGAGCTCTCCCTTGCCAATGCCCTGCAGAAGGCTGGCACAATAGTCAAGGCTAGAGCCTATAATCACACAAGCCAGTGTTACACTATCTGCTACATCCAAGAAAGACCTAATTTGTGCCAGTAGCTAGATGTAATAAGATGAGCGGGACACAAGATTGCTGATATGCGCTTTCACTGAAAGTTCTGGAACCAATACTGCACTCAGCTTTTTTTTTTTACTTTAGGTATTGTAGCCAGCTGACACTCAGCAACTTGAAAGGTGGAATAGGCAGAGTCCATTTTTTGCAAAGCTTTGGTGCAGTGCCGACCATCGTAATTTCGGTCTTTGCATTGCTAAGAACTAGACCCTTAACCATCATCCACTGCTGGATTAGATTGTAGGTGTTGTTAATAGTCAGCGAATCAAGCCCATAGTTGCTAGTGAGAGGAATAAGGCACTGGGTGTCATCTGCATAGTTTGTATACAAAATGCCTTCTGCATCCAATAGATCAGAAAGGGGACGAGTGAAGATATTGAACAGTTCTGGGGACACACATGATCCCTGCGGCACCCCACAATCTAACTTATATCCCTCTGTCATAATATCCTCATGGAAGACTCTGGAAGTTTGATTAGATAAGAAAGATAGAACCCAGATAAAGGCATCTCTAGAAAAGGAGTCTGGCAGCCAGGATGGTGTGATCCACAGGATCAAATTCCACTGTGAGATCAAGCAACATCAAAAGGGAGGTTTTGCCCTCATTGAACTGCTGAAGAATACTTGTTTTTAAATCCAAGAGAGTGGATTCCTGTGCTATGGTTACTTCTGAACCCTGATTGTTTATGGCCAAGAATGTTATAAAAAGGTTCTACAAAGTTTTGAATTTGGTGGTACACCACCTTATCTAGGATCTTCAGAAGGAACAGGGAGTTTGTTATAGGATGAAAGTTGCCTGGCAGATTGGGATCAAGCAATGTTTTTTTCAGAAGAGGCGATACCCATGCCTGTTTGATGGCTGTTGGAACAAGATTCTCCCTGAAAGAGATGTTGACACAATTTGTAATCAGTGCATAAGAAGGGCTGCTCAGGACTTCACAATGGACGCAGGACAGCTATCGCCTTTACAAATTGTGGGTTTGATTTTTAACAGCAGGTCAAGCATAACGGATTCCGATGTTTCTGAGAACTCAAAGAGGGGCAAAGGTGCAGTTAGTTTAACAATTTTACTTAGATCAGGGGATCCCTTGAGGAGGCCCAGATCGTTCACAGTCTTCCTTGATCGTTTCAATTTTATGCCTCATAAAGTTCTGGATGTTGGTACACCAAGTAATGTCTTTCATAACTAATGAGGTGGGAGGTCACCGCTCCTCAAGTTCACTTAGGATCTTAAAGAGTTCCTTCGAACTCAACAACGTCCTTTTAATTATTTTCCTATAAGAGATTTTCTTAGCCTCACAGGTGGCACTTTTATGTGCCTTGGCTGCTGCTGAATAGATGATTTTGTCTTCCGGGGATGACGACTTCCTGAATTTCCAGGGTATAACAAAGTTTAGAGAGTCGGGACTTGACTATTCTTTGTTTTAGAGGTGCATGTGCATTAACTGCCCGAGTCATCACTTCCTCATAGGCCAAAGCCAGTTGAGTAGATGAGTTGAAACTGGAAAGGTTATTGAGAATTGGAGCAGAAAAGGGGGACAATGCAACTGGAGTGAGTTTGCGCAAATTACGGAACAAGACTTTCGTTAGTGGGTCTCTGACCTTTTTGTTTGTCAGTGACTGAGGGATCTGAAATTGTATAAAATAATGGTCTGACCAGGCACATGGACAGTCCCCCATAACTCCTAACTGCAGTTCTTAATTTGTGGGTGTGTTTGCCGGGCTAAGACCCGGGACTTTTTTCTGAGCAGCAGCACTTATTGTCTCAGACTCGATTCTATTGTGATGTGGTATTTTGACAACTTCTTTTTGCAACTGCCAGTATTAGTCACACAACAAGCAACAACAGTGTGAAGCATGCCATTGTTGCAAGTGCTGGGTATCCAGTTTTATGAAAAGCAATGAACCATAAGGTGACAGCTGGATGCTTGTTCTGTTCATACAAGCACACTGTTTCTTTCAACCTACATGACATTGGTGTCACTCTTCTACTGTAAAATCTGACAGCACTACTACAGTACGGCATGACCGTGTAGCGTAGGCGGTAGCAAGGGAGTCAGGATAGCAACTGCAGCTCACCCGTTGGCTCAAATGGATGTTCCTATTTTCACATTTCAGGTGAACAGGTTTTTTCAAACCTTTTTAAGCCCACCTTAACTTTCTTGGTGCTGCTAAAACATACATGGCCAAATGCTCCAGCCACAAGGCTGTCAGGACTATACTGCACTGATGATCCCTAATAAGGGTGAAACCAGGTATGCAGTTGTCCTGATGATCTTGCAAAATGTCTGTCTTAGGTTGATTAAGCTATATATAAAGTAGTACTGCCCTCTTAGACAAAGACAATTTCCTGGCGAAAAAGGTCTGCATTTAGGCTAATTTGCATACCCACAATGCATTGCTGTTGTGGCTCAGAACTGGAGGTGAACTTCCAGCGATGGCTACTAGGGGCGCTATGGAGTGTGTGACTTGGCTCCAATTGATTTTCCTAATTTCACATTTTAGGTGAAAGCGTTTTTTTCAAACCTTTTTAAACCTGCCATAACTTCCTTAGGGTATATATAGCGTGCGTGTAGTTATGGTTAAGCTGCTAAACCCATAGGAAGACCACTTTTTCATTTGGTGAGGTTTCGTGCAGGGGGGGGGTTTAGAGGGGGGTCCCAATTTGTTTTTTTTCCATAGATTGAATGGGCAAAAACTTTGCGCACGGCTACAGCCCGAACGGCTTAATGGATTTGTACCAAATGTGCAGCAGGAGCGGGGGCTTTGATCAGAAAGTGTGCTTTTGTGTGTTTGGTGGGAATCTGATCAGTACTTTTGCTGCAAACAACTGGAATTTATGTCTCTAAAATGAGTGATATCTGGGTCCGCTCTGCTGACCCATTTGCCTGTTTCGTTCCGCGGACAGAAGTGTCATTGGCTTGCGGTACGGCGTGCTGTCGGAGAACTTTGGACGCGGCCGGTGGTTGGCTGGAGGGAAGCGTGCTCTGTGTCAAATTCTTTTGGGCAAACGCCACCATTGTGTATCAGAGGATGGCGGATGGGTCTTGAAAATATACCGTACACCATGTGTTGGCCGCAAGAAGGGAGGGAAAGGGTGGTGGAGTGAGAAGTGGTTCATGTGACATAAGTAAATAGGTGGAAGAAGACAGAGGAGTGGCTGCAGTAATTGTGCGTATATTGCCAATTCGCGGGTACCTAGACAGGCAACTACTTTGTGTGGTGATTGGAGGCAGCTGTCGTAATGGCCCGATAGCTTCTGCCGCGACCTGTTTACGGCGACCTCTTTCCGTGGTGAGTGGTGGCAGGTGAATATTAGAAGGGGAGTGAATTGCACATGAAATAGGTTGGGTGGGAGCGCGGGTGGCTGTGCTCTGCGGATGGATAGCTGTAGTTGGGCACATGGTGCCATGCATGGGTGCAAGAAGTTGCGGTGGGTCTGTTGAAGGATTATACTATTGGGTGCATGGCCTAAGGCCGTAGGCTGTAGGGCATGCACTCAAGAGCCTAGGCCTTCAGCACACCCACCACAGCAATGCATGCCTGACTCTGCATCCATAGAGGGTGGTGCTTGCATAGTGTGGTGTGTGCAGATTGGCTGGAGTAGGGCCAATGTTGTGAACAGTATGTGGGTAAGTTGGCAGTGACACAATACTTTGTGAATGGGAGTGGGTATGGCCGTACTATGTGAATGAAAGTGCACAGGGGTGCAGGAGACAGTGGGCCTCATTACATGTTAGCCAGTCTGGATTTAATGGTGCCGGTAAAACCGTACCGGCAGCGTTTTACGGACTGGCCAACTACGAGTTTTGTGGCCATGTGGTGTTACGCCGGCCAGGTCTGAACTGGCGGGCGTAACGCCACCGGCTGCAGACTGACGTGGAAACACCGGCACCATTACCGCAGGGTGCCGGTGTTTCCACAGGCCCCATTCCCATGGAGTCCTATGTGACTCCACGGGAATGGGGAGTAACGGAATGCCGGCTCTGGAATTACCGGATCACCAGGGCTGTAATGCCCTGGTATTTCCGGCAAGTCTGGAGCCAGTAAATCCCCACAAGTCCGGCAGCAGCCTGACGGTTTTACCGGCATGGCTACCACCGAACTCGTAATGAGGCCCAGTGTTTTGTTTCTAAATTATGGTAACTGTTGCAATATTTTGCTGCATAGCTCCATGGCGGTGCGCAGGTTGGGTAGGAGTGCTGGTGGCAGTGGTGTGTATTTGGATTGTCGTGGTTGGTGACAAGGTGACATGCATGGTGGCATTACATTGCAGTGGGTATGTTCAAGGCCTAGACTATTGGGTGCATGGCCGAAGGCCGTAGGCCATGCACTCAAGAAGCTAGGACTTGAGCACACCCACGGCAGTAATGCATTTTTGACTCTGCATCAGTTTGAGGGTGATGACTTGTACAGAATGGGTGTGGAGGACATTTCAGACGCAATAGAGCAGCAGAAGTGAGCTGCCATGCTGTATGTTTGGTTTCGCAGGTCAGGTGACTGTTAGAACATGGTAACGTTTTTCATAAGTGATTGGAGATGGTGCAGTGAAAAGTCACGCAGTGTGGGCACTGGTTGCAGTGTTTGCATACTGTCAATATGGTAGAAGGTCTGGTTGAAGGGCAGCTTATATGTGCTTGGATAGTGTGCTGTGTACAGATTGCTTGGAGTAGGGGCAATGTTGTGAACATTTTGTGGTTAGATTGGCTGTGACACAATACTTTCTGAGTGGAAATGGGTAAGACAATAGTATTTGAATGAAAGGGCGTAGGGGTGCCAGAGACAGTGTATTGTTTGTAGATTATTGTAACTGTTGCATTTAACGCTGTATAGCTCCATTGCAGTGCAGAGGTTGGGTAGGAGTGCTGGTGGCAGTGGTGCGTATGTGCACAGTGGTAGTTGGTGACATGCTGACATGCATGGTTGCATTACGGTGTGGGGAATGTGTGCAAGGAGCACACCCACTGCAGCAATGCAGGTTTGACAGTGCATCAGGCACAGGGTGGTGATCTTTGGAAAATGGTGTGGAGCACATTGTAGACGTGCTACAGCCTCACAAGTGAGTTGAAAAGCGTGTATTGTGCGTTCCATGGTTGTGGTGATAGTTGCAACATGCTACAGTATTTGGTGTATGGCAGGAGATTGTGCAGTGTGAAGTTGTGCAATGTGGCCACAGGGTGCAGTGTTTATATATTGTGAGTATGGAAGAGGGTATGGTTGAAGTGCAGCTTATATGTGCGTGGTTACTCTCCTGTGTGCATATTTATTGAAGTAGGCCCAATGTTGTGAAGCTGTTGTGCTTAGGTTGCCAGTGACACAATACTTTGTGAATGACAGTGGGTAGAGTTGGTGCAAGCTGTGGTATGTTTGTGGATTCTGCTAATTGTGACACATGTTCGTGAATTGGTGTTTCATGGTGTGGGAGAGTTGGGTAGAAGTGCTGCTACGTATGTTACGTTTATGCATAATGTTAGCTGCCCACATGGTCACATGCATGGATGCATAGTGTTGTGGTGGGTGTGGGCAAGGGCTGCACTGTTGTGTAGGTGGCCAAAGGTGTGCTGGGTGCACCTCAGGGTCTTTGTGGATTCTGCAATTGTGCATTCTTAAGCAGAAGTTTCTGGTGGAGGGGCTTTGGAATCAAACGGAACGTATACTGATTGTGTTTAATGGTAAATATGGAATGGTGTACAGAAATGATAGTGTGCAATGCAGAGGTTTTGTATGTGATTGCTGCATGCATTTTTGAATGAGGGAGGCCCAGCTGGGCCGTGGCACAAGAGACGGGACAGAGGGAAAGGGGCAGAGGCTCGAAGCCTTTTGTGCGAGAGAAGATCACACACACGTAGGATAAAGCGAGGTACCAAAAGGTGAATCAGTAGCGCTTAGAGACCTGAATCCTGATAGTGACTTGATAGTTTTGGTAGTTGATTGTGTTTACAGTCCACAGTACTATAGTGGTGTTGGGGGCGTATGGCTGTCTGGCCTCCGGACTCGGAATCATTCAGTCCTTAGCTGCGGGCAGTACGATCTGAATCATGAGGCTGCTGGCTCCAGACAATCTCAGTGGTCGAAGTGGGTGGGAGCAGTTGGGAGTCGTGCTCCTCTACTTTTTCAAATTAAGTTTTACTGTTCCTATACTTTTATTTTAAAAATAAACTGTTTTCCGGAATGGTTTAATTTTCAAATAAATGTGTAGGAAGAAGTTGAAACATGCACCGTCAGTGCACTGCACTGAACATTCCCTTAAAAAGCAGGTGCATGTGTTTAAGAGTTTGTATTGTGTTTGGGAGGGGGCGTGGTGAGGGGGTTTGTTGGGAGTGGGTGCAGGGCAGGAGGGAACATAGTTCCACTACTTCTTTTCTTACACTTCGACCACTGGGCAATCTCTATTATATCTGGGCTCCACACATGTTATCAGCCTCTTTTGTATCACTGAAAAACCTTGGCTAACTGATCCCTTCCAATTTTTCTGTAAGTCTGTTTCATTTCTGGTTAAAAAAATAGAAAAACTGAGCTGTTTTTTATGGGGTTAGTGAGTTAATAAACTGCCGAGCTGCTAAGGCCATGGCAGCCCTGTAATCTCTACCGTGTATTCTAATATATCTGGACTTACTTTGTGGTACTGTAAACACTCAAGATCGGTAAGATCTAACAAAACAATTGTGATTAACAATGCTCTTTAAAAGTAATAGCAAGGAAGAGGACTTCAAGGAAAGCAGGACTCGATATAAACGTGTAACCTTAGCGCAGGCTCACATCAGTGACAACGTACGGTGAAAGTGCGCATGCGCGAGCCTGTTAATAAAGACGGTCTGTGAGGCAGTTGCCACCGGGACCCTGGAAAGCACAGACGTATGTCTCCTGTCTCAGTGATTGTGTGCGTGTGTGTGCGAGTACAGGGCGGCCAGAGGCACGGGCTCGCCCATCACATTGGCGACGAGGATGGGATCCAACGGAGGGAGCGGTTTGACACGCGCGAGTGTGTCAATCACCGGCATTTTCTTCATTGCGCATCCTGAACCCAACGAGAGCGATGGCGGCCATGTCCTTTTCAGCACGTAAGGTAGTAGCGGCCCGCGAGGGTGCTCGTGCGCTGCCCATGTGCTAAGGGATAACTAACAACCCCATTTTTGGAACTTCTGCAGTTCTCCAGTCCAGGAGGACTGCAGTGAAGCCTGTGACCAGAGGGTCCTGATGCCAGGATGGTCATCTAGGTGTTGAATGACAGCCGAGTGCCTGGGAGGATCATCACTGCAGTACCGCATCACCACAGCTCATGCATCCAGATATGTCAACATCTGTCTAAGTCAGGTTTGCGGCCTCTAACCGTGTTCTGAGGTGCCTGTGCGACCTGTGAAGATGGCGGAGAGTGATGGAGAAGCACCAGCGGCGCAGGTGGTGGTGCGCAGACAACATGGTTCGTTACTGCCAATGCAGGAATTTGACACTTCGGGCCCACCTTCAAAATTGGGCCCAAAATGGTTACTGTGGATAAGAAAATTAGACATGTACTTCACAGCGACCGGAGAGACCAACGATGATGCAAAAAGAGCGACACTGCTCTACTCAGCAGGGATGGACGTTCTCCGCATTTATGAGTCTCTAAACCTGCAAGTGGTGACGTACGATGCTGTTAAAATGGCCCTTAAGAACTATTTCATTCCGTTATCTAATGTGGATTTCGACAGATTTCTCTTTTGCGGCGAGAAACAGTGTGAGGAGGAATCCTTTGACCAGTTCTGCGCACGTCTGGTGGGACAATGAAGAGGTCATGGTCCGCAATCAGGTGATCCAAGGTTGCAGTTCGCGCAAGCTACGCAGACAGATACTGCGGGAGCCAGTCATGACTCTAACTCAAATATTAGATAGCAGTCGAGTATATGAGTTGGCCGAGACGAGAGGTGCGAAGATGAACGCAGCAGTACGCCCGGGGTAGTCGGAAGAGGCGTTTGCAGTCGGGAGGCAAGCTTCGTCGAAAGCTTGCTGGGGCCAGAAGCGCCAGGATGCGGCTCCAGCGCATGGATCTGCGACTATTTGCCAGTACTGTGGGTATGATCTGCCTCACTCTGATGATTGTCCCATCAAATCAAGGGTCTGCGGTAGGTGCAACAGTCCAGGTCACTATGCCAGGATGTGTCGCGCTGCAGCACCGGTGACCACTCACCGAGGGCCGGCGAGGACAAGCGGAGGCGGGTTTAGGAGGCAATGGAGCATTGTGACATTAGAGCAAGACGCTCAAAGACTCAACATCGCAGAAGAAGAGGAGGAGGAAGAGGAAATCTTCTTTATTTCGAATCTTGTGACAGGAGTACGGAAAAGGAGGCAGTCTACGTGTGTTGTAGACATTCAAGGCGTCCCCAAACAGGTACTGATAGACACAGGGGCCTCTGTTTATGTGCTTGCCACCGACCACTACAGGGCACTCCCGGGGCCGCCACCGCTGGACATGTCAAAAGCAAAGATTTTCACTTTTGGGAGTGATACCCCGCTACCCATTCAAGGGGTGTTTGTGGCACCCGTTACCAAGGGGACCAAGACCATCAAGGCCCGATTCTTCGTCACCGACGTCAGCCCACACTCACTGCTCAGCTGCGCTGCGTCGGAGGCGTTGGACATGGCGCACTTTGCCCTCGAGGTGTACCAGGTGGACATAGATCAACAACTAGTCAAGTTTTCTGGCCTCTTTCAAGGGGTGGGCAAGTTGAAGGCTTGACCCAGTGCATCTTCACATTGATGACACCATCCGGCCCACCGCCCTCAAACATAGACGAATTCCGTTCCATCTCCAGGAGCAAGTTGAGAAGTAACTCCAACTGCTAGTCGAAATGGACATCATAGAGAGGGTGGAGGGGCCGACACCCTGGGTATTGCCCATTGTAGTGGCGCCAAAGCCGAAACAGCCAGGTGCTGTCCGCATCTGTGTGGACATACGTCTCCCAAATGCTGCCATTAAACGGGAAAGGCACATAACACCAACGCACAATGACATTGTGGGAGAACTACAAGGGGCCAGAGTATTCTCGAAGTTGGACCTGAGGTCGGGCTACCACCAACTAGAGCTCCACTCAGATTCGAGATATATTATGACATTTACCACACACGAGGGTCTCTATCAGTTTAAACGCCTGAGTTTTGGCATTTCATCTGCAGCGGAAGTCTTTCAAAATGCCATCATGGGAGCGCTGGCTGGCCTGGAAGGGGTACTCAGTATGAGTGATGACATTCTGGTTTTTGCTGAGTCCAAGGCCGAGCATATGAAGAGACTGGAGTCCATTTGCATAGGTTGAGCGAGCTGGGCCTTACCTTGCACCGTGAAAAGTGCGAGTTTTTCAAAGACAGGATTGGGTTTTTTGGTTTCATCTTCCATGCCAGTGGTGTTTCGCCAGACCGGAAAAAGTCAGAGACATCCGCGAGGCGGCGGCATGCCCAGTCCCCCACGGAGGTGCGTAGTTTCTTGGGGATGGTTAACTACTGCGAGCGGTTCATCAGGGGACTGGCATCCCTTTTCGAGCCTCTCAGAGCACTGACTAAGAATGAGGCCACCTGGGTGCGGGACAAGAGAGAGCAGGAGGCCTTCCATGAGATCAAAAGAGTCCTGTTGGATCGTGACACAATGGCATATTTTGACCCCACTGCAGAATCAGAGATTGTGGTGGACGCCAGCCCAGTGGGACTGGGCGCTGTTCTTATGCAAGCTGACACGAGAGGTGACATGTGCCCCATTGCATACGCGAGTAAGGCTCTCACGGACACGGAGGGATGCTACTCGCAGATCGAGAGGGAGGGGTTGGCCATCCTTTGGGGCTGCCGGCATTTTCGTCTGTATATTCTTGGCAAACCTGTAACGGTCGTGATGGAGCACAAGCCTCTTCTGCCCATCCTAGCGGGTGTGTCGTCAAAGCCCCCCCCCCCCAAGGATAGAGCGCTGGATACTTGCGCTCATCAAGTACGGGGTCGAGTTGACATACCGACCAGGAACTAATAATTCTGCGGATTACCTCTCCCACCACCCGAACTACGAGCGGGCAGAGGGTCTCAGCGAGATGGTGGATTGCCAAGAGTTGGTGCACAACATTGTGGAGGGCGTGATGCCTGTGGCGCTGTCCAGGGTAGTAGAGGCCGAGGAATCGTCTAAGGACGAAGTGTTTCGAATCATCCAGGCCGCGGTGAGAAGTGGCGATTGGAAAGAGGTGCTCCAGAACAGTGCCAGGCGGGAAGTGAGGCCTCAGAAGGACCTTCAGGTGCTCTCGAGGGTGAAGGACGAACTCTCGATATCGAACGGCGGTCTACTGCTGCGGGGAAGGCAGATTGTCATTCCACAGGCCCTGAGAAATTGCGTCCTAGAACTGGGACATACGGGACATCAAGACGAAGGCGCGGCTGAGACCCAAAGTATGGTTCGCCGATCTGGAAAGCCTAGTGGAATTGTACGTGAAGAGGTGCCTGGCGTGCCAAGCGGCGAGCCCCGTAGAGAGGGCTCCACCCATCAGCTCCACGGAAAGGAGTGAGAGTCCGTGGGGCACCGTCCATGCCGATTTTGGATCGACGGCGAGGGGCATGTACTTTTTGGCAGTGGTTGACCAATGGTCGAGGTATCCGGAAGTGGAGGTGATGGAATCAACAGCGACCGACCACACCATCAGGGCTTTGGACAAAATGTTTGCGACTCATGGTTTTCCCGAAATTCTGTGCTTGGACAACGGTCCTCCATTCACGGGGAGCCAGTTTGCCCAGTACTTGAAGGAAAAAGGCATCCAACACCGGAAAGTCTCGCCCCTCTGGCCTCGGGCGAACGGCAAAGCCGAAAGACTTATGAGGACCCTTAAAATGTTCAGAATATCGGCAAATGGAGGGGGTGACCTATGGCAGAAATTGGTCGAGTTCTTGAGGGAATACAGAACCACGCCTCACCAGTCCACGGGGGTTGCCCCAGCCGAAGCTTTGTTTGGATGCTGTCAGAGAGGTTTGATCCCGGAGATTGAGGGCCGAGAGCCCGGGGTTATCGACAATGAGAAAGTCCATGAGGAGCGAGCTGCACGCAATGCGAAGGAGAGTGCAAGGAGGGGTTTGCAAGATAAGGAGGTGGCCGTCGGAGATTCTGTGTTAGTGCGGAATCGTAGACCTGAAGGGAAACTGTCACTACCGTACGAACCCCAGCCGTGGACTGTTAGCCATGTCAAGGGGACAATGGTCACTGCGGCCAACGAGCGTGGGACCGTCACCCGCAACCGGTCCTTCTTCAAAAAAGTGGATCTCCCATGTGCAGAAGCCAATCCAGATGAAGGAGCCTCATCGGAATCTGTGGTCGAGAACCCCGTAGCTGATTCGCCACTGGATGTGCCGCTGCGGGCTGATAGCCCCGCTGTGGCCCCACGGAGCAGCAGCCGATATCCGGTGTGACAGGATCGCAGACTGCCTGCTCGTCTCAAGGACTATGTCCTGGACTCAGGAGACTGAGCCGACGTCCGAGTCAGGTCAGCGACCCACGTTGGGTCTAGCTATAATTACCATGTTTAATGTGTTGATGCCAGTTTTGTTTTGGTTAAAGAAAAAAAGGGATGTGACGTCTTACGGTGAAAGTACGCATGCACGAGCCTTGTTTCGGGCCGTGCATGCGCATTAGTAATAAAGACGGTCCATGCGGCAGTTGCCGCCGGGACCCTGGAAAGCACAGATGTATGTCTCCTGTCTCAGTGATTGTGTGCGTGTGTGTGCGAGTACAGGGCGGCCCGAGGCACGGGCTCGCCCATCACAACATCCTTCCCTCACTTCTGGCCATAACAATGTCTGTCAAGGATCATCTTTCCTGGGGCGTGCTTAGAAACCCCCAAAATAAACTCATGTAGAAACAGCATCAGAAAATGATTATTTTCCCAGAATTACTGGACATCTATATAAAGAATGTCTTTATGCATACAACATAGTACCAGCTATTCTCAATACAAGCTGCGGTAAAATACACCATTACACTTGCACACGTAAAGTACCATCATTAACACCCGAGACCTTATACTTTTAAGGTCATGTTTGTGTGGGTCTGGGCAGTAAATTGTACATTTTGGAAGCCATTTTCCGGAATGTTCACTGGGGGAACCCCTCCACCCTGCCACCCTCCTTGCTGGGAGTCAGTGACGCTAGCTGCTCTCGTTCGCTTACAAATCCGCCCGGCTAAATGTTCAGCCCCACAACCTTTGTACGTCACCAGCCGCCACTGGATTGGATAAACATGAGCAGGAACAGAAAGTTAGGGTATGTGATGTGTGTTTCTTCATGACATATATTATTTTTTTTGCACGTTTTTATCATTTTAAAACATTACACAAACATTCCTTCCGTTATGCATATAAATGATACGTTCCCCTTTCCCAAGCCCAACCAAAGACATTTCCTAAGATTTAATGATTCTAAAGTCACAATAAAAGCTGCATTAGAAACTCATGGTAGAGTAAAAACGTAGATATGAATTACACTTATTTCTAACAAAATAACAACTACTCATTGCAACTAATACAGTTTAAACAAGATCCACCCTCATTAAAAAAATGATAAAGGGTATTTTATGACATATTTATGAGGACAGCAGACTTCACTGAGTGAAAAAAGTAGGGGCGAGTGCTGGGGGGTTGGGAGGGAAGATGCACTAATAGAATGCACGAGTAAAATGAGAGCAAGCAGCACTCGGATCTGGCTCATTCATTGGGTGGGAAGCAGGACTCACATGTAATCTCCACCAGATGAGCCCATGAGACACCCGCTGTCCTTGGGGTGTTGGGCCTGTCCTCTGCAGCACCACAGGAATTCCCTGGCAGAGTCCATAGAGCTGCTTTCCTCCTCCGAAGCAGATGCAAGGCGAGCAGCCAGCTTTTGTGATCATGTCATAGGAGAGCTTGCTGATAGCGGCTTCTGTGGCCAATGGCTAAGCTTGCTTGTTTGCTTATTGTTTTTAATAGGCAGAGTTATGCCTCCTGGGGAGACTGCTTGGCACCAGAAGGAAGATGCAGAGAAAAAACAGGATTACATCAGAAAGAGGTACCCAGTACAGGAATGAGTCCATGGCTGTGAAAGAAACCACTCACACCGAGAAGGCCCATTGGGTTCCAAAACCAACAAAAGTATGGGTGCCCATGGAATCACAATCAGGCTTTGGGTAAGTCCGAAGTCCACCCTGAGGTCCCACAGAAGAAAACCAGGTGGCTGAGGGAAGGGAGCCTGGAGTACTCCGGCATGTCGTTTTGTCGGCTTTGTGAGGGAACTACTAAGGATAAATACTGATGAGCTGCATTGGCCCCTCTCCCTCCTCCCCCACAAGTTGAAACAGTTGATTTGATGTCCATAGAGTGGCATAGCAAGAAGGGGATGCTCAATGAAACAGAGCTTCCCCACAGAGTCCAAGAGGATGGAGGAAAGGGGAGCCAGGAGGGACCTGGCAAGCAGAACAGGGAAGCGTAGATCGCGAAAACAGATTCTACAACCACAGGACGGGGGGAGGTTCAGCAAATTGTTATCAAGTGTACTTTGAACCTGGACAGTACTGTATGTTGATCAAAATCTCTCACACTCACCTCACCTCTACCAGGTCAGGCCATGGCATTCAGCCATGGCAGCATGGTCATCAAGCTATGGTAAGCCGAAGCCTCATGCCACATCGGCTGGCAGCCAGGTGTCTCCAGGCTGCTCCATGACCCATAAGGTCACCCGTGGCAATCCACCAAATTTGCCACTTTCTTTTTTCGGATGCACCAGCAATGCGGCACCATTTCTATCCACCCCTTTATGCCATCATGCCACATCCATCTGCCATACTACTATGCCAGGCCAGCAATGCTAGCCCCTGCTCCTCTAAGCAGCTTATGGAGTAGGTCATCTCCCCACTAGGTGCTAACTGTGCAGCTCTTGAAGCAGCCTACTGGAAAGACTCTGTGGGAGATGCCACGGCTAGACCTGTTCCTTTTATGGGTCAGCGAGTGGATGGTTCTAAAGGGGCACCTATCACAAAGTACTGATTTACAAACAGCCCCCTTTTCTGGTGGCGGTGCTACCTCACAACCACTGCATGCCTGTATTTAGTACAAGGCAACAGGTGCTCGGGAGATGCTGCGGTATATAGCTGCTGCTGAGCAAAATCTGCCAACCTCTAAATCTCCCGCTGCCCATCTGAGCAGTACCACCCATCATATTTAAGATGACAATTCTGGGTAGGAATTGGATATGGTTCATGGAGCGAGCACTACATGGATTAGAGGTGATAGTGCCTTCGACCTACACCAAGGGGAAAGAGTCCTCTAATTGGTTGACAGAGAGGGGAAGAAGGAACAGAGCCTATGTTGCAGCCTCCAGCCTTGACAGTGGCCCAGATAGTTCCAGGGAAGTGGCTGCATGCCACGCGGAGGCCGTGAGGCTTACAGGGGTGTGGAAGCCGATCACACTCTCCTGCATGAGCCCAGTATAGCCATATTTGTCGCATGATATGCTCGGAACCCTAGTCTTGCATCCTCAGAACAGATCCATACTTAGCCTTGCACTGTGGCTAACCTCCCTGGTGATACTTGCCACATCCATTGTCGGTGATCATTGATACCAGACAAATATGCAACAGCACTGCAAGCGCTGACAAAGTCAGTGACAACAGAAGTTGCAACTGCAATTAGTACCTTCACAAGCCTGGTGCTGAACACTGTGGGAAGTGTTCAGCACCAGGCTTGTGTAGGTACTAAGTGCATTTGCAACTTCCGTTGTCACTGTGGAATTGATGGGAAGGCATTGCCCTATATGCCATGCTCCACTCTGCATTTGCTAATTTTTTTAAGATTGCCGTAGGCCTAAAGGGGTCAATACGATAGCCATGATTGCAAATGTATAGAATAGCTATTCTCCATGCGTTTGCAGCAGAGGAAGGTTTTGTACCCAACCATCTGCAGGCCAGAAGACTGCTGAACCCAAACATTTTGTGCACCTTAAAAGGCTGAGGATACAGGTGAATGGTGCACTCAAATGACAGTAAAGGCAGAGGAATAATGAACCCGAAGGTGCAGAGGGCACATATTAGTCCTGTGCTCAAAGTTAACTCATTATTCATTAACTGGAAATTGGCCCTGAATGCACTTTTGATAGCAGGGTCGGACTGGCTCTTTCGGTCTTTCACCCCGTGGCGGAACGACTTTGGGGTCCCCTGGGCCGGTTTTCTGGTAGCCACCTCTGGGCCGTTTTTTTTTTTAAAAAATGTCTTTTTTTTTTATTGGCAGGCCGGGCCGGTGGCCCCGGGCTCACCTAGTGTGTGTGCGTGCGCTGCAGTGCGCCGAGCCGCGTCGTGAGTATTCGCGGGCCGCGGCGTGGCCAAGTCAGATGGGGATGAGGGGGAGTGAGAGTGAGCCGCCTGGGCTGGGCGAGCCAGCCAGTCAGTGAGGCAGTGCATGGAGGCGGGAGCCAGGAGGGGGAGGCGCTCAGGCGCCGCGCGCCGGCGGCAGCACTATCTGAGTGAGAGACTAGAGTCTGCACAATCATCATAGCAAGGTAACACTAGTCACTAGATGTTACCTTGCTTTGATGATTGCATCTGCATCATGCATGCATCATAATTTATGATGCATGCAGATGCATGTGCATAATTCATTCACGGCGTCGCGTCGGTGGGCCTGGGCCACCACCAGGGCGGCGGCCGTGCCGCCGCCCGCCAGTGCCACTGCAGGGGGCCAGTGTGCCTGCCGTGTGTGTGCTCTTCACGAGCCTCTGGCCTGCGGCTGTGGCGGCCAGAGAGAACGACTTGTTTAATCTCGAGGGAGGCAGGCTGAAGCAATTGCAAACACACACGCACACCAAAGCAATTGTAACACCTGCCTCCCTCCCCTCCAAGTCCTCTCCTGACCCTGGGGGTGCCTGCAGGGCTGACTGAGGGCGCCACTGAGCTGGGGCCGGGCACTGTAAGAACAGTGACACATTTTACACTTGCTTTCAACTTTGCTGCAGGAAGTAAGTAACACTTCTTTGCAAAGTTGAAAGCAACTGTCTTCAACTTGTGCCTGCGGGCTGGGCTGGGCCCCTGGGCCGCCCGCTGCCGGCGCCATGGACGAATGAATAACTGGATCCAATGAAAATTCGGCTGGGCAGGCTCCAGTGCCTGGCCTGCCCACCCAATTTGCCGCCAAATCGCCATATGCTGCTGGCTGCTGCTATATGAACCCCCACCCAGTACAAGCACACACCGTCTGCAGCAGTGGACCTCGAGACCGTCCCAGCTGAAGCAGCAGTTTCGGGTTGGAAGTCAGCGAGGATATAGTCCAGTGAGTACGGGCGGGCAGGGGTCCTGGCAGAGCTTGGTGTATTGAAGGCAGTGGCACATACTTTTTTTCTGACAAGAGACGCTCTGATCCCCCCTCCCTCTTTGACACCTCCGTATGGGATTCTAATCATATGTTTCTGACAGCATTTTTTGTGAAGCAGTGTTTATCAATCAGATCTCTGAGATCTGTAGTTATTTTCTGTAATTATATCACCTATCGCTGTATTTGGTTTGAAATGGATCTCAATAAAAGGATTTGCTTACTTATTTAGAAGCAGGAGCCCACACGTGGGAGGCCTGAAGGAGTTGGGCCAATCCGTGTTTAATCCGAAAAAAGTGAGTGCCCGGTCTGTGAGGCTTGTTTAATATAAATACGTCTGGGAGAGAGAGGTAACCAGTAAGCAAAGCCTTTAATTTCGCCTTCCATTTGTGATCAGGGATCTAGATACGATTATGACTTGAGAGTATTTTGCGCCCTATTTTTTGAAGATGGGCGTACATTTATTTCTGGGGAGTTCATTCTCAATCCCAATTAGGGTATGCTTTAGGTGATTAAATCTTTTTTTGTTATTGTGAGCATTGGCCTGATTTTAGAGTAAAAATGGGTTTTATGGCGATGCTGGTGATCTGTTAAAATGTAAAAAAAAATAGCCTGCAATGGACAGCCCTGAGTCTTCTATGTCTATGAAGTGGTATTCAAACTGGGAAGAGGGGGAGTCCGCAGGATGTCCAATAGAAAATATAAGCAGATGTGGCACTGAGGGATGGGGGGGGAGTTAAGCATATTTGAAAACCGCCGATTTACAGGCTGCATGGGACTTTTGTTTTTATATACACACACGCTCGCATATATGTGTTGTTGCCTCATCTCTTCCCCAGGCTCAAAGTGAAGTCTGTATTAATGTGAGCACATCAGATGAGTTTTGTACATGCACAGAGCCCCGGCAATTTTGCAGGTATTTGCAATGCAGTAGCAATAGTGAGGGGAAGTACACACGTCTGTCATCTAGTGAGGAGGCGGGCTGGTGTTACACGGGGTTATACCGCAGGAGTGAAATCAGGGGTATACAAAACACAGGCATGTAGGACGAGATAGGAGGTACATAGCATGGGGTAAGACGGTGTGACAGAGGCATAGAAAGACTGGGCCATGGAGAGCTAGGTCTGGAGACACGGCTGGATGGAACCAATGCGTGCTGACTGAGCTAGGAGACAAAGGGGATAGGCGGTGGAGATAGGAGGCAGATAGATGCATGGGCAGTGGCACGCACTTTCACGTGTAACAAGGTTGAAGGTCGCCTGACAGAAACTAAATAGCAGCATAGCACTGAATCTTTATGGCACGATACTCCCCTTCCACTGGTTTCCTGACTTAAATGTTAAATGATGGAATTGCGCCGTCCTCCCACCACCAGCCAGCAGAGTTCAAATAACAGAGAATAAACAAGTGGCGTCATTATGGTCGGTAAATACACATTACCGGATTGTGGTAATATGGCTCTCCCAAGAGCGCTTCCGTTGCGCCCTCTCCTGGGCGGGCGCATGTCTTCCAGGAGGGCCCCGCGGGGGATCATAGGTGCAGTGATCGTCAGAGCCCCTCTTTCTTTACCAGAGGCCAGTGGCACTTCAAAGCCCTCTGCGCCAGGCTTGCCTTCATCAAGCGCGAGGCGCAGTCGCGCAGAACGACCCACGAGGCCATGAAAGGGCCCCAATCCACACCTGAGGAGACTGCACCGTCCGGCCTCCGGGGCCATAAAGGCCCGAGCCTGGCTGCCTGCTCTCCAGACCAGGACAGCCGCGCTCACTTGCCCCCTCCCTCATGGCTTACGACCCCCAGATGGACGATGTCCTGAGCACAGTCCTCTCCCTGGAGGAGGACTAGCCCTGCCGCGAGAGGCCCCAGGGCAGCCAAGGGGCCACCCCAAAGGCTTTCGGTGAGTCACTAGCCTTCGCCGTACCTTTGCAGGCCTATTAAGAGAAGGCTTTGTGGCTGTTTTAAGAGGAAGTCTTTTAGCATGAGATGATGGTGTGTAGCAGTATGGTGTTATATTAATGTTTGTGCTGTCGTAGAAGTGTTGTTATATTCTTTTGCTGTGCTGTATTTTGGCGTGAAGTTAAATTGTACTGTGGTCTAATTGTAATGTGTACTGATGAGAGGTATTGGTATTTCGCGCAGTTATAGCGCTCTTTTATGAAATGGTAGCCTTATGATTTAGTGAACTGTTTTGGTATGGTGCTGTGCTACTGTGCCATATGTTACACTGTTTTGTGAGATTGGGCTGCCACATTTTGCTTGTTTAGAGGGCATTCCTCAACAAGCCGCTGAGGGAGCACCCCTGGGCTGGCTCGTTGTTTGTACACCTGCAGGTCCAATGGGCTATGCAAGGCTGGGGTGTTTTGCTTCCCCAGCCTGGCAAGCCCATGACTCCTGTGGAGGATCGATCCAATCAGTGTCTGGTATGGGGGGCTGCTTGGAGGGAGAGAAATTGAAGGCTAACGGCTGCTCCTCAAGCCCCTAGAATTTGGCGGACACTCTAAGATTACGCCGGAGGAGTGTATTTTGGTGCCTTATGATAGCGTGTCCTCGGCTGGAGTTCCCGACCTCCTCAAGTATGTATGTTTGTGTGTGTCCAGTATGGACTCCGCTATGATTACACTCTGTTTCCATCATGTGACAAGCTGTTTCTGTAATTCTGCGCCACATTGTAAGTTTGGCGGTATCAACTATGGTAATACCGCTCAACTGAATTCCTCTTACTGCATGCGGCTACGATAATACTACAACTGATTTAGGGTTGGTGCCAAGTACAAGTTATTGCCCGCTTTTGAAGCCAATTGAACTGCATTGGGGACATGTGGTAATACTGCATGGGGCAAGACTTCCATTGAAGATGAGGCAACAAGCAGGCAGCAAATGCATGGACTGCAAAGGCCATTATCGTGGGTTTCGGCAAGATAGGCACTACTCTGGAATGCCACCTGTTACCACCATACTTATAGTGAGGCCGACAGTGGCAGACTGGCCCATAAGGAACTTGGGAACACTCCAGAGGGGCCTATGCCTCTGAGGACCTGTCTGGGGCTGATCCAGTTACAACCTTTATTTTTCCACCATCCGACAAGTATGTCATACTTCTTTCACTGGTCTATTGCAAGACTGAGCTCAGCTGTTCTTGGTGAGGGCAGCAGTCAGAATTAGGTGGCACAGACATGGGCCAATGTATTGCCCTACTGCCATGCTTTCATGCTTTGTCCCCCTACCTTTCCGCATTCAGTTTCCAGTGTTACATGCCTTTCGAAACGGAGCCTATAGTATGGACATTGTGAGCTAAGGGGGGTGAGGTGGGGCTGGGCATGTTGAAGGCTATAGCTGTACCAGTTCCGGTGATGAGTGCGAAGAGTTTGGGTTGTAAAAGCTACTGGACGTGAGCAGTAGCTCGCTGTCCCTGTTACTGGAAATGGTGTTACCTTGCGCTATCTATTGCCTGACATATGTGGGAATTCGCTCCTCTACCTGTTACTAAATGGGTGCAGCAAAGTTCACAGAGAATGATCAGGAGCCGATTGTGTTTGAGCTGGCTTTACCATAGCTGGGAGCAGGCTGTACCAGTTATGCTGTACGGCCCCTTGGGCATCAGAGCTGGTTGTATTTGTTACTGGGCAATGTGGGCATGAGCGAAATGTAACCGTATCCGTTTTGGAAGCTGGCTGTACCTGTTCATTGGCATGAATAGTTAGGTGAAGAGTATTGCATGCTGCTACATTGCTCTCAAAGCATTTAGGCTTCCTTGATAGAGATGGATTGTGGCCCTGCCCATGGTAAAACATGACTTTTTTTCTGTGGGGAGGGGTTGCAACTGGGGGAAAAGATGAGGGAAAGTGTCAGTACTGAAAAGTTACTTGAGCTGGGAGCTGCCTCGGACTGGCCTGTAGGACAATAGGCCCAGGGCCAACCAAAAACACAAAATGCTGGTGTGGGACCGTTTTTTTGGCCAAAATGGGACCCTTATTGGCCCATGTGCGCCAGTTTGATGAGTTAATTCACACTGCGACTAGTAGTTTTGACCAGTGTTGCTGAATAAATATTCTTTAAAATATACAATTTGCATGTCACTTTATCAAAAAGCTCCGCCTGGGTACTATTCAAACAGTATCACAAAAGGAATGAAAAGCCATTTGCAACTGCGGGCCACTTTTTCTTTGGTGCCTGAGACAATTGCACGGCCCAGTCTGACCCCGGATGATAGCTAGCCTTTGTTGCTGACTGTGTGCAGTTCGGAAGCACCCCACAGTGTCTTTGTCGAGGGCATAGGGGCATTGGTATCCCGAAAGGGGCCAGGGACAGGCGGTGATGTGTAACGTGGCTGTATAGGCGCTGTCTGGAGGGAGGGGTCTGATGTTACTCTGTGAGATGCAGTAGTTGTTCTTCGAAGAGTGTGATTGGATGTGAAGTGTTGGGGCACGCAATTAAAATAGGGTGCCAAGGGCAAATACCAGAGGCACAACCATTACACCAGGCCAACAAATTCATACAAGCCCACAGAACTGTATGCAAAGTAATGTTATTTTATGAGTTGTGTTGTAATGTAACAGACACATGAACCCTCCATACGTAGCATTTTCTGACCTCTCCCTAAACCTCATTCCGGTTTCCCTACCCCCCTCCCCTCCTATCCAACCATCGTCACCCCCACCCTCCTTCCCTACTGGGGTTGCGGAGCCCTGTATACACATTGACTTTCAGCCGGTCCCAAAACCGCAGTGGGGGTGGTTGGTTCATGCCACTCCTGCGCCTCAGAGCTGTGGACCTCAATATGTAGCATGTTCTGTAAAAGTCATGAATTGAGGCAAATCACGGATGATGTTGAGGACCACTTTTTTTGAGGCTAGGTGTGGGCCACTTTTTCGAGGCGAGGGGTGGGCCACTTTTTTTTTGTTGTCCGGGCCTATTTCTTGTCCCAATCCGACCCTGTGTGATAGAAGGAGGAAGAGTAGCGGGGCACAGTTTGGTACATCAGCTGTATGGGTAATATTCTCACTGATAAAACATGCTGCTGTTTTATAGTCTAGGCCATTGTATCCTGGAGGTGGCATCTTACCCTATATAAAAAAGCATTGGGAGAGGCAACAGTTTTGGCATTAGGCACGGGATAGGCAATTGCCAGAATGATACTACCTGGCTGTAAGATGGCAACAGCTGTGAAACAGTGTTGGGGAATATGATGAAAGTGCTTGGCAAATGCCTACCACATGCCTATACAAGAGACACATCTGTTTGCTATGGTAGTCATTGTTTTTTTAACAGGGCACACATGTTCCAAAGTTGCTTCTTGCGTCTTACACTGAACACTGCATTTGCATTGGTTATTAACTGAAACACAGAATTCTCAGTGGACAATGACGGGAGACATTCCATATACACATATCAAACTGTAGAGAATCAGTTGTATGATCTTGCCTGAACGGGATCACATAATCCCAAGCGACAGCTTGGACTCTGCAGGAGAGGAAAAGTATAAGCATTGAGTGAGGTTTAAATTCAGCCCCAGACAAAAAGGAAATTGCATTTGGCTATGTTGGGCCAAAAGATGCAGAGCATTCAAAACACACAGAGATGACTGCCAAACTAAATGGGCAGCATTCCATTCTCAACCATCATAACAAAATGCAGTTTCCAAAGAGAAATAAAATTAAATAGGCCCGGCTTGCGATTGATAAAGCCCAAAACTAAAGGCCTACTTTTGAATACAAATGACTGAGACCCCAAAGTGTACTTTTCCCAAAGGAAAGATGCCATTGAGAGAATGTGGGCATTCTGCATCCTAGAAGGAAAGGAACTGTTTACCAGTGAATCTCCCTGGCCTGAACCATTCAAATGAAAATGATGATGCAAAGATGAACTGTGATCACACAATGCCATAATTCATATGCATATTTTTCACAAGTAAAGAAAATGCAACAGATAAAAGGCATGTGTAAAGGAAACTGGAACATTTAAAAGCATTGGTGTCTGTTCAGGGGAATTGAAATCAGTTTCTGTTCAGGAGAAATAGCTTCCGTTTTTGTTCAGAATACTCAAACAGTGACATTCCCCCTATCTTCTATCTACTAAAACATCTTTTGAAGCCACAGCAGTTACCAGGAAGGAACTCATGGTGGGTTGGGGCCTGTGCTCATAGGTAAGCAACAGATGATCCATTAGCCATGGGAGAAACAACATGAATGGATTAATTGCAGGAAAAAACAAACAAATAAAGCAGATGGTCCAAATTCCATGTTAGGTGGGAAATTGAAACTTAATGTGCCATTGAAGTCAAAATATACAGATATGTTTAGAGATTGCCATAAACTAGCTGGACGATCATACTTTGTTCATTTTCATGTGAACCATAAGCAGCACAGTAATGTTCACGTATTATTAAACAGCTTAGGGAACGCTCCATCCAATGAGTTAACTCTCTCAATCTTGGGAACAAAAGTTATAGCCTAAAATACAATAAATAAAAAAATGAAATGTGTTCTAGCCCAACAGAAAATGTCATGAAGCAGAGATTCTGGGCGATAGTAGTTTAGTGAGTTATTGAATTGTATGTAACATTTTGTGACACTGGCATTTGTAATTTTTGAATAAATCATGAAAGAAAACCATTCAAACCTGCAACCTCGTGCAGTCACTGAGCGCATTTAATTAAGTCTGGAATGATAAGAAGTAGAACATTTTTATATTGTTAGCGTTATTTAGGAATTAGAGAAAGTTTCAATGTTACAATTTTAAGTGCAACATTGAAATGTGTAAAAACTTTTATTCAAGTGGGTGGAGTGATCCCTTCCCAAATTTGGGCTCGGTAGCTGAAGGGACGAATCAAAATAAAGAGGCTATGCCTGGGTTAAGAGGATGGAAAATGTGTGTCCAATCCAGAACACAAGCCAATAAGCTTGCACCTGATAATTTCGAAATTTTTTGCGGGGTGATTATGGGTTTATTAGGTGTCGCACAATGGGAATCATAAAATGGCCTTATTTCATCTGGGTAGAACTACTGCAAAATTGCTGGAAAAATTAAATTGTCTGGGAGACAGGCATTGGAGTTAACTAGGAACAGAGACAGAAGCTGGGATTTGGACAAGGAGAAGCAAATAAATGGATTAATGCTGGAGGCCATTCTTGACTGAACCTGCGAAGGCCTCTAACCAAGTCCTGATATTTCCCCTGAGTATCCAGAAGCCGTGAGGACTTTCCTGAGTGCAAAAACCCAGAGATATTTTATGTTAGTAAACGTGTCCAACCAAACCAAACCTTGTGGGGAGTCTGTTTGATTTAATATATTCCTATTATTGATTGGGTGGGAAGACAAAGTAGATGCCTGGCATCTTCTGTCACAATTCGATCCCTTTGCTCCTGTTCCCGCCACTTGGGGGCCTGATTTGGGGGTTATTTCCTATTCGACTTTCCTTCTGGTCCTCATGCGACAGTGCTGTGGTGAATTGGGAGCGCTAAATCCTTATTTTCCATGTTACTTCGCTTCCAGATCCATTCCAGGTTTTTGCAAGCCAGTATGCTGCTTTAATCAAAAGACTATGCTTCCCAGAATGCCTGGCACACTGCTTCAGCTCCACCCTTTGATGACAAGGTTGGGTGAAGGATATGCAGCACTTGTGGCTTGCAGGTGCAGCAAACAGCACACTAGAGGTGTGTGCTCATTAGCCAGCTTTAAAAGCTTCAGTTTGTTTCAGTCCAGCGCTGGCCATTGATGCAGTGTTCCTGTTCATGACTGGGACCTTGTTCCTGCTTCTTAGCTTAGAGTCTAGTTCCTAGTTTCTAATTTCTTGCTCCCTTTTCACTAGATTTTGAATTGAGTGTGCCTATTAGTAATGTCTGCTTCCTGGATTCCCTTTCTGTCTTCCCCTGTTTTGCAGTCAGCACTTTCCAGTGCTCTCCTTCTGTGCAGTCCAGTTTGTCTTTGCTCTTTATTCCTTTGACGTTTGCCCTATTCAGCAGTGAAATCTTGATCCTTTAGTCACTCCTCAATTATAGATGTAGTATTTTGTCCCAGTTTGCCTTTCCTTCCCTGTGTGGGGAGGTTTTACCCTTGTAATTTTGTTTCCCCTGCTTCTGTTCCTTTTCTTTATCTTGAAGTCTGTTCCAGGTTTTCCCTTACACGTCTCCCTTTGTTCCCTATTGATTGTTAGGTGTGCTGTGCTGCTGTAGCCAGCTCCTGTGTGAATGCCTATGTTTTCCTCACTATTCTGTAATCACTATTCATATTTGTCCCTTGTCAGGAGTCTGATGTATTAAGTTATCCTCCCTTTGCTGTCATAGCCTTTCTGGGTCCCTGTTTAATCAACAGGGTTTGTGGGCTTCGCTGACATTTCAAGTGGTATTTCTCGTCCTTGTGAGTATTGTCTTTAAGTTACCTCATACAATACCATCAAGGGTGGTAGCTCACAGATCCTGTTGTTGCTTGCCCTGTATGTGGGTTTAGCGCTGCCAGTACCTGTAACAATTGTAGGTAAGGAGCTTGCCAACTTTCTTTATAATCATAAGGAGCTTCTTAGCGTTTACCCCACATCCCTTTTCCTATATTTGTATTCTTATCACACTCTACTTGCACATCTTGGGTTTTAGTGTACATATGTCTTGGTTCCCGAGTGCTTGTTGTTTGACTCAAAGCTATTCACTGTGTGATCTTGTGCACATTTCCCTTGCCATATTCACTGCCTTTGTCCTCTCATAACATCTTCTCACCAAATAATAATTGTATAAATTCCCCTATAATCAACTAACACGGGGTGATATTGTTGAAGTTCAAAATCAACAATATCGCTTCCAGTGTGAATAAAAAAACAAAGTCTGTTAAAGTCATTGGGGACTCCTATTTTTCATTACCAACCACAAAGTCCATAAAGGGTAGGGGTGGAGAACAATCAAAATTCTGAACTGTTCACCATTTCTCAGACTCTGCCTAGAAGCTGAGGGGTTCGGAATGATCAACTGAATACCTGGGCTTGTGTGCTGGGGCAGAGCCATGTCTTTCCAAAGTTAAACAGAGTGGAGTCAATTATTTAAAAGCTTACCTTCTACTGAAAATGAGAAAATGGCTCCTGCGAGAAGGGAAATTGTGCATTGCATAGTGGTGAAGGAAGAAAGGTTTCCAAATATAAGTAAAAAGTGTTTGTTCTGAAAGGTTTGTTGTGATATTGATATTGCTAACAGCGCAGCGCCAGTCAAATTTCTTTTTACATGCAATTGTGCCACATACATCTTGGTTACCCTAGAAGTGGAATTTTTATATACATCCATCCCACAAATTGAATGTCTAGAAATGTTGGGCCTAACCTTGGATACGCAAATGGATCCTCATAATCCTCCCAGTGCGTTTATATTGGAATGCGCCAGACTGGCTATGACAAAGACTCTGACCACATGTTTTTTTTTCATTTATAGACACCGGTGCATTCAAAAACGCTGAAGTCAAGGAGTGGCCTATTCAAGTTACTCCTATGGTGGCTGGATACTACCTGATAGGTAGGTAGCTCAGTAGTATATATTCAACGCTCTAAATAACCCCATCACAAAATATTTAGTCCTTTTTAAAATACCTGTCATCCTTCCTTACTCATATACACACAGTATTGTTGTTTTAATTGTAGACACAGAAATACATTCAATGGGATTTGGTAAATTGGCTGTGTCCTGATGAAGGCTGCAATTGATAGGAGCAAGAGGTAGACTCTAGAGACAGCTGAAACACACCCTGTCAACTTCTTTAAGAACTACCCATGACACTACAAATAAAAGGCAGGTCAAAAAGAAAACAAAGGACTAACAAGCTTGGATTTGGTCCCTGAATAGGTCAGGTCCTTTGCTACATTGTACATCCATAGGTTGGACTGCTTTTTGTTCTTGGAGTGCCTACTATGGTCTCTTTTTGTGTCTGAATAGCTGCATTTTATGAGAATATTATCACAGAAATTATGACGAATTATTTAAATGGTGTCTGTGAGATGTGTATAGATCACTTATGTTGTTATGTTTCGTACACAAATAACTTTTTTTAACAAATCACCATGAGAAATCCGATGGTATAAAAAGAAGGGAAGTGTGTATGACATGATCGCCTTGATCATTGTTTTTGTATATGTTGATGATAACCTGGAACATTAAGGCCTACCAGGTACCCTGAGTTTATAAATCATTTGAAATAAAAAATGGTGTCAATTGCATGGAGTCAATTTCTTTGCAGGACTGGAAGACCAGGATCACTGCAAATGGTCTACCTATAAGGCGGCCATTTTAAAACACTTCTCCACTCATATGAATCTACAAGAGGCATGCAAGGCTATGCATAATTTACAATGTGGGGAAGGTCAGGCCCCTAGGGAGTTTGCACAAGAATTAAAACGAGCATTTGTGCAAACTTCCAGGTGGGTGAATATGAATAGCAGCGAATTAGTGACCACATATTTCCATTCTCTTCCTAAATATATATTTACCCACCTAGTTTGTGATTTCCATGAGCGCGGGACACTGGATTGGGTAATAAAGCAAGCCAGTGGGATATATGAGGTCCAGAAACGCACTGACAAGGAAAACAACCCTAAAACAACAAAGCGATCTACAACACCTGCCACTGTGAAGGTGGCGGAAGTGAAAACTACCCCTACTTTGAACCAGGAAACAGGGGGACCTTAAATACTCCTCCAGCTAATAAGAAGAATGAGAGGCAGAGGAAACCCTTTGCCCTTGCCCAATCGAGTGTAAGACAGGCAGGGTATCATCAAAATGACCCCTTTGACCCAGCCACATAGGTAAGTCCTTAATATAAGGGCACACAACCAATCCTAGGGTATGTATACTATCCCCTGGCACAAAGCAGGGGTCAAACCAAGTTAGTACTTCCTGAGGAAACTTCCCTCCGAATTTCCCACAAAGAGAAGTAGAACTCCACCTCCGAACCAAGGAGAAGGGAGAATTAGGACTGGAAATTATTGTGGACATTTCCAATACCCAAGCTACTTTGCTAGAAGGGACAGTTACCCTTTTAGGGAGCAGCAGAGGTATGAGCAGAGACCTCTCTACAACCCAGAGAAAGAGACTCAACTGGAGCGACAGGTTCAACAATTGACCGATGACCTGGGTTATATGCTGAACGCTCAGTTGAACCCTCAAGCTAACCATGCTTTCCAGAACCCCCCAACACCAGGGTCTGATGCCATGGGGGCTGGGGAGTTAATGACTGAAGGAAAGTCCCGACAATCAACAGGTTCCTAAGAATGGGGCCCTGTTTAAGGGAGATGCAAGCGCTTGAGGAAGCTTCCTTTCTTACCAGAACAGAACCTCTAGAAACCTCTCAGCCTGATTGTGACTCTTCTGCCCCTGTGAAGTTGAAGAACAGAGGGTAAGTAGAAGAGGTCAAAGAAAAACCCACTTTTGAGAAAATAGAATTATCCCTTTGAAAGAGAAGGATCCCCAGAGGATTCAGATAAGGAAATGTTCTCTTTCAGAAATGGGGGATCCCTCCCAAAGAAATATGGGTCCCAAGAGACCCTGAGTCTGACAGGGTAGGTATGGAGACCGACCAGATCAAGAAATTCCTATAACCCAACCGTCTGAGCCAAATCATACAGAGACCGTAGAGGTATCCTCCCCAGAAGCAGGTTCAGAGAAAGGTTTTCAAATACCAAGGGACACCCAACAATGTGGGGAGAAAGAGGATCTGCCTACTACACACACGATTTCAAAATGTCATTTCATTCTTACAGATTCCCAACCTCTGACACGGAAAACCGCCCAGGAACACACAGTGAAAGAGTTCAGTATTAAGAAAATGACGACCAAGCTGGCAAATAACTCACACTTTATTTGTACTCTTGAGGAAAAGAGAGCATATTTTACACTGTGGTCAAGGTACAGGGTCAGTGTGAATGAGTGGCTCTGTTTGATACTGCATCCCAAGCTACTGTCCTCTCCAAAAGGGCTTTCGACCAACTGAATTTAGGACAGTGAAGAGTCACCAGATTCCCTTCATACCTCTTCCCTGACAACTCCAACATTTTGATGGGAATGAGATTTCCATCTAAGGGACTGAATATCTAGAGATCAAAATTGGTGGACATTGTTTTAAACACATGGTGATAGTCGTGGCCCCAGAGGGCACTCCTTGTTTACTGGGTAACGATTTCCATCAGAGGTTATCACCTTTGATCGACTGTCTGAACCAGGTCCTCTAGACCCAGACTAAGTGGCTCATCGAAGTCAAGAGATATACAGATTATGTGAGTGTGAATGGCATCTGCCATCTTATTGACCGGTGTACCAATCATTTGGAATTTCACTTTCAGAACAATCACCATCATTTCTGTGGGACAACCAACTGGTAATGGGACCTCTTCTATCATTTTGAAAATCAACCTTCCTCTCAGTTGTAAGTGGCATCCCACACTTGAAGGGAACACTCTGACATGTTATACCAGTTGAAAATAAATTAAACACTGAATTCCTTGAAAGAGGAAGATGAAAAATCAGCCCAAAGTCTGACCGACATCCAGATAAAAGGACACACACTTGTCTTTCTCCATTCAAATAAATGTGGGGGAGCAGCCAGTACCGGCCAGAGTTAGGAAAATCCTTCATAAGCAAAGGATTATTCAGGAAACCTCAAAAAGATCAGACCAATCCTACATTTAAATTGATTGATGAATGGGAAGTGGGTCTTGAAACATCAAATTCAAAGTATTTCCTGCCTAGCAGGTGCATGCTAAAATGTCCATATACAACACAATTGGTGGGTCATTAGAGATGTCCCTTCTGGCTTTTATTTGGGTAGTGACATTCTAAATCGATTTGCAATTAGCTTAGATCTAATTAAAAACAAAATATTGTTACGACTGGGGAGGTAACCTCATGGGCTTTGACAACACCAAAAAAGCTGTCCATAGAGCTCAATTGCTGCCTTATACAGTGGAGGTTCAAGTGGAAGAAGAGGTCACCATCCCAGGACAGGTGCGACAATTCACCATTCTCCTCAAAATTAAGTGAGGACAGAACCTCAAGTATAATGACGCCTATATAAACTTGAACTTTTACCTCCAACAACAAGGTTTATATTTCCATCCAACCCCTTTAGTTGATCTAGAACACAACACCATTAAAATATTTGTAGATAACAGCAGATAACAGCAACCCTCAAAGTGTCCCTTTGGGCACAGACACCTCTATTGGAATGGTGGTTGATGCCCAACATTATTCTGTTGTTTAGGTAATGAAATAATTAGGCAAATTCCTCCCTACTGTTCAGCCCGTCATGGGGGGAATTTCTTGGTGGAAGAGGTAACCTGTGACATCGGGAATGATGATGTGGTATTTAAAGTCAACAACAACTACCTCGAATCCACTGAACCTTCTGTTCAGGTGAACACCATAAAAAGAGACGTCTCCACCCAACTAGAGGATACCGCTGAAAAGCCTGAGGTCTTTGCAGTTTTCAGAAAGATGGCCAAGGAACAGATCAATCTTGCTGATGCCTGTGAGACTGAGGAACAAAGACAAAAACTGAAACCGGTATTCCTGGATTTCCAGGATATCTTTTCAGTAGATTCATATGACTGTGGATGTACATCTATCCATTCAACCACTTTATACACAGACCCGGAGATGGCTGAAGTATTTGTACTGGTTACCTCCGGTTACCTCTCACGTCCATGGAGTCACTCACAGAGATTATCAAGAACTTGGAATCCCATGGGATAATTCGTCTGATCCACAGTACCTTTAACAACCCGATACTGGCGATACTAAAACCAAATGGACAATGCAGACCTGAGGGAGTTAAACAAACCGGTCCACATGTCAAGATGGTCACTTCCCTACATCGATTAAGGGCTGGCACAGATCCAAAGGTCAAAAGTATACACAGCCATTAATTTGACTAACGACTTCTGGACGGTACCCGTGAGTAGGGAAGTCCAATACAAACTTGCCTTTACCTTTGGGGGGGCAGCAATATACGAGGCCCTGAACACACTTCGGATATATTAACTCCAGAAATGAGTTCAATATCTTCCTGCGTAAGGCCATGCCCCAATTTGGGCGAAAGGGGAAACCTGGCCTATGCAGATGATGTATTGATCAAGAGCTCAACTGTGGAAGAGCATATTGCAGAGATTTGCCATGTTCTGTCCCAGTTGAGGAATCCTGGAGCCAAACTGTCCTTTTAGAAGGCACAGTGGTGTAAGACCAGAGTGCACTTTCTAGAGTACAAAATCACCCCTGAGAGTCTCAATCCCAAGTCGAAGAAAGTGGAAGCCTTATTGAAATTAAACAACTCTACTACTCTGTGAGAATTGGGAAGCCTTCTTGTAATCACTAATTATAGTCGAAAGTTAATTGAAGACTATGCAGGGGTCACTCGACGGTTGGTCCATTTATTGAAGGCCGGAGTCAAGTGAGAGTGGGTTCTGTAACAGTCTGAGGCAATTAAACCACTGAAAAGAAGCCTTTCTCAAACTCCTTTTTTGACTTACCCCATTAAGAATCAGGAGGTCCTCTTGGAGACAGGGTTTAGATACCTGCCTAACAGCGGTATTGTACCAAAAGCACAAGAAGGTCAACAAAGTTATCTCTTACGTGAGTAAAACTGTGTCCTCTGTGGAGGAAACATTCAACAACTGTGAAAAGGCACTCTAGGCAACGATGTGGGCATTGAAAAATTCCAGCCCGTTTATCTAGGAGGAGCACATCATTGTAGAGACTCCTCACTAACCCTTGCAGTATTTACAAAGTGACAGGATCCGGGCTGGGAATGTAAGTAATTCCATAATTACTTCCTGGATTCTGTCCATGCAAGGCTTTCCTGTGGAGGTCAGGTATGGCCAAAACAAGAAGAGGCCTCTAGCGCAAGGATTGGCTGAATTGCATGATTGTGCTCAAGAAAATTGTCTTGAGGACGAAAGTCTAAGGGCCAAAGACAATATAGAGGCATACCTAACATCCCCACACAAGGTGTATGAAGAAGACACTTGTTAGATGATAGCCACAGTTTATGTGGACAGGTACTCCTACCATGTTGCCCATAATGTGGAAAAAGCGCTAGTGCCCGGTGTTGGGAATGCCTGGGTGAATGATACATTAGAGACCTTTGCTGATTACAAAATAGGTCCCGAATAAGTCAGGTGGCAGAGTTGATGGCTGTTCATCAAGCCATCCTCACTGTAGTACACCACCCTCTCAAAGAACTGGTGATAATCAACAACTCTGACTGTGTCAGGGATGGGTTAGTGGAACACCTGATCAATTGGAAGAATAAAGGCATGCTTTGTGCTAACAATAAACCACTAAAACATGGAAAATGTATCCAGTCAATTGGTGACCTCTAATGTGATGACCGTATATTGGAAAAAGATAAGAGGTCATTCCAAAATAGATGGGCTGGATAAAACTGGGAACAACCTGGCAGACCAGTTGGCTAAAACTAGAGCTCTGCAGGGGGATTGTATAGATACAGAATCCCTGCTGGGTGAAATCTAAGTCACACCTGTCACATGGTCTCAATCTCGTGCCAACAATGAACTCTCAACTGCTCAGTGAAGTAAAGTTGCCCCGGATGCAGATTTGATCACTGCACAAAAAGAGGACCCAATTATTGGAAAATTGCATTGACACATTGAAGACCCTGTGAGTTTTAATGTAACAGAATCAGATTAATACCGATAAAGAGGATCCCCAGGTGTTGATGACATTTTCCAAAATGTTTCGAATCCAAGATAATTTGTTGGTATGGAAATCCCTATCTGGATGTGACTAGTTGGTGGTGCCTACCTCCTTCCGAAGCCTGATGTTGAATCACGCTCATGACACAGCCACTGCTGGTCATAGGAGTTTTCATACATCATTGGACATCTTGCATGAGGTTGCTTACTGGCCACACATGGGCCAGGACCTCAACATATATCTAAAGGGTTGTCTTTTGTGTGTACAATTACAGCCGAATTCCCCCCACACACATATCTCCCCTACAGAAAAAGGTAATGACACTGTCTTGGTCAGATATGCAAGTCGATTTCATCCGACCAATGATTCGCTCCTCTAGGGGAAACAAGTACATGCTGACTGTAACCAGCATGCTTTCAAAGTCAGTAGAATTTCTTCCTGCCCCAAATTGTAAGGCAGAGACAGCTACCACGTTAGCGATCAGCCACATCTTCTCTCATTTTGGTCTCCCGCAAAGGACAGAGGAAGTCATTTTGCCAGTGAAGTGATGACCAATATGTGGGAAATTCTAGTGGTCAAAAGAAAACTCCACATCACCTACCACCAAGCATCAAGCAGAGGGGTTGAGAGATGCAATAAGACAATTGTAAGCATACTGAGGCTGTTTGTGGCAGACTCTGGACCCAGTTGGAATATTCGATTATCATTTGTCCTGATGGATAATAGGTCTAAACTATCTTCTGCCATTAAGATTTCTCAATTTCAGCTTATGACCAGACGGAAAATGGTGTTACCTCGGCATCTGCTCTATAGAACTCAGGTGCAGACGCTGATCAACGCGTCCACTACTCATGAATACATTTGGAATCTAAGGAAGCACCTCCAGCATGCTTTTGCTTATGCCCAGTGCAACTTATATAAGTCGGCTAAAGTAATGAAACGTACTATGATTTTCAGACCACAAAAAAGGAGTACGAGGTAGGTGACAAGGTTTGCGTGTACAAATTCCATAGAACCAAGGAACGGAAATGTCTTCCGCCTTGCGTAGTAGTTTTTAAATTGTGGACAAAATATCACCTGTTGCCTATAAGATTTGCATCCCAAAAGGAGAACAGATGGAAGAGAAATGGGTCTGTATGAATCAGTAAAAAGGCTGTCATTCCAGATTAGCTGTAAGAGTGATTGAGGAGCCCACTGATGTCAGAGCTGAGGAACCATCTGAGGAAAGAAGGTAAGATCAAAACCCTGGACGCAAACTAAACAAACTAAAATATATATAACAGGTGAGTCATGAATTTAAATATTCATCTAAAATGTTTGATGGAAAAGAAAAGTGTGAATTATTACATTGAACGTTAAATAAAATCAATGTCTCTCAATATATGTAATATCTGGGGAATGACGGCTTCAACAAAAATGCTTAACCTCCATCCTGGGGAACAGGAGAAGAGGAGTCCAAGAAGGACCCAGGAAACTGGGAAGGAAAGGGGCCAGAGGAGAGAAAGGAGAAATGAGGCCCCTTCCAAACTCCAAAGATGGAGGGACGCCCAACCAAAACTACTGGACTACAAGCAGAATTGGAAACAAAAATGAAATCCCCATTCTTCTCTGCTCTTTCCCATGAGTAACCATGATAAAAGAGCTGGGGGGACTTGTGGGGTTCGGATTCAGCCATAGACAAAAAGGAAACTGAATTGGCTATGTTGCACCTAAAAATGCACAGCATTAAAAACACAGAGATAATGGCCAAACTGAAAGAGCATCATTTCACTCTCAACCACCACATCAAAATTCTGTTTTCAGAGAAATACAATTAAACGGGCCCGGTTTGCGATTGACAAAGTCCAAGACCAAAGGCCTACTTTTTAATAAAAGTGACTGAGGCCCAAAGTTAACTTTTTCCCAAAAGAAAGATTCCATGGAGAAAATATGGGCATGCTGAACTCTGGAAGGAATGGAACTGTTTACCAGTGAAACTCTCTTGCCGAACAATTCAAATGTACATTACGATGTAAAGATGGACTGTGATGACACAATGCCATAATGCATATGCATATTTTTCACATGTAAAGAAAATGCAACAGATAAAAGGCCTTGTGTGCAAAAAAAACTCTAACATTTAAAAGTGTCAGTTTCTGTTCAGGAGCACTGACATCAGTTTCTGTTCAGAACATTCACAAGGCGTCCTTCCCCCTATCTTCTATCTATCTAAAATATCTTTTGATGTGAAGAATGGTTTGTTGGACCATGATTGTGCCCGTAGTGTGGACATAATGCGTTCTTCAGCCATTGCAGCCTCCCATTCTACCATCGATAAGCCTAGAGGCACTTTTCCGGCCTACCTATCCTGGACCCCTAACTCCAGGTAGAGAAATTAATTTTCAAGGTTTAGGATGAATTTTATACCAACCGGGGAGATAAGGGGGATCTGGGATGGAATTAAAGGGGACCAGGAGGCCCCAGGGTATAGCCTTTGTAGTTCCAAACAAGTTTAATCCTTGAGGCACATTTTAATTGAATGCACTGTTATTCATAGTCTTTGAGTTAAGCATTTCTCTCATTTTGATACGAAAGTGGAGTGGCTTACATCCCTCCCAGTTTGGGAGAGATAGGCCCCTTGCACAAACTTAGTCTGGTATTGGAGGTATTAAGATTTTTAAATGTTTTAGGTTTTATAAAATTGAAATGTAATGTAATGTAGGTTTGATACTGTTTGAATCATCACAAATCAAAGTTTTAATTTTGGGAATAACACATTTTTAGCTTTGTAAGTGTTTTTTATGTTTCTGTTTGTAGTCTTTCTTTATGTATTTGTGAAAAGTCTTTTTTATTAAAACACAATAAAAAAAATGTAAACATCTTTTTGAAGCCATAGCAGTGACCAGCAAGGTGGGTTGGGGGTATGTGCTCAAAGATAGGCAACAGATGATCCATTAGCCCTGGGAGACAAAATGTTAATTGATTAATTGCAGGCAAAATCAACCAAGAAAGCAGATTATACAGATCCTATGTTAGGTGGGGAAACAAAACGTAATGTGCAATTGAAGCCACAATATGCATATATGTTTAGAGATTGCCATAAATTAGATGGATAATCATACTTTGTTAATTCTTTCGGGAACCATATGTCGCACAGTA
Source organism: Ambystoma mexicanum (assembly GCF_040938575.1). Classification (NCBI taxonomy): domain Eukaryota; kingdom Metazoa; phylum Chordata; class Amphibia; order Caudata; family Ambystomatidae; genus Ambystoma; species Ambystoma mexicanum. The sequence continues at coordinate 572,675,595 of NC_090931.1, read as the reverse complement.
ATGGTTCAAGTATCATCAAGAAGCCTAGGGAATGCTCCATCCAAGGATTTAACTCTCATAAAAACATGACCTTGGGAACAAGAGTTACCACCTAAAATGTGTTTTCAGCTCTCCTGAAAATGGCACAATGCAGAGATTTTGGGAGATAGTAGCTTGGTGAATTATTGAATTGTATGTCAAATTGTGCAACACTGACTTTTATAATTTTAGAAGAAATCACAACAACAAAAACATTCAAACCTTCAACATCATGCAGTCCTGGGACTCATTTTGATAAGTCTGGCATGATAAGAAGAAGTAAAAAATTGATATATTGTTATGTTTATTTTGAAGTTAGAGAAAGTTGCCATGTTAGAGTTTTGAGTGCAAAATTGAAATGTGCGCAAATGTAGATCCAAGTGGGTGGACTGATCCCTTCCCAAATTTGGGATTGGTAACTGAAGGGACCAATAAAAGAAAAGAGGCTAGATCTGGGATAAGGGGATGGAAAATAGTTGCCCAATCCAGTGCAAGAGCCAATAAGCTGGCACCTGATAATTCAGGTGTTTTTACTACAAACCCTCAGGCATCTGAGCGCTGCTTTTCATTACCCACGGTGTGTGGTGCTCATTTATCAACCTCAGAAAGATGAAAGACTGAGTTTGGCCCTGTTGGGATTCGTACCTGCGTCAGCACGCTCTGCACTGATGTCAAAGTGAGCACTCTACTCGCTGTGCTATTGTGACTGGCTTAGTTTTATGGGGTGAGTATGGGTTTATAAGGTGTCACACACAGGGAATAAGAAAACATCCTGATTTCATCTGAGTGGGACTACTGCAAAATTGCTGGAAAAATATCATTGCCCAAGAGACAGGATTGGAGTTAACCAGGAACAGAGACATACAATGGGATTTAGACAAGGAGAAGCAATTAAAGGGATTGATGCTGGAGGCCCTTCTTTACTGAAACTGGAGAGGCCTCTAACCAAGTCTTGATGTTTCCACTGAGTATCCAAAAGCCTTGACAACTTTCTTGATTGCAAATAAACAGAGCTACTTTATGTAAGTAAGCGTGTCCAAACAAACCAAATCTTGTTGGGATCTATTTGATTTAATATCTTGGAAAAGAGAAAATTGGACGGATATGGCACGCCCTATTAATGTGGGTAATAGTGTATTGGATTAGGAAATAGGATTGTAAGTAGGAAATTTAAAGAAAATAGAAAATAGATATGAGGAGCAGAGGAGAGATAGGCAACCTTGACACCTAGGTTGCACAAAGTTATAAGAAACAAGATAAGTTCCCAATTAAGGAACTCACGTCCCCTGCACACTTTCCAATGTCTGGAAAACCAGACCAACAATTAGTTTGTATACTAAACAATGTTTCTAATGATATCTTTTGAAACCATTGCATTAAACCAAACTTAAGAAGGTGATTTATTAAAGAAATCAACATTCAGGCAAAGTAGGTCACAAGAAGCAAAATTAATATTTATTCTTGATGTTGAAACTGTGGATGCCCCAACGCGTTTCGAGTGGTACAACACTCTTCATCAGGGGCAAATCAAAAATTCTAAGGAAAGATATGTACAAAATTTACATTAGAGTGATATTTTCCATTAACAGCAATTTTGCAAAACAAGTCGCTTCTACAAACTTCAACTGGTATACAGGCTAATTGAATGAGCATAATAAACAGTAGATATCCAAAGTTCTGGGTACATTGACGCAACAAATGAACATGTTTTAACTGGACAGCTATCATAACATTTCTATTAGAATAAAAGCAGTAGATCGGTGTCATGGGATTACTTTATAGACTGTGCTGTGCACAAGGGTGACTATATGATCATGGAATAGATATAACCAGTGTAGACTAAAGAGTAACAGCAGATAGACGTAGCTCTAACCTTGTGAATTTAGTAAAATATCTTCAAGCGAAGAGGTAGTAGGTCCGAGGAGAGTATCCCAGGTAATCGATGAGACAGTACAAGATGAGTATTGTCAGCTGACTCATATCTGTAAAAGAGGAGTGAGTATCAGAAGCTAGTAAGAGGGTGCAGGAAGAGAAAACTAAGGCTAAAAAAATAATAATCAACTTACAACTGATGGCGATCTATCTGGACACTGAATAGTATAGCCATGGTATAGTTCCCAAGGTTCTTAGTGGTCCAAGGAGGTGGCTTGAAAAACCCAGAATGTAGCCAATATCTTTTTCAAATGTTCAGCAGGTATCCACTGTCACTAAAAGAAATAACAATGGGAAGAGTGGAAAAAAATCTTAGCGGGAAAATAAATTGGGAAGAGTGTAACTAAAGAGGTGCAGGACTTAGTGGGAAGGAGGTACTGCACAGAGAGGGCTCCTGTGCATATCAAGAATACCTTTGGTAGGGAAGATCTTACCTGTTTAACAAAAGCGCTGCCAACTGGAGACCGGAGCCCAGAAGGAAAGCCGACGCCATTTGCAACATTGTGCGTGTTCATATTGGAGGTCATTATGACCCAGGCGGTAAGGGTTAACGCCGTCGTTAACCCGTAACGCCTGATTCCAATTTTAACGGCTGCTTTTAGCAGGTGTTAAAATACATGGCGCTATCCCGCCTTGGTGCTAATTATGGCACCGTAATTTACGGTGCCGTAATTAGCGCCTTCCCCACTCCCATTATGCCCTATGGGGCAAAAATGGGAATGGGGAAGGTTAAATGGGAAATGGGGATTTACCGCCCCACTCACCTTGGAATGGGGCGGTAAATCCGCCATCCACCATGGTGTAAACGTAGTAAAGTTGGTGTACTTACCGCCTGGGTCGTAATGACCTCCATTGTGTTCTAAGGCGTGACATCATCACACGGATGCGTGTGACGCGGCATGCTCAAATTGGAGTATAATTAGAAGATATGCCATAAGTATTATCTGGTGAAGACATCACAATAGTGGAACTATTGTCACTGTCACAAAGTGAGTAATTGTTGCGGAAAAGTGCGAGGCAGAGTAAACGAGGCCCGGGATGTTGATAACATGACATCATCACGTTAGCGCGTGCATGACGTAATGTGTAAACAAACCCGAGACGGCAAACTTGCGATCCCTACAAGGCACATGGGAACTCATAGAGTTGAGTATAAAGGCCAGTGAAAAAGATGCAGGAAAGCAAAGTACTTCTAGTTCGACTGGAGACAAGGCCAATCATGCTAATGGTGTGAACGGCACCCGTGTCACGGAGAGTTAATGTAATCAGAGGAACATAAAAACACTATGTGAGCAGCCTAGAAAAGGTCCCCAAAGAAACAACCTAATAATAATATCCGGGAGAGGGAGATCAAAATCGAAGTATGGTAAAAAACAGCTTGCTGTTATGTTAACCAGCTAAAAAAAGGCCCCTGTAGGGGGAAGAATGTGGTACTCGTTGCTCAGAATGAATGTACCAGAGGATATCCAGTGCACAGAACACAAGAGTGTTCTGTTAGAATAGTGAGGACTTTGTAGTGTAGGCCCGCTGTAATTGGTCAATAAAGCGACCATTATGTAATTATTAGATTAGTATATAGTGATTAGCACTGCATGCATGAATGATGTGACTTAATTTAATATCTTCCCATTATGGGTTTGGGTGGGCAGACAAAGTAGACTGTAGCATTTTCTTGCCAAATAATAATTGAATTAATTCCCCTGTAGCCAAATAACACGGGTGATATTGTTGAAATTCGAAATCAACAATATCGCTTCCAGTAGTCCGTTAAAGTAATTGGGGACTCCCATTTCATGTTGCCAGCACCAAAATCCCCTAAAGGGAGGGGTGCATACAAAACAAAATGCCCAACTGTTCACCATTTCTCAGACCCTGCCTTCAAGCAGAGGGTTCCAAATAATCAACTGAATTTCTGTGTTTGTGTGCTGGGGTGGACCAATGTCTTCCTAAAGTTAAGCAGAGTGGAGTCACTGATTTAAAAGCTTACCTTCTACCGAAAGTGAGAAAGTGGCTCCTGTGAGAAGGGAGATTGCACATTGTTCCAAAAATAAATAAAAAGTGTTTGTTCTGAAAGGTTTGTTGTGCTATTGACTGCCAGCTTTGTTAAGAGTGAAGCACCAGTCAAAATTCTTTTTACATGTGATTAAGTTAAACAATACTGTATAGTATTTTTAAGTGCGCAGCGAGATTAAAAAGACAGAGCGCTGCATGTGTGAAATTGTTATTGCCAGTAGAAAAGTGTTGCATATTATTTAAATTAAACTTTATATAAAGCAGACTTTCAAGAGTATGATCTTGTTATATTTCAGGATGCTACGTGCTATTAAAAGTGAAGACTAGGCAAAGTGATTTGGCTGTACATGTTGTGGGGCTAAAGAGTTTATGATCTGTGTTATCCTGAACCAACTAGCGTTTTCAATTAGTGAAAAAAAGAATTATTAGGAAAGAAAAGTATTTGGACCACGGGGTTAGGTGGCATGATCTGTGATTTTGTACCAATATTAATGTTCCTATTCAATAATAAATATATATTCTTTCTATACACTGGCCTAGTTCTTGGGACCTATGTGGTTCTATCACAGACAGGTCTAGATTGAACAACATCACAGGTATATTGGTGTGGCGCTTTTGATTGTGAGGGGTATGTGGGACTGAACTCCCTGTATTAATCGTGGTCCATAAATATATCTAACAATTGTAACAACTGTTGAAATGTGTACTAAAACAGTGACACATCTGACATAAATGGACTGACTAGATTCTAGTATTGCATTCATGCCTCCATAATCCAGTATCTTGCAGAGGCACAACTCTAATAGTGATATTTAAAGGGACTAAACACATCAAGTCTTATAGATGTATTACCAACCATATTTTCCTGACAACAAGAACCCTGAGTGGCAACCACCAATGGACTTGCGTGAGGGGCAGAGATCGGGGTTAAGAGTGGAGATGTAAGAATCTGGCAGTTGGAGATGGAAGACATCAGAGGAAGAGACTCAGGGATGGGAGGAAGAAGAGAAGGAATTTCAATGCCACTGGACAAAAATCTGCATACGGGTTTGGAAAATAAATCTATGGGCACATCAACGGTAGAAGAATTCTATAAGAGAATGATTGTATTTTCGTTGAAAAGTAATTCACTGAGCTAGCGTAGGTTAAAGAAACAAACCAGAGAACAAACGCACAAACAAACAGCACTGTTCTCTGGTGCACAATGGAAAGCATATGCGCTGTGTTAAAAACCTGAGAGAAGTGAAAAAACTCATGGAACTATATGATGATTGTATGGCTGTCCTTCTGCGCAATGTATCTGCGTATTTGTCTACATTGAATACCTTATGGAGCCTGCTTCCTAGGGATTCTCCAGACAACATTTCTCCCTTAAATGAAATTCTTAAGGCTTCAGCCTTTCGATGATTATCTGTGTACCGGTCTCGCGGATGTAAGTGATGTCTGCCTGCTAACAATGGCTCCATGGTTATGGCTGATGTCTTGACCCCATCATATATTAGGTCGGATAATAATTTCACATCTCACTGAAGGTTTTCCAAGTTGGGAGCACAATAAGTGCCTTCTTCTAGGGCTTGTGCCTATTGGGAACAGACCCCTAAGGCACTCTCAGCTGTATACACAACGCAAATGCATTCCCTAATAGACAGACGCGCCTCAATGTATGCCTTCTTTAAAGTTGAATTAACTTTCTGTGATGAAACCAAGGAGTTCATCAAGTCTCCCCAAGGGGGAGCCACCCTCTTTGGGAGTAGGGAGGTCGGCCCCCTATGCTTAACCCTGTATGGCAGAGGGTACGCATGATTCCTCTGGACGTGACTCCCCCTCAGGGGACAGGAAACCCCCAGAGAGGGACTTAAGACAACACTCCCTCCCTCAGACACTAACACCTATAAGGGGTATATAGGAACTAAGGTGTATGGTAACCCTACAACTCCTGCATCAGCCTCCCGAAGAGCACTGCTCATCACAACCATGTACGCAGTAGCTCCAATGGATGGGGACATGGGCGGTAAAGCAAGAAAGATAGAGAAAGCAGAGAAGCCCCAGAGTGGGGAGAAAGAGAATGATTTGAGAGAGTGGGACAGAAAGACCTTGCTGGAGCTTTGAACAATACTGCAGCAGTCCACAAACTGCACGTTTGGGACTGCTCACATAAGCAAGGGCCTATGCTGAAGTGACCCAAGGGTGGGGGGTCAGAAGCCAGCATCCACCCCTTTATTTGGGCAATGGCCTGAAGTACCTTTTGATTATTTTATGTTTTCTTTTTGAAAAGTAGGGAAAGAATCTAGTTTAGAATAGTTTTCAGGACAGAGGAATGTATTTCTGTTCAGCCATCTTGACATCCTGAATGGCACCTCTTTTGACTTTCTTTTGTTCAGAGTAGGCATTAGTAACATAGGCTTAGGGAAAGGGTAGGTCGTCTTTTGTTCAAGAGAGAATACAACTTGGGAAAATCATGGTTCCTTGGATGTCTCCTGATTCTGACCTACCAAACATCTTAGTCACTGTATCCTCTGCTACCACCTCCTCTGGATCCATGGAGAATCAGCCCACTAGACTTGGCAGGATGTCATCAATGTGTACGCACTGGGAAAGAGATTTCTTCTCTGCTTGCAGAGGACACAGATTTTTCATAAACCTGCGAACATTGATTTTATCGGGTTCCACTCATTCTTTCAGTATCACCTCTTTGATCTCAGGAATTAGTATATGTTTAGTTGTTGCTGAGTGGTTAGATTGCTTTGTAGGGCGGTACTTTCCTTGCTACCATGAGTTAGATGCTATCTTCTCCTGAAACCCCATGTATTCAGCTACCTGATTCAGCACTTTTGCTAAGGACTCTGTCTGGGTGCTTCTCTCCATTTCTGTAATGTTTTCTTCATCTGATTTAGTAGCCGATTAAGTAGATCTTGTTAATGATGAGGAAGGAACATCTTTTTTCACTCTCTTCTTCTTTTTTCTGGTTTCGACCTTAAATGTTTTCTTACTAGGCTGTTTTTCAGTTTTTAGCTAAGATATTCTTTTTTCCTGAGAGGATGAGAACGTAATAAAGGATTTCCTGTCTGCCACATGCTTTCTTTTATGCTTAGCTAGTTTTTTGGATTAACAGAACATAACAATAAAAGCAATTAAAAGAATGTGGAATAAAACAGATCATAATATTAGTACTGAAGTTAAAAAAAAAGACAAAAACAAACTGAATCTTAAGGAACGTGTGACTCTGGAGAATGGTTCCCTATTCAAGCCTGAAGCTCATGTATCTACAAGGAGATGGTGAGGTGATACTCTCACTTAACCTCAGGATGCAGTCAAAGGCAGGAGGCCACCTTGAGGTTCTGCTCAGATCCACCCAAAAGGCAGAGGCAACTCCAGTAGGACTGACTCCGGAAGAGGAGAGAGGTCACTCTACTCCAAGGCCCCCAAACAGTGAATCCATGCGCTGGTGGCTGGACAGTGTTCTCCAGCAGCACACCAACATTGGTGTTCCAGGGTGCTGGCTGCAGCGTCACCTGAGGTTACATGAATATCCAGGAGCTGTGTATCTGCATCTGTATCTTTACTAACCACATACAACACAAATATAAAAATATATCAAGCAATGATTCTTCGTATAAGTATAGAGGAAAGTATGACACACAATTACAACATGGGGTTCAGTGCATATAAGATTGGTAAAATAGTAGTATCAAGCAGATACAATTACAGAGGCCAACTTCTAGCTAGAAATTCCTGATGAAGGAGTGGGAGGCACGGGGTAGGCCTGGAAAAATCAGGGGCTATCCATTTTAGCTGAAGAGGAAAGTCTTTAGAGACATACGGAAAGGCTTTAAATTTATTCCTGTCATAGATCCAGAGCTTAGGAGTTCCAGAAATGGGCTGCAATGATAGGGAAGGACCTGCCTAGTCCATTAGTTTATTTAAATCTGAGACAGTCAGTTAACGCCAGGTTATCTGAGGGTAGTGTTCTTTTAGGCTTGTATATAGTCAGTCAGGTTTTCAAGTAGGCTGGAGCTTTCCCGTATAGACATCTGTAGACAACGGTAGCAGCCTTAAACTGTATCCGTGCTGGGACTGGAAGGCAGTGCATAACTTGTCTGCTGGAAGAGATGTCCTCTCTCTGAGAGTTCCCCTTTATGATACGAATAGTACTTTTTGGAAGATTGGGAGTTTTTGAAGGCACCTTTTCTTCGCGCCAATCAGTCGGGTGTTACAGTAATCTAGCCTTTATGGCTTAATGGCCCGTGCTACAGTTGTGCAATTTATCTCTGAGATAAATGGTTTTATATTTTTTCGCAGTCTGAGGTAATGTTAACAATTTTTGGTGGTCTGGTTCATGTGTACTTCTGCACTAAGGGATGATTCTAGGTGGATACCTAGGGTCTTAACTTTCCCTAGTATGGGGGTGTTGTAATCCTTGATGTTAAAACTAGAATAGCTGGCATTCAATTTTGCCGAGGCCTGAGAGGATCCAAAGATCAGCAACTCTGGCTTCCCTCCATTCAGACACATCCAGTTGTTGGTCATCCAAAGTTCGATCATATTATATATATATATGTTGGGGATTGGCTTTGTCAGTGTCAAACGCACCACTGATCTCAAGGACTTTTTTATTTTTTATTTATTGGGTATTTATAAGGCACCTATACAGCAAATGGCGTTTCAAGGCACAATCAGCTGAGTATTATCAGTGTAAATTGTGAAAAAGACCCCCATTCCCTCAAGAAGACCACAAAGTGGTCTGATGTAAAAGTTGAAAAAGGTGTGTAATAAGCACGCTCTCTGGGGTACAGCGCCACCCCAGCATATTGTAGATTTCCGATGTGACAAAAAACACTGAACCCATTTTACTGATGCCTGATCGCAATTTCCTAGGTCGACCAGGGTGTGAAGCAGGTGTTCATGGTCAAGAAGGTGCAACGGTGCCGATAAATCTAACAGGCCCTTTATCCAGAATCTCAAGCATATGAGTCTGGAGGTCGAGCAGGGCCGTCTCTGTTCTGTGCTCCGATCTGAACTGATCATTGCACTTATGCAACCACCCTCTGGCAGCACTTATTGAGCTACCTGCACTTCTCCCCTCCCGAACCCCCCTTGCACTTCTCCCATCCCTCCTCCCCACACTTGCTCGATCTGAATGACACGGGCCTAGTAAAATCGTTGTTTTGTCCTCCTTCTTTTCCCCCTCCTTGTCTTGTCGCGCCGAGAAACACTTGTTTACTGTGCGTTATAAATGATATATCATATCATATCATATTGTTTGCGGTTGCACTGACAAACTCAAACATTTCCATGCATACACTCAATTCTCATTTCCCTCCTCCATATTGTATATTAAGTCGATCTGGTATCCTTAAATGTCTTTCTCCTTTTTTCCTTGACTTGTCCTTTAATGCTCCTCTTATTTCCTGTTAGCTTGCTTATTCTTTACAGACTTAACACCCTTGCTGTTGCCTCACTTCCTTCTGCTCCATTCTCCCCCTTCAGTGCTCCTTACCGACCTCCTTCCAGATATCACTGATCCACTGGCCTCAGGGGGTTAATCCACGTACATTATTTTCATTTATTTTTCAATTCCGTGCAGGGGTGGCGTTTCAACACACCGGAGTCCAGAGCTATGTGCCTGGGGCAGTGCTCAGTTTCATCTGCCGGTGTGTTTTGTGATCCCATCTCTCCTCACCACGTCTAGAAGTGAAGAATCGGTGCTTCCTGTTAAGTTAAATCACTTTAAGTAATAACAGGTGCTGGGGAGAGAGATGGCCGGCAACCACAGTGAAGCCGTTGTAGTCCTGTCATCTCAACCATCCTCCTAGAACGTTCGACGTTCACGCGGGTCTCAAGCACAGGAAGACCTGCGTGATTGATCGATGCTACAAGGTTGTTTGGAGAAGAGAGAAGCAACAGTAGTCGACTCCTACTTAATGCTAAAGGCAGGAAAAAATTTTGAAATCTTCTCTAGAGCACCGGCCTTGAAGAGAAGCAAACATTCATGTGGGTCCCGTAGTGAAGGAAATGGTTTACTTAGGCTCGGTTGTAAGATCATATCCGTCGAAGGGGGCTGGGACGGCCTCTCTAGATTAAAAAAGCTTTCGGCTAGGATCACAGATGAAGAAAATTGCAAATAAATGCCGGATATTTTCACTCCTGCCGCTTATTAGGTATTACATAGGAAAGGTAATACCAGCCCTATTGTTCGGCTTTGATACAAACCCTATCTCGTTCTCAGTGGACTGAGAAAGAATAGAGGGGCTGTTATAGAGACGAGTCCTAAATCTCCAGAACGCGGTGCCAATCACTAGTGTAAGGTACGAACTAGGACTACCGTCAATGAGATCATGTGTAGAATGGAAGCTTTTGACTATGCATAGGCTGATCCTCTCCCCCCATACACTTTTCCTGTATGAAGATGTCCTAATGGGGTACAGGGGGCTTTCTAATTTGTACTTTAAAAAGCTACAAGAGGGGTGTGCTGCTATTCTTATGAAGCAGATTGCATGGAAGAGATGCTTAACCACAATCCAATGAAGGCTAAACAACTTCTTAGGACATTGGATTGGATCCGCACAATAACGGGAATGAGAAAATCGAGGATTTATGTCTCACTTACACTCACAGATAAACCAAAAAGGTGGAGACCGAGGTACCTAGTAAAATTCTTGGACCCCTCGATAAGAGCTAACTTTTTAAGGTTCCGTTTAAATATACTTCCCACATTGGAAATTCTGGGTATTAGGGATGTGTATTAGGGATGGCTGTTAGTGCAAACTGCCACAAATGTAATGAAAATAAGATGCAAACACTTAGGCATTTGTTGACGGATTGCACGAGTACTGCTGAATTAAGAAGGCAAAGATTGTCTAGTTTTGTGTACCATTCCTGGTGGATAGAGACTGATAGTTTCTGGAATAGACTGTCCGCAGGAAACAAGGTTTTTCTTACTGCGTAGGTGGTAAAAGTATTGAGAGATATAAATTGTTGACCCCATATGTATGATTTAAATAACATTGTTATGGTTGTGTTTTGCTCTTTCTTTCTGTTTTTATGAGGAATGAATTTGATTTTATAAGATTGCTGTTTTAGATTTAGTTTATATTATATGTGAAAAGTCACATTTTTTGTGTTCTGTTATTTTGACTATACCATATTAAAAAAAGAAAAACAAAGAACCAAACATTGGTAGAAGAGTGCCGCATTGCTACAATTTCCTTATCCTGTCCTCCTCCTTTTCCTGCTGCCATTAACAACATTGGTATGGTGGCCAGCAGGGGTGGGATGGGAAAGGGCAGGGGAGCAGGGGCTGAAGGGTGGAAGAGATGGTCCAAGCTGAGGGGGGGATCATGCGGGGGGGCATAAAAGAGAAAGGGCAATAGAAAGAGAGAGAAAAATTGAAGTCATAACTTCGAGGAAATATAAAAATAAGAGGAAGATAAAGAAAGGAAGGGAGGGCACAGGAAAGAAGGAAGGGAGGGGGGGAAGGGAGAGAGGGAGTGAGGAAGGGAAAGGAGGAGCTTAGTACCAAAAACCAAAATGAAAAACAAGGAGGGCGAGGTGAAAAATCCAAGTTAAACAAAGGAAGAGCAAATGAAAGATGGAAACAAAAGTAAAGAAACAAAAAAGTTAGAATATGAAAGAGGAAGACAAAGAAAAAGTAATAGTGACAAACACAACTAAAGAGAAAATCGGAAAGAAAGAATTCAAGTAGGGAGGGAGCGGCAAAACAAAAAAATCGGGGAAAAGAGTAGGAGACAAAGAATTTTAAAATGGTTAAATATTGCAGAATCCTTTAGCAAGCGACTGGACCGTGTCTGTCCACTATTTTCACAAGGTGAACATCTTCCCTGCTTGGGAGTCTGAAGACAGTTCCTTAAAGTGCCAGGCTAATATGTAAGACTTTTAATAAAAGTCTTTTTTTCCCCCTCCTGCACTTATCACACCCACCTGATCTGCTGCCTCAAACCTAGCATTTGCCACTTGGCTGCACTACCACTTAGTGCTGATTTTATTATTTATTTATTTTATTATTATTTATCCTGTTTCTCCTTTGCTCTGCACTTTCCACTATCTCCCTCCCTCTCTCCCAGGCACTTGCACGTTCTCAATGCCACTGGGCCAAGTAAGATCATTGTTTTGTTCTCCCCTGTTCCCCTCCCTTGCTGTAGCGCTCTAAAACACCTGTGTATGAGCACGATATAAATAAAATATCATATCATACATGCAAAAAGGACGTGTATACTCGTCCTTGGCACTTAAGGGGTTAACAGGCCAGATTTCCTCACAGATATCACACAGACTGCAGTTCTACATGCAACCGGCAGATGTCCTTAAAGCAATGTCACTGCAACCAAAGGCTGCAGCTGTGCATCCAGCCTACAGATGTCCTGAAATATGTAGGCGAAATCAAAGGCTGCATTTCTGCATAAAAGAGATGCATTTGCAACATCTTTCATTCAGAACACAGGCAGCAGGAAGTAAAACGCCATGCTACCAGTTCCCGGATTATTAAAATGAATCAGTTAAAAGCAACAGCGTATAGATAGAGCGCGTGGCTTCACTAAATGTTTGCATATTGCTCTTTTATGCTTCCCATATTTGTTTAGAGCTAAAAGTCTTCCTTACCCAAGGTCGGTTGGCACCATGAGCTATGGCAGTACCACTCTAATAGTGCTGGCTGCCTTTCGGGACCTCGTCGTTTAAACTACACAGTTTTGCAAGTTTGACTAGCTCTTTTACTATTTGCCTAGCAGGTTCTCCTTGATTGGGGTGTCTCCCATGTGGTTAAATGAAAGATTGTTGAGTTTGTTTTAAGATGGAATGGAGAGGAGTATTTTCTTGCCAGTGATTTGTAGCGTTATCGCGTAAATGTGTTTATGTTATATCGTTTGTACATATATTGTACAATGCGTATACATGTGTGTAATATATCCAGAGGACTGTCTGTGTTCTTAGACTTGGCAGTTACTAAGCTTTGTCAAGGTTTCACGCGGCAAAATCAAAGGTGCATCTAACGCTAATGGCAGCTATTCTATTTTACCCCTGGAGACAACTGGTGCGTTAAGGACACAATCGCTCTAAGATGGCCGCCATAGTCTTGCAAGGATCAGAAGTCAAGTGGCATCTTAGAAGGAAGCTCCTCTGTGGTGATCATGTCAGAATGGCAGTTGTTTTTTATTCAAGTTCCTATGATGGAAAATCAGAGTTGTTTTGACTCATATTACCGGCACGTCCCTCTTCCTCTTCCCATTACTTTCTTTTGCGCCACAAGCCTCTGTGAGAGGGTGGCCAACTTTGCAAAACGGATTTGCAGCGCACTTTGGATGTGGTAGCGTATCAGAAGTGACCTGCAGTGCACGTGGTTCCATGCAGTGCCATTCACGCCCCCTCCCATCCACTTTTTTTGGTAAATTAATGGCAGTTGGCTTTTTAACACATGATTAGTACACAAAGAACAGCTGTAGGGGCATTAGAGATGCAGGTCACTCATCTGTTAAAGCTCAGTCCAGGCCCTGTCGGCTAAAATGATATGATATGATATTTTATTTGTATCGGGCTAACATGATATGATATGATATTTTATTTGTATCGGGCTAACATGATATGATATGATATTTTATTTGTATCGCGCTCGTACAAAAGTGTTTCAGAGAGCGACAATGCATGCGAAACCCCAATTTGCAGATGCATTGACACCAACATAAGTAACCTCACAGGAAGGGCACTGCAAGAATAATCACCATGATTACTCAGAGGAGCCATGGGAAGTGGCTTTAGAATAAATTGCCATGAGTACGTTGAGTGGCAAATCACTTTGTAGGGTGAAATACATGAATGACACTATTATTATTATAAATGAAGCAACTCTATAGTCATTAAACCATGAGTGTGGATTTTTAAAATAATACCGTACAATAACATAATAATATAATAATAACATAAGTTATAAACTGAATCACTTACAGGAATTCCAGATAAGACATAGTGCTATTAAATGATTTGCCCCGGATCATACACTTTGGTCGGGGGGTAAAAACCTGGGGCCTGATTCATGGAAATGTGCACAGAAATTCTGCAACTGCTGCATGCTGGGCACTGCACGAGCCTGCGCGCAGAAAGCAAAATGAGCGCCCAGCATATTCATGGAATTTACAGTGCAAATTAACTGGAATCGCAAGTCGTGGCGGGAACGCCCCCGACCCGCCCATAAGCAAAACATAAACAGCCAGAACAGCTACTTTGGCACGCTTCCCCAACAAGCACCCTTCAAACAGTGTCTGGGGTCCCCCGTAAGTAGGCCTTCATCTGGGGTATACTGTGTGGGGTCCCCCGTAACTGTATCCGGCTTCTCGACAACATGCGTATAAAAAATCATAACTCGCTAATTACTCTGGAAATCTGCATGCGAACCCCCATAAAATGTTCCCGCACCCCGCTAAACTGCGTACGTGCACCCCTAAGTTAGATCAGAACCCCGGTTGTGCATACGCACCCCTATATCCAACATGCCACCCCGCCACTGTGCTGCAATTCCTACATGCAAGTGTACTTACGCCTGCCTTCATGTGGTGGAGAGTATGAAGGACTTGCATGGTCATTTCCTGGCCGACAGGTTGCGCGATCAAATCCATGAATACGTCTTGTGATGTGCAATTGTGGGCGTGAGAGAGACTACCTGCATGCTTTCCCTCGTAACGCCAACTTTTTTAGCAAGTTCTTCCCCAGTTTTGGTGTTCTGCCCCTTCCAAACCCACTGCGCAAGCCACTCCCATGCTCTGCGTGGAGTCTCACGCAAGGCCCTCGACAGCTCGCAGAGATGTGCCGAGCATGCACAAACTCCACGCAAGTTCAGTAAAAGTACAGCGCATTCGATTTGATTCCTATTATCCACACAAATAATTCCATAAATCAGGCCCATGATGTAGGCAATTTAAGCAGTTAACCAAATATCTTTCCAGGTTTAGTTGAAATAAATATTTGTTAAGGCTTTGTTTAAAGAAATGCCTTAAAAATAATGCACACAACATTATAAACTGGCATGTCATAATAAGGTAAACTTATACTATATACATTGTTATAGAAATAGCTTAGGCAAAAGCAGTATGAGTTTAGCTTTATTTACCCCATAACGCACGGCACCATGCAAAGTAATGCAAAACAAAACAATCTCACTTGGGTTTTAACACAAATCTTATTTCACACAGCATGCTGCATTATGCACCTTCCTATTTCTCATCACCCACATTCACACTTCTTAAGGGCCAAAGTCCTGCTAATAGTCCCACTCCCCACCTCCCATAAGTACGTAATTGTTCACAGACCGCCGTGTTAAGATGCTGCACGCACACTGGAAGAGCCGCTTTGCTACCCGCAGCTCCAGATGTCACACAGAAGTATGAGCTCTGAGCTGAAAAGGCTTTGATCAGGCAAGGTTGAAGCAAATTCAGGACATTTGGCACCCCGCAGAGGGTATGTGCTCAACATGGGACAAAACTCATCAATACGGGTAAGTTACCCAAAATATGGGACGGTCGGCCAACCGTACTGCATAATAGGAACAATCGTTCTCCAATTTAAAGTATTTTGCCAGTCCCTTCTGGAGGTGTAACAGCTTGCTCGACACACATACCCCTTAGTTGAAACATTCCGGTCCGCAGCCCTGAAACCTGTGATGCTCATGCTGCTGGGCTTTATCACTCCTGCTTGTCCCCTGATTTGACTATTAAAAATGTTGTTATTCTTTACTTTTTGCAATACAATATTTGTCTTTTCTGCAAATCTTTCCTCCATTCTTGTCATCCATATCATGAACAGATATTTATCTCCCTCCTCATGGCTTTGGGGGAAGATGTCTCATAAACCTTACTGCCTCCACCCCTGTGGCAGTTTTCAATAATGACAACCTTTTAGATGCCTCAATTCTTCACCATCTTGTGCATCTAAGTACGCCCTAACTAGTTCTCTCCATAACTCCCATTTCATGCTGGGGTTCCTGGTAGAGGATAAACATGGAATTGGAGTTGCACCACTAAATCTCAGGACATCCTGTCCACTCACTCTTCCTCTACCTCCTCTTTCTCTTCCTCTACCACCCCTGGTCCGCCTTCGGCCGTTTCTCCTCCTCATTTGCCTCCTTTTCCCTGTTCCTCCCCGATGAGGTTACTAGACAAGTCTGATCTATGGGAGTCTCATCAAAGCAGGTTCTCCCCTTCTCATCCAGAACCATCCAGGACCACATTGATACCCTTGGTCCAGCCTTGGCCAATTTCTGCAATCACTCCTTTGCCACTGGAACCTTCCCCTGCCACCTTAAGCACTCCCCTGTGCACACCTTTCTTAAGAAACCCTCTGCTATCTCCCGATCTCCATCACTCCTTTCCTGGGCAAAATCCTAGAAAAGCTGGCCATCTCCCAGCTTAATCTTCATATTGTATCTGTTGGTTGTCTCCATGACCACTAGTCTGACTTCAGAGCTGCCAGAAGCACGGAAACTCCTCTCCTGAACACCCGTGAAGACCTGCTCTCTAATCTTGATTCTAATCTTCCTTCTGTCCTCATTCTCCTTGATCTATCCTCTGCTTTTGGAACAGTCAACCATGCCATCCCGCTCAATCGACTGTGTAACAACCTGGGTATCACTGGTCAGCCTCTGGCCTGATTGACATCCTTTCTCAGTGACCAACCCTCCCAGGTTCAACTGGGGTCTCTCCTATCTTCTATCTCTCTCTCTACTTGTGGTGTGCCCCAGGGGTTTAACCTTTCTCCCTGGTTCTTCAACCACTATCTGGCACCTCTTGCCTACTGCTTCGCTAAATTCTGCTGTAATCTTCAGTGTTATGCAGATGACACCCAGCGCTCCTTCAGGCTCCCCTCAGACACCTATGGTCCTTCTCTCATTCCAGACTATCGGGTCGTAATTCATGACTGGTGTACCACCAGTGATCACTGCTTTAATGCAAGTAAGACTTAGATCCTCTCGTTCTGGCCGCCCACCCTGGGCCCTCTTCCTGCTCCTTCCTGTGAGGCTAAGAACATCGAGGTCATCTTCGACTCCACCCTCACCTACTCTCCTCACATCTCTGACATCTCTAGGAAGTCACACTTTCAGCTGCATCCCCTCAGAGGTATTCTGCCATTTCTCACTTTCCCCCAGAAGCTCACTGTCTCCAGAGCCCTGGTCCTCTATAGGCTGGACTATTGCGACAGCCTCTTTCAAAATGTTCCTGCCTCTACTCTGCGACCTTTACAACTTATGCAGAACAGGACTGTGAGACTTGTGCTTGGCCTCGAGCCCAGGCATCGTATCTCTCCAGCTCTGAAATCTCTTCATTGGCTCCCAGTGGCTGCAAGGATCACGTTCAAGACCCTTTGCCTCATCCACAAGGTTTTCTGTGGCCTGGGATCGCACTACCTCAAACTGTCTCTTCCTAAACATCTTCCTGCTTGAGCTCTCTGCTCATCCACCTCCAACTCTCTGAGGGTCTGACGCTTCCCCAAGCAGAGAGTGGGAGGTAGATCTCTTTCCTCGGCTGGGGTCTTCCCCTAGAACAGCCTCCCTTCCTCTCTCATACTTGAGCAGAACCACCTCCGGGGCCAGAAGCAACTCAAGACCTTCCTTTTCACTCCGCTTTCTCTCTTCCTAGCCCCTGCTGATGTCCTTGACTGCTCCCTGCACTGGTCACCTCGCCACCCACAGAAATAGAGCCCGGCTCCTGCATGTCTAGTTGCCCTTGCACTGCCTCCAGGCCCCCCAGCACTGATGGTTCTGTATCTATAACCCTACATTCCCTTCTCATTGCACTTATGAGCCACCCTCTGGCAGCACTTGTTGAGCTACCTGCACTTCTCCCCTCCCCGAACCCCCCTTGCACTTCTCCCATCCCTCCTCCCCACCAATGTTCCCCTAATTATTTTTTTCTATGTGCGGAACCGGTTGGCTGTTGTGCGCACATTATTTTCCATGTCCGTAACTGACTAAGGAAGTAAGCCACTTTGTGAGCTACCGTCACAGAAGAGAGTTTAAAAAGGAATTTCCTCTTCCCAGCCACTGCAATTCTTTACAAATCTTACAACACTTTTTCCAAACACATAGGCTAAAATAAAATATGTCATATGTGATTATACAGAAAACTCATCAACTAGTCCAAGACTTCAGTATCTGCCACAGTACCTTGCAAACGTACTAATGCGCAGAGAAAAAGGTCAGCCTCATTACGAGTTTGGCGGTAAGTGGTAAAGTTGGTGGTAACTCCATTACCGCCAACTTTACCACTACGCCAAATTACCATTTCGGCCCAGGAAAATCCTGGAGGTAAATACTCCAACTCAACACCAAAATCGTCAGACTTTTCTGTTGCGGTAATTCCGTCCAAAAAGCCACATTGGCCTCATTACAAATGTTGCGGTAAGGCAACAACGTTGCCAGACCAGGTGTGCAGAGCGGCACCCGTGAGCAGACCAGGATGGTAGCAACGGTACCGTTATGAACGGTACCGCTTCTGCCATCCTCCCCATTCCCATTGAGCCCTATGGGGGCTCAAATGGGAATGGGGACGTACCGGCTGCGGGTCCCACGAAAGGGAATTACCGGGCCCTGCAAGGTCGGAATAGCCTGGTAAGTCCCCATTTGTGGGACCCGGACCCGAGTTTGGGGGTAGCCATGCCATTATTAAGGGCATGGCTACCCCCAAACTCGTAATGTGGCCAATTGAGTCCAATGGACTCAATGGGCCTCATTATGAGGTCGGAGGTATACTTGCCGGTAATAGTGGCAAGGCTACCTCCATACCGGCATGAAAGTCCGGCGCCCGTGAATGGGAAATTACCAGGGTATTCTGACCCCGTGGGACACTGTAATTGTCCTTTCGCGGGTGCCGTGCCGGTAGCTCCCCATTCCCATTTCAGTCCCATAGGGCTCAATGGGATGGGGATGCCTGTAGCACTGGCACCGTTCATAACAGTGCCGATGCTACAGGCATGCTGTGCTCGTGGGTGCCTTTCATTCCGCCAGGGCAGATCTGGTGGAGTGAAAGGCACCCGAGGCACAACTCAGAGTTTGCCGGTCCAGTAACAATGGTACCGGCAAGCATACCAATATCATTGTTACCGGATCGGCAACCTCGTAATGAGGCCCAATGACAGGCTACCCCGAATGGAACATCATACCCATTAGTTCCCGCACACTTTGACCTCTGGCTTTAAGTAGGCTGATGAATGCGAGTGAAGTGGATTTGCATGTTCATCTTTAGGTCATGCCCATCAAGACTAGAGCGTGTACATCATGCAAGCCACGCCCCCGAATGAGTCCACCCCCCTCAATTTCTTATCACACTTAAAGCACTGACACCTCCTGTGCCCATGTCACTTTAACCAGAATGCACATTTATTTTTTTCATTAAAAAAAATTCCAAAGCCTGTTTTCGCCTCAAAATGTTATTACTTTCTGACTCCCTCTCTTCAAACACTAGCACTCACAGATGCAACTAAACGCAATAGTAGAAACTGCTCCAATAAGGAGGCAGGGTGTTGGTGTCTGAGAGGAGTGTCTCATTGATACCGAAGCAGAGTTGTAGTATTTGAGCCCCTCCCTGGTGGCTCCACATACCACCCTTGTAGTAGCACTTAGCCTGAGGTGGTCCTCCTGGTTCCCCTTGGCACTTCCTTCTTGGGCCCTCCTAAAGCACTTGCCTACTCCTCTTCTTCCCCTTTCAATCTCCCTCCCCTGCACTTCTCATCAATGCACTTGCACGGCCAAATGCCACAAGGACTAGCAAGACCACAACTGCATATATTATTGTTGTTTTTTGTTTCTTGCCACTGTTATTATTTTTCCTGTTCCCTTCCCATTTAGACTTGTGGTGCTTTGAAACACAATCCTGTTGCATAAAGTGCCTAACAAATTATCAATAAATAAATAAATAATGCTTGAGCAGGTGATAAATTAAGAGATTGTGTGCATCAACTGGCGAGCGCCAGCTCCTGATTAGGGTTAACATCACACATCCTTGATTGGCTCTCTCCTGTTGTTGGGGTTACCCACGTGTCTCCAACTTAATCAGCTAATGTGGGAAGCTTTGTGCGATCTGCAGACTGCACTTCTTGTGAACACTGGGATCCATGAGGCCGACACATCTGGACAGCACTGCGCTTTTGAAGATGCTGTGGGTTCATACAGTTGTGTATATACTGCCTAGTTTCCTTAGTTCTACAGACGCCATCTAGATTTCAATTAGGCTTTAAGCAGTGGTCGATGGGTACAAAATAAAGTAGTGGTACTATGTTCCCTCTGCCCTGTCCCCTTTTCTGCCCACTACCCCCATTCTCACCATCATCCCCCATTCAAGCCGCATTGCCTGCAAAAAAGTCTGAACCTACAGCCACTCGTATGCAGATCGCAATTACCTGGGCGTTTTTGGCTGCTTGGGAATGGGTTTTGTATCCCAGGCATCTTATTGAAATAAATGATCTTCATCCAGCATCTGAGAGATAGTGCAGTGCAAAGTTGCACTGCCTTGATATTAGCAGGGCACAGGGTTGAGCTCTCAAGGAGGTTGAGAAAAATAAGTATTATTTTAAAAAGTTGCCATCCTTGACTGGTATTCTGGGTCTCAAAAAGTAAGGGAACAATGATGGTTACCCCGAAAGGTAAGGGAACCTCTACCCTTTAGCTCCCGCTGCACACTTTGAACTCTAGCTAATGAATGCGAGTGAAGTGGATTTGCATGTTCGTCTTTAGGTCACGCCCATCAAGTCTAGACCATGCACAGCATGCAAGCCACGCCCCCGAATGAGCCCACCCCCCTCAATGTCTCATCCCACTTAAAGCACTGGCACCTCCCGTGCCCATGCCAGCTTAACTAGAATGTTTATTTTTTTCATTAAAACAAATGTCCGAAGCCTCTGTTTTCGCCTCAAAATGTTATGAATTTCTGTCCACCTCGCGTCAAGCACTAGCACTCGATGCAACTAAACGCAATATTAGAAACTGCTCCAATAAGGAGGCACAGTGTTGGTGCCTGGGAGGAGTGCCTCGTTGACTTACATCTTTTTCTGAGGTTAAAATAGCGAAGCAGAGTTGGACTACCACAAAATAAAATATTGATGATGCACCCAATTTCACGGCAAGCAAAGGCTGCAATTCTGCATAAAACCGACAGAGGTCCTCGCAGGCAAATTCACGGAAACCGGAAGCCGTGTCCTACAAACTACCGACAGATATCCTCATGAACAATTACACTGCATACAACGGTTGCAGTTTTGCCTACAACCGACAGATGTCCTCGCAAGCAATTTCCAGCAAACCAAGGGCTGCAGTTGTGAATTCAGCCTGCAAATGTCCGCACCAGATGTTTAATAACAATCAAAGGCTACAATTCTGCATCTAACTGGGAGATGCCTTCAAAACAGACTTCAGTCTGAAAACGGGCTGCAGGAAGAAACACGGGCACTTTTCTGGTTCCTATGTAGGGCCTGATTCATGGAATTTTTAGATCGCTGCAAAGTGACTTTGCACGGCTGTAAAGTGATTTTGCAATAGCAGGGCAAAGTCACTTTGCAGCAGTGCAAAACCAGTTTTCACTGCGCTAGAAATTCCATGAATCAGGCCCCTAGACAGCACACACCAGTGGTCTTCAAACTGTCTTCAAACTGTGCGACTGGCCCGAAGAATGCCCAAACGGGCTGCAGGAAGAAACACGGGCACTTTTCTGGTTCCTATCTAGGGCCTTATTCATTGCATTTTTTGCGCATTTGCAGTGCTGTAAAGTGTCTTTGTAATAGCAGGGCAAAGTCCCTTTGCAGAAGTGCTAAATCACTTTTCACCTCGCTAGAAATACCACGAATCAGGCCCCTAGATAGCAAACACCAGTTGTCTTCAAATTGTGGGACTGGCCTGAAGAATGCCCAGGGGAGTGTGAAAAACACGATTACAGTGACTGTTTTTAATAAGAAATATAAACATTTAATAGAAAATAAAAGCATGTATGGCTTGTGATGTGAGATTGGAGGGATCGGCCCGGAAACAAAATGTGTACTCCTGATGGCGGTCAGCATAAAAATGTTTGAAGACCACTAGCACTCACAGAGCTCTCAACTTCCCATGGCTATCCCTGAGAAGGCCATACATTTCCCTTTGTATCTCTTTGAATTCTGGTGTTTTTCTTTACCATTTGAAATTTAGGAAAACTAACAGTCCTAGAATGTCAAGCAAAAACAGGACTGGATAGCCTTTTCACGCGTGGCCACAGGTAACTTGAGAGCTCTGCCTACATACTGCGATTCCCACTTGCTATCTACAGGGAAGCGAGCTTTCCCCTGCCGACTGCATGGCACGCACAGGCTGTGTCCCTTTACTCTTCCCTCCAGCTCCAGCTTCATCCACGCCGGTAGCCGCTTCACTGTCTTGTTGGTGGGGGCAGGCTATCACCCCTGATGTTAGGACTGGCAGGACCGGATCCCATCTTCATCGCCAGTTGTTGTGGGGCCTGGGGGTGCTGGGCCCACATGGTTAGAGGTGCTCTGGGAGGCAGAGCAGCAGCTCCATCGTCATCGTGCATGCTGCACAAACAAGGCCACAATGACGCTGCTGGAGCTGGAGTTGGGAGCAAACTGGCGGGAAGCCGTCCACCGGTATTTATTCAATGTGTAACATGGTTGTGCACCATGTGACAGAGCACCAGCCCCGAGCACAGGCTTAGGTTACAATAGATGCAATTAAATAGGTATGTTCACTGGGGTCTTTGGTATGACAGGAAGTTTTTTCTGACATCAGCTCAGTACGGGAGCACGTACACTGTTTGGCTGGCTGTATTCTGACTTGATATTTCAACTGCCTTATACAAACGTCCACCCCCTGTTTTCTGCCTATTGTGATCTAAGGTTCTTGCTTCCATTTGCGGACCCTTAGTATTAATTATTGAGACTTGGTCCTGCCACATTTATATGGCTTTACAAGTCCTTTAGTATGAACACTTTAGTATTCCCAAATCTCATTGTTGACTGGATGCTAAGTTTAAATTAGACAAGGTTTGTCGGTGCACCTTGGTAAATCTATGGATTACTGCGGTCCAGACTTCCGGTGCTACCTGTACTTTGTTTTACAGTGAAAAATCGGTTTGTCTAGATACAACACTGACCTGTTGTTATTTTGTTATTTTCTCTTCCTTTCCCTTTAAGGAATCAGCGCCCTACTTAAAAGCAGCGCACCTTACATCTCTTACTTTAGCATAGGTTTGTAGTGTGGTAAGCCTCACCGAGTTAATTACAAACAAAGGTTGAGAAGCATGCTTGACTCTGTTTTGAGCCCAACACAACCCATTTTGATGGTGTGTTCTTTTCTTTTCTCCCTCCTCCCTTTTTCCATAAGGTTATAACTAAGTATAACAAGAAGAAAACCCTCGAGGGCTGCAACTCCTGGCCAAATCAAGTTTCTCTATAAGGAACCAACATTATACAACTGTATTTAATGTTATATTGTTTGTCTTTCTGAAGCAATACCCCTGAAGAATTTCCCTGTACAAGATCCACATATTTAGGGAAAGAAACATGTCGGGATGAAGATACCATGTGATTAAGACACGGCTGTAATAGAGCATTAACAGCTTGTATTTATAAAAAAGTTACTGAGCAACCCGAACTTACCTAAGGATAAAGTACTAGGCAGCTAAATGCTACATGTATATAGCTTTACTAGTAGTGTTGTTTGCTTTTGTTCAGAATTGTTTGTAGGTTCTTAATGTGATTTTATGAATGTACTTTTTTTCCCATTGTGTATGTGTTAATGAACTTTGTTAGTGACAATATTTAGGTGGAGGTCGTTTGTGTTGAACCCAGTGTTACTAGTTAATTATTTAATTTGTCACTTGTTTTTCTCCTCTTTTTCCTTTTTCTGATTTGTGTCTAACTTGATGTGTTGTTTCACGTAGGTAATATATGTTAGACAATATTTTTCTACAAAATTTTAAAAAAAGGTGTACATTGCAACCCCATTCAGGTTGTATATGTTTTTTTTACAATTAGACTGAAATATGGTATAAATAAAATAAATATATATATTTTTCTTAATTTACAATGGTCCAGAATTGTCTTTTGGTTTGACCTGTGGAGTTGCACACCCTCTAGGGGCTATTGTGAGCCTTTATCTCACTAGAAAAGGAGTATAAGTGAGGTGCAGGATCCCTTTAGTAAAAAAAATGTTCTAGTGTGTTAGGGGCACGGTCCTGACCTCAATCTAAACAAAAACCAGTCCTCATCTAGTTGTTAGGTTACAATAGCCCCATCCCCTTTTCTTGCCCCATTATCATTTCTATGCCCCCCTTCCACTGACATAGACCCCCGGTTTTGCATGATCATTTCCTGGCTCAGTTTTAGCTTAGTCTTAAGAACCAGGCCAGACCCGTGACTCGGCACCAACCATGAGAACCCTGACTCTCCCAGCTCTACAGTCTACCACTTATCTCACTCACTGCCTAGCTTTTCCCACATTCAGAGAGCGGCTGCTGTGGGTCACCATGCAAAAGTCTTCAGAGCCCGGCTGCTAAATATTGAGCAGCACACCTTCCTGTGCTTTAAGTGGGCTTGGGCCAGCCAGGGCCAGTCGGTGCCAAGCCCCGGCAGTCTCCAAAAAATGGGGCTGCGTAGGGGCTCTGCCTGAGTCCTGCGTTCCAACCGCACCATGGCGGGACATTATGCCACCATGGCCGCAGCTGCAACAGGACTTTAGCCCCGCTGCCATTATGAATTCAGGCAGCTGTGACTGACAGAAATACCAGCCACAGCGTTGTGCAAACTGCAACGCTTTGGCTGGCACTTAGCGCTGTAGTGAGTGCTGTATGGTTTATGCTTCAGCGACTCTGTCGTTCAGATTAAATGGTCTGGACAATACCAGTGTTACACTTCTAGCGTGCACTGAGCAGATAGTGTGCTTTGTGCACTGGAGGGGCACCCCATTTTGCAAGCCCTGGCCGAGTAGAATCACCTGGATGTGCGCAAATGGACCCTCATTGTTTCACTTCGCAATTTATTTTAATTTTATTTATTTGCATTTGTTAATACACCCAAACCCGGAGGTATCACGGTGTAAGTTACAGTAGATATAGTAAACTTACTTGTTACTTGGAAGGAAGTTGCATACATAATACAGTAGACGTTTTTACAGTTACAGTTATTACAGTTACAGTGGTACATGTATATATACATCAGTGAAACCAGTAGTACCAGTGATATGTGTTGGATTCAGGCAGTGGGCTTAATATTTGTTAAATATCCAGGTTTTTAAGAGTTTCTTAAATTGGGAGTGGGATGTTGTAGGGAGAGAATTCCAAAGTCTGGGGGCTGCAACAGTGAAACTGGATTCACTGGTCCTCGTATTCTTGAAATGGGGGAGAAATAGGTGGGTACTAGTGTTGGATCTCAGTAATCTGATAGGTGATTTTAGGGTGAGGCACTCATTGAGTTATGAGGGGGCATTTTGGGTAATGCATTTGTGTGTGGTGCTGAGCGTTTTATACAGGATTCTGGCTTGAATCGGGAGCCAATGTACTTCTCTCCTCACTTGTGAAATATGGTCCCTTTTGTTTAAGCCTAGTGCTGCTCTCAGGGCTTTATTTTGTGTTAGTTGTAATTTGGATACGTTTTTCTTTGAAGTACCTAGTAGTAGTATATTACACTAGTCTAACTTAGACAGGATGAGCGCTCTGATGCAGTTCTGTGTGGAGAGAAATTGGTGGCTGAGGGAAATCAATTTAGCTGTGCAGGCTGTGGAGGATGCCAGCAAGCTAATGTGTTCACTCATGGTGAGGCTAGAGTCCAAGTAAAGCCCTAATGTTTTAACTTGGTTAGAGATGGGGATGGGACTGCCATCTATGTCGATGGAGATGTAGTGTTGGGGCCGTTTTTTAGTTGAGGTGGTGATCCAACAATAAGAATCTCTGTCTTTTCGCTGTTCAGGCAGAGACTATTAGTTGCCATCCAGTTCTGGATGAGGGAGTAGATTTTGTTTATGGTGATGGTATCTTGATCTTTATTTCCTGTGATTGGGATGAGTATCTGAGTATCATCCACAAAGTTAGTGTATATCAATCCCATAGCATCCAATGCAGCAAAAAGAAGCTTGGTGTAATAATTGTATTATGTGGGAGAAAGGCAGGATCCTTGATGTACCCCAAGGGGGACAGGTATAGGGATTGCTGCTTCCTCTCCTATGACTACTCTGGAGATTCGGTCTGATAAAAATGATTTGATCCAGCTTGTTGCATTTTGTGAGAAAATAACGTTTTTGGATAAGGCTAGGCATAGTTTATCATGGTCAAATAAGTCAAATGCCGCAGACAAATCAAGTAGTAGTAATATACATAGTTTGCCTGAGTCTCTGAGTGGATCCATCTGGTTTTTTAAATCAAGCAATGCAGTCTCAGTACTGTGTTTGGGCCGAGTGCCGGATTGTCTGTCACCTAGTAGGTGGTTGGTTTCAAGATGGGCTTGTACTTGGGTGTATGCTATTTTATCAATTATTTTAAGGAGAAAGGGGACTGTTGTGATGGGTCTATAGTCTGTGGGGGTGGTGGGGTCTAGGGTGTTTTTTTAAATAGTGGCGTTACGCAAGCTTCTTTAATCTCTGCTGGGACTGAGTTGGTCCTAAAAGAAGCATTAATGAAGCTAGTGATGATGGGGGCTAATGTTGGGGAGCACTCTTTGACCAATTAAGCAGGAAAGCTGTGGCCTTTACAATGTGAAGGTTTAAGTGAAGCGATTGTGTTAAGAACTTGGTTCTGGGTGACTGGGGAGAAGTCAAATTGAATTGCTAAGGCTAGAGTTTTAGATGGAGTAATGAGGTCGAGGTTCACACTTTTGTCCACCGATTTTCTTTTTAAGAGTATTTTATCTTGTCGAGAGTTGATTTTAGAAGCTAGGGCATTTGGAATGGTGGTACACCAGGCCTTGCTGGCAGTAATTGGGTTAGGGGGGGAGGTGGACATTTCCAATTCTTTGAGGATAGCAAATAATTATTTGCTATTAGATGCCGCATTGGCGATATGTAAATTGAGAAAGTTGGATTTGTGTGAGATTACTGGCTGTTTGTACTTCTGTGCTAAAAGTTGGAGTTCTTTTGTAGCTTCATTGGTGGGTTTTTTTCTGGTGAGGTGTTTGTTGTATTATTACTGTTGTTAGAATGTTGGAACGTTACTAGGTCATGGGGAGAGAACGATGGAATCTGGTGGGAAGATGTAGAATGTAAAGTTGACAGTTGATTTGTAATGATTAATGAGTATGGTCATGTGTCAATAGTCTCCAGTATTATTATTAAGTAGGCAGACAAAACAATGGCGACGAGGATAAACGGAACAAGAAAAGGATAACTAAGGAAGCGGAACTCAAAGAAAGCGGAATTCACAAAAGTGTCAAAAGATTCAAGAAAGCTGAGCAAAGAAACAAACACTCAGGGTAAGAAACATTTCACTTGTGATAACATAGGCAGCGAGCAGCAACAAAATAAGCAAGTAAATGAGGAAATAAGCAGCGCGTAATTGTAATAATTTAAATGACTCACGCGCACATAGTAAAGCAGAGAGGACGTGAACGGATCGGAGCGGAGAGTGCGTGAGCGAAGTTACAGAGCGCGAGCGAACAAAGGATGATGCAAGCCATGAGAAAAAAGGCACCCAAAACGTGCCTCCAGTGACACAAAAACATTAGAAAAGGGCACCCAATGATGTGATTATAACGTGCAGCCATTTTAGAAATACACTACAGTGAATGAAGAACATTACCATAGTAACCTAATGCCGGCACTTCATATGGAAAGAAACAGTAACAGAGGCAGCAGGACGCTGCAAAACAAAGACAACAGAACATCATATGAGCATCACAAGGCTCAATTAATACAGCAAACAACAATAATTTATGATAGCAAGCAAATAGAGGACAATTATAAACGAATTACAAATAAAGTAAGCAGATAAATAATAACAGTAAAGGACAAAATATACAATATACAAAAAAAAATGGCATCAGAGAAGGTGGAGCTACACGTGCCTCTTCACAAGTCACATCTATGAACCCAGTTATATCTACGGACCCAACACATTTTTTTAAGAAAACCAACGCCCTTTAACTCGTAAACCCAGGATGACCAAGGGCAAAGATGGCAAGAATGGATAGATGAATTTGAAGAATTCCTGAGAGCAGTAGGAAATCAAAACACCACTAATAAATTTGACATTTTCACAAACTTAGTAGGAAGAGAAATTAAAAGTGTTATTAAAACAATACCACCAAATGAAAAAGCGTCATACCCACTATTGATAGCAATAAACGCTAGAATTGTTATACCCCCAAACAGAGATTATGAACGCTATATTTTCAATCAATGCACTCAAAGCCCAAATGAAACCACTGTGCAGTTTGCTCTGCGTCTACAGCGGAAAGCGATGTATTGCGATTTCTCACATTTCAATGATGATGAAGCAATCAGACTATGAATTATTGAAGGATGTCTATCATCACAGTTAAGAAAACGCTTACTGAAGAAGTCCCTTCCGCTAAAAGAAGTACTTGAGCTAGCACAAATTTATGAGAGGGTGGATACATAGGCAGCCAACATAGAAAACCCCAAAAGCCTGGATACCAGTGCCATAATAAACCAAAAACAAGGCATGCAATGGCAAAGAAGGAACTTCAATGAACCCATTTGGAACAACAGTCGCAGGATTGGTGGCAATGGAGAAAAACAATGTTACAGATGTGGTTTCGAATTCCCACACAGAGGTCAATGTCCAGCACTAGGTCACATGTGTCTACGATGTGGTCAAGAAAATCATTTCCAAAACATGTGCAGGGAAAAGATACCCTGGACACTGATACAAAAATCAAATCCTCAAACAATTCCAGATCGAAGATATGAAAATCATAAACAATTTAATGCAAGAACAAACATAGAAAGACTAAGAATTTAGCACACAAGTGGCGCACGCGGCTGGCGCACAGTGTGCACGTGCAAATCTCTGCGCCAGCCGCTTGCGCTAAAATCCATTTCCGCGCACAACGTATTCATGGATTTTAGCTACCAAAACCAGCCGTGGCACAGAGTGGCACAGCGACCCTGCAGCAGCGCCAGTTACGCCCCCAAGAACGCCCCTCGTGCAGGGAAAAGCCATCAAAAACCCCAATCCAGCACAAAGTGCTGCGCTAACCCTGTAACAGTATACATGGCCGCCACACAGCACACGGCAAGCGGGGAACGTGTATTACTGGGGTTCGCGGGAAGTTTCACACGCGATTGGCCCTGTGCGAGTGGGGTACGTGTATTACTGGGGTTCGCGGGAAGTTTCACACGCGATTGGCCCTGTGCGAGTGGGGTATGTGTATTACTAGGGTTCGCGGGAAGTTTCACACGCGAAAGGGCCTGTGCGAGTGGGGTACGTGTATTACTGGGGTATGCGGGAAGTTTCACACGTGATTGGCCCTGTGGGAGCGGGGTACGTGTATAACTGGGGTTCGCGTGAAGTCTCACACGCGATTTGAGCAGGGTACGTGTATTTCGGGGGGTGCGCGGGAAGTTTCACACGATATTGGCCCTGTGCGAGTGGGGTACGTGTATTACTGGGGTTCGCAGGAAGTTTCACACGCGAAAGGGCCTGTGCGAGTGGGGTACGTGTATTACTGGGGTTCGCGGGAAGTTTCACACGCGATTGGCCCTGTGCGAGTGGGGTACGTGTATTACTGGGGTTTGCGGGAAGTTTCACATGCGATAGGCCCTGTGCGAGTGGGGTACGTGTATTACTGGGGTTCGTGGGAAGTTTCACTACGCGAAAGGGCCTGTGCGAGTGGGGTACGTGTATTACTGGGGTTCGCGTGAAGTCTCACACGCAATTTGAGCAGGGTACGTGCATTTCGGGGGGTGCGCAGGAACTTTCACACGCAATTAGCCCTGTGCGAGTGGGGTACGTGTATTACTGGGGTGCACGGGAAGTTTCACACGCGATTGGCCCTGTGCGAGCGGGGTATGTGTATAACTGGGGTTCACGTGAAGTCTCACACGCGATTTGAGCAGGGTACGTGTATTTCGGGGGGTGCGCGGGAAGTTTCACACGTGATTGGCCCTGTGCGAGTGGGGAACGTCTATTACTGGGGTGCGCTGGAAGTTTCACACGCGATTGGCCCTGTGCGAGCGGGGTACGTGTATAACTGGGGTTCGCGTGAAGTCTCACACGCGATTCGAGCAGGGTACGTGTATTTCAGGGGTGCACAGGGAGTCCTACACGTGAATTGGCACTGTGGGTCCTCCCAGGTGTTCCCTCCACACCCTCCACGGCCCCAGCAGGCAGCCCACACCACAGGGGACTACCCTGCACCCCTGGTCATGTCCCGCAGGCAGCCCATCCACCATGGGCATGCCCCCCAGCCAAGCCACATGTCAACTTGCACTACTGATCACCAGCTCATGTCCCCCAGCACCCCCACCCCCCAGCAGTGCGGGGCACCTGCCAGCAGGCCCCCACTCATGTTCCACTCATGTCCCCCTGCACCCCCACCCCCCAGCAGTGCAGGGCACCTGCCAGCAGGCCCCCACTAATGTCCCCCTGCACCAACACCCCCCAGCAGTGCAGGGCACCTGCCAGCAGGCCCCCACTCATGTCCCACTCATGTCCCCCTGCACCCCCAACCCCCAGCAGTGCAGGGCACCTGCCAGCAGGCCCCCACTCATGTCCCCCTGCACCCCCACCCCCAGCAGTGCAGGGCACCAGCCAGCAGGCCCCCACTCATGTTCCACTCATATCCCCCGGCCCCCACATCATGACGATCCTCAATCATGGCCCTTATGGCCAGCCTCCCCAGCCCAAAGACCCAACCAAGTATTGCATCCACCCACATAAAAAAGCCAATTACATGATACAACCCCAAAGGCAAGTATGTAAATGAACACATGTCCGTCACATACACACAATGGGTGCAAGTGAATGTGAAAACCCATATCATGACATGCATGAAACCAATGAGATAATACCACACATCGAAGTATGAAGAAAAAAATGTATTAAACACAACATGAATGTAATTAAAAGAAAACACACAACAATGGGAATAATTAAAGAAATGCTGCATGTACGTAAAAGAATAAAAAACAAGAAATCATAAGCCAAAGAAATCCAAAAGAAATGGTGTCCAAAGTCACAGTCCAACAAAGCAAATCCAAGGGAAAAAAGAAAGTGAAATCAATTGCTCCATGGTGAAAATAAAAAAAAATGAGAATAATCCAATGGTGAACTATGTACAAATGAACAATCCAGGGTCCATGAGCCCAACTGATGAAATGAAACCTACCAAAAATACTACCTAATAAAAAACTATATACAACAACGTGGTGCATTGTCCAAGCGCAAGCAAAATTAAAAAAAAAGGAAAGGAAACCTAACACTATCTAACTATATACAATGGCGGCGGGCAAGTCCTGCGGCTCACTTTGTGGTGTCCCGGGCCAGGGCATCATCGAACTCCATGTCAATGTCCCAGAGGCGGGCCTGTGCCGTGGCCCCGAGGTCTCACAGGGAGGCACTCTTGGCCTGTTCCAACTCCCTGCGAGTCACCTCGAGGCACTCTGCCTGCCTCAACGCCCGACGCATGGAGAACTCCGCCCTGACCATGGTGAGCCGTGCCTCTACGCCCGCCGCCGCTCCGCACCTATACGCTGGCCCAACCGCAGCCACACGGAAGACACATCCATTCCAGGGTCCTCCTGCCCTCTGGCCGATGCCTGCCCCCCTGATGTTGATGGCCCCAAGCCATCATTGCTCCCACCTAGAGCCTGCTCCTGCTGCTGCTGCTGTCCATGTGCCCTGTCCGATGATGCCTGCACATCCTCCATCAGCTGGTCTCCAGTTGTGGTGTCCACCCCTGCTGGACCACCGACTCCCGACTGTGGCAGGGATGGGATCTCCACCAAGCTGGCTGTGTTGGTCAGGCCAGGTCCACAGGGGGCCCTGGTGGAATCTGGGCCGGAAGATGGCACGGAGAACGACTGGCGCATAGTCTCCACAGAGGAGGAGAGGTCCGCCAGAGTGCGCATCACATGTAGGAACCCACCAACCAGGGCCCCTCCCAACAGTGCCACGTCGTGATGCTGCTCTTCGTGATGGCGTGCGATCTCTGCCCAGGAAGAACGCACGTCATCACGAATGTCACGCGTGCGCAACGCGACACCAATCAGGACGGAGCCCATACGTTCATGGGACCCCTCGTCCGCAGGTAGTGGAGAGGCAGATGACATGGCACTCTCCCCTACCTGTGGACGGGCCTGGGACGGGGCCTCCCTGCTGGTGCATGGTGGTACCGTCACAGGGTCAAGGACAGGGACATGCATAGGCCCCACCACGGTGACCTGTGCTGCCTCCTGACCCTGGCCCTGGACTGCACTTCTTGCACCAGTGGTACTACCCCCACCAGGCCCCATGTGCGGCTCAGTAGCGGGCTCCTCCTCCTCTGTGGAGACCACCAACCTGGATGTCTCCGTACCGTCTTCCGCCATTGCAAGCCCTGTGGGGGCTCACCCAGCCCTTCCGTCACAGCTGTAGTGGCAGACGCGGCACCAGCCCCCTCGCTCCCGGATGATGGCAAGTCCTGGGAGGGTGGCTGGGCCTTGCGTCGCCGCCCAGTGGAGGCATCCCTTCCGCTTGGCTCCACAGCACCGTCTCCGCCCTCTTCTTCACTTGACACTGCATAGAGCGAGACATAGAACACAAGCATCAGGGTACAGCACAATATTCCCCTAGACAGGAAGCAATAACACATGAGTGGCAGTGTCTAACGTCACTTCCATCCTGTCCCTCCACAACACATGGGTGAATGCATGCAACACACATGCATAAACAGGCATGGCGCCTGCAATCAACATCAGCATCCATGTACAAGGGCCTCTATTAATCAAAATGTTGCCTTCAAACTCACATGCATCATGGCTCACAGTGATCCCATGCACACACATCACCGGAGGGTCATGCATTATGCCTTGTACACCACAGACACAGTGGATAGACACAGTGCATACAACGGTGACCGCACTGCATGAGTGAATCTACACATCATCACAGACATGTGTCATGAAGTCACAGACACACTTCTCAGACACACACACATGTGCACCATACATGTACATGACAGCAGCACCCATCCCTCACACCGCCACCATGTGCAAGAACAGACACTGGCATGCTTTCATGTGTGCATTTGCCATACAGCTCCCCATGTAGCATTGGAACTCATGCACCAACCATGTGGTTCTCACATTACTGGTCTCACATGCATGACCATGATGTCCCTGCACACACACATTCATACATGGCCCATGTCACACATACAGGCAAGTATCAGACTACCAGCACACTGCAATATGCCCTGTCTCGCACACCAATGCTTGGCCACTTACTGCTCAACTCCAGACGGATCTTCCTCTGAAGGATCTGGGTGTGGAGCACTGGGCATATGTGTTCCAGGACCCTCATCTGGATGTCACTCATGCTGACCTGGCCCCCCTCCGCGAGGCACTGGGCCTTGTGGAGGGTCCTGGACCTGAATTCCTCCCAGCGCTTCTTGACGTGCTTGATGTCGCGGGTTGCCACCCCCTCTGCGTTGATGGCAACCACTACGTCGTCCCAGATCCTCTCCCGTCCTTCCTTGTTGGCGCGTGATGTTCCAAAGAGGGCATCATAATGCCCCAGGACATGCTCCACCAGGACACCAACTTCCTTCTGACTGAAGCTGGTGGCCCCTGCCTCTCTGGCTGGGGGTCGCCAGTGGTCTCAGGTGGTGTTTGCCCCGACATGGTGACCCCCGAGGCGTGGGTGGGCAACTGGGTCCTGGGGCTGGGTTGTAGAGCGATGGTATCCTAGTCGGGAGTCTTCTGTTCCAGCAGGGGTGGACACAGCAACTGGAACCCTGGCTGACGTGCAGGCACCAAATAGCAGGGCACGTGGGCAGCAGGCAGTCAGTCAGCAGCATATGGCAGGTGGGAGCGTGCTCGGGGCTCTGGGGGCAGGAAAATGGCCTTCAGGGCAGGAGCATGGTCTTCCGTGTGTGTACGTGTGGCTAGCTTGATACGGAGTGAATTGGCACGTGAAAAAAGTGCACGTCAGTGTGAAATCTGAGGAAAGGCCCACGTATGCGATTTCATTGGACCAAAGGCCCTTAGCGTGTAAGCGTGTTTGTGACGTATCGCGCACGGGCGTTGCCCTGGCACGGGTTGAAGATCCCACGTGGCTTTCCATTGCTCTGTATGTGTTTTTCGTGGGGTGCGGGCGTGTGTTTTCCAGCCGTTGGGGTTCACACGCTATTACTTCACAGCGGGTGGGTGTTGGCTGCGCGTTCTTCTACACACAAGGCAGACGGTGAGTGGTATCCCGCTCGCCCAGGGCCAATCGCGTGTGAAACTACCCGGGAACCTCAGTAATACACATACCACACTCGCACAGGCCCCTTTCGCGTGTAAAACCTCTCGCGAACCCCAGTAATACACGTACCACACTCGCACAGGGCCAATCGCGTGTGAAACTTCCCGCGCACCTCAGTAATACACGTACCCCACTCGCACAGGGCCAATCGCATGTAAAACTTCCCGCGAACCCCAGGAATACACGTACCCCACTCGCACAGGGCCAATCGCGTGTGAAACTTCCCACGAACCCCAGGAATACACGTACCCCACTCGCACAGGGCCAATCGCGTGTAAAACTTCCCGCGAACTCCAGTAATACACGTACCCCACTCGCACAGGGCCCTTTCCCATGTAAAACTTCCTGTGAACCCCAGTAATACACGTACCCCACTTGCACAGGGCCCTTTCACGTGTAAAAATTCCTGCGAACCCCAGTAATACACGTACCCCACTCGCACAGGGCCAATCGCATGTGAAACTTCCCATGAACCCCAGGAATACACGTACCCCACTCGCACAGGGCCAATCGCGTGTGAAACTTCCCCCGCACCCCACTAATACACGTATCCCACTCGCACAGGGCCCTTTCGTGTGTGAAACTTCCCGCAAACCCCAGGAATACATGTACCCCACTCGCACAGGGCCAATCGCATGTAAAACATCCTGCGCACCCCAGTAATACACGTACCCCACTCGCACAGGGCCCTTTCGCATGTAAAACTTCCCGCGAACCCAAGTAATACATGTACCCCACTCGCACAGGGCCAATCGCGTGTGAAACTTCCAGCACACCCCAGTAATACATGTACCCCACTCGCACAGAGACTTTTGCATGTAAAACTTCCCGCGAACCCCAGTAATACACGTACCTAACTCGCACAGTGCCAATTGCGTGTGAAACTTCTCGCGAACCCCAGGAATACACGTACCCCACTCGTACAGGGCCAATCGCATGTGAAACTTCCCGTGCACCCCAGTAATACACGTACCCCACTCTCACAGGGCCCTTTCACGTGTAAAACTTCCCGCGAACCCCAGAAATACACGTACCCAACTCACACAGGGCCTATCGCATGTGAAACTTCCCGCGCACCCCCGAAATACATGCACATGCTATTTTTCACACAGCTGGTGTCCGTGTTTGTCATGTACCCCTTTTTTTACGGCTATACTGGCCTGCCTGTTGATCGCATATGTTTTTTTTGGGCTCCTGGCTGCCACACCGTACTATGTGTGTCATTTTTGCACGCACGTGGGCTACTGGGGGGCGCTTGTCTCTTTTTCTTCTTTTTATGGGGTGCCTGTGTGTTGCGTGCACGTCATTTATCCTAGGGGGCCACAGTATGGGACATTCATCATAGCTTTTTGTTTGCGCACACTTTTGTAATGCGCAGGGATGCTACCGCCTGCCTTCGTGTGGCTGACGTGTTTAGGCCTGTACGTGTCTTTGCCCGTGCGTGGGTTTGCCCTATTCGATTCCATGAATACGTGTGGTTCGTGTGCGTGTGGGCGTTCCGTGTACTTCCCCGCAGTACTTACCCAGTTACGCCTTCTTTTTCACGCGTTGTTCCCCATTCCGCGTGTTACGCCCCGTGTCCCGCCCCCTTTTTGGTGTGTGCGCGGACGTTGTGCGCTTTCCCTGTGTGCGTCGTGCACAGCGTTTGAGCTGTTGCAATGACGTGTGCTCGCGTGTGCGCCACGCTTGGGTTTGGCGCACATCCCAAGGAAAACACGTGCAGGGACTTCCATGAATAGCACGCATGCGCATGCGCCTGTTTTTTCATGCTTGCGCCTGCTTTCCCCTGCTTGCGCCAAGATTTTCGGCGCATGTTTGTTCCATGAATTGGCCCCTAAGTGGCAATGGAAGACCGTTTTTAATTCAATCAGAAAGTCGACTGGGATTTGTGAGAAGCATGGATGATCAGGAAAGAAATGAAACCAAACAGATGGGAACTGAGAAAATACTCATTCCACGGAAAAACAATGATCAGGAATGCACAAACAGAATATGCAATGATCCTTTTGAAAATCCTGATCCCTATGAAAATCCTCCAGTTGAGGACGGAATGGGGAATGGATATCTAGAGTATGACATATACAACAAAGAATATGTGAGACTGATATATGACATGGCAGAAGGGAACAAAGCCATAAAGATAACAATAAGTTTAGGAAATCAAGATACACCATTCCTGGTAGTCATGGGAGCAACAGTAGATGTAATGAGCAACAAAACATATATGAAAATAGCACATTTATACCCGTTGCAACCAACAAAGGCAAAAATATTTCAATGGGGAGCTATAAAGCCATTGACTGTAAGAGGAAAATTTACATGTGATCTAATACACAAAAATACTTGCATGTCTGTTGAAATGTTTGTCATACATAGCCCTATAGAAGGAAGGTGTCTCATCAGCTGTAAAACTGCAACTAGTTTAAAGATCATCAATGTGAACTACAAGTCTGAAATGATAAAGGGTATGCCTCCTCAAAACCGGGATGATGTACAAACCATATCTGAAAAAACAATGAGCATAGAAATACTCAAAAGGACATTTCCTAACTTATTCAAAGGAGTGGGAAGTTGAAGGGAGATGCAATACATCTTCATATTGACTCGCAGATTCAGCCGGTTCCCCAACATCCAAGGAGAATAGGGTTCCATCTCCAGGAAAAAGTGTCCAAAGAGCTAAAACAGTTTATTGACAATGATATAATCGAAAAGGTGGAAAGTGGTCCAACGCCATGGTGTCATGATTCCTGCCCCTCATGTCCCCAGCCCTCCAAGATGTCAGGATGGAGCCAGGCCACAATCACCTACATGGCCCTCAAGGGCCTCTCCATCCCTCCAAAGACCCACTTGGAGTCAGACTTGGTGCTTGTGGCACCAGACTCACTCACTCCCATAGGATAACATTGGGGATTGGACTTGTAGTGCATTGATGGGGACAAGATGGATGCCCCCACATATTTCGGTTCCCAGAACTGCATGTGGGGTCTAGTCTTTTGGGTGTGGTTCAGCCCAGAGACACCTGGAATACCCAGAGACTATTTAAGCCACACCCAGGCTGAGAAACATGCTTTGCATTTTCTGCACCTGCAGCGTGACACTCACCGTGTTCGGATCGGTCTTCAGTAGGCCTGCATCTTTCTTCTGCGCTCAGCTCCTGACAGAACAAGAACACCGTTAGGAACAGCCTTACCTTGCGGCGCTTCTGGCCATCATTCATCGCTTCTTCTGTTCTGCGAGCATCTTCAGCGGTGTCATTCCCATCCCGGCACACCGCTTCCTAAGGAAAATGGAAAAGAACAGAAAAAAGGCATTAGTAAGCATTCTGCAAATCTTCGCTTATTTTTAAATACTGTATGAGCTTCAAACGCTTACCTGAATCCCAGCCCTCTGGGGGAACTCTGTCTCCGGAACTTCTCATCCATCTGCAAGAGGGAAAAGTCACTCCAGGTTAGCGTGGAAACATCTAGAGGCGCTGCATACC
Source organism: Ambystoma mexicanum (assembly GCF_040938575.1). Lineage (NCBI taxonomy): Eukaryota > Metazoa > Chordata > Amphibia > Caudata > Ambystomatidae > Ambystoma > Ambystoma mexicanum. The sequence continues at coordinate 572,637,723 of NC_090931.1, read as the reverse complement.
ACGCTTACCCACCGCATGTGTTCTTCATAACCGGCATCCATGCTGAAAACGTTGTGCACCTAAAAGATACAGAAAAATAACTCAGTTCAATGCAAATACGAAAGGGGTGCATTGCACATCGTGCTCTCACTCACCTTCAGCGCTACTCATCTCAGCAGCACGCCGCCATCCCCGGACGCCGGCCATCATCTAAGGAAGGAAAGGAACGAATTTAGAGAACTGTTTAAAAGACTCATTATACTTACCTGTCGGACTCTTGCCAGTGAAGTAACTAGGCAACAATGAGCCCACATCAATCAACGCGCCCCTGCGCTGAAAGTAGGACGGAGAGCACACTATCCAAGAAAACAAGGTGAGCTGTGGATCAAAGGGAAGGGTTGGACCCCGGGGAAGAAGGGGTTCAAGCACACAGAGACAATAGGGGGTTAAACTCTACCAATCTGTGTTTCAGGCCCAGTCTCCAGTCGAATGGCCTCCAGGGAAGGGTTTGAGGTCGTAAGAGGTCAGAACAGGCTGAGTGACGTCCCCATGGATACCAGGTGAGCGTTACACATGGGTGTCGCCGTTGGTGGTGGTTCCAAAAGCTGATGGTCGCATTCGCCTATGCGTGGACATGAGGAGCCCTAATGTTGCTATACAGAGAGAGAGACATCCTGGACCTAGCATTGAAGACATGATTATTCGATTAAATAGAGCAACAAGGTACACAAAACTTGACTTGAATCAAGGTTATCACCAACTTGAAATTGATCCTGAGTCCAGATATATTACTACATTTACAACTCACGAGGGTCTGTATAGATATAAGAGACTCAATTTTGGAATATCTTCAGAGGTGGAAATATTCCAAGAAGCAATCAGGAGGGTAATTGCACCTATAAAGAATACATTCAATTACAGTGATGACATATTAGTATACGGTATCACTCAAAAACAACAGGATGATGCATTGGAGGAAGTGTGTATGGCACTGCAAAATAGTGGACTGACTTTAAATTAATCTAAATGTGAGATAAATAAAGAAGAATTGCGGTTCTTTGGGCACATATTTTCTGAAAAGGGAATAAGAGCAGGTTTAAACAAAGTAAACCCCATTCTTGAACTAAAGCCGCCAAAGGATGTGACTGAATTAAGATAATTCTTAGGAATGACAGGCTACTGTGCTCGTTATGTGCCTGAGTTTGCAAGGCTAACAGACCCTCTGCGGCAGCTGTTAAAGAAAGAGACAGTATTCTTATGGGATGGAAAATGCAACAGCAGCTTTGAATTGATAAAGAAAGAACTTGTCAATGGTCGACAGCTAGCTTATTACAACCCTGAATGGGAAATGGAAGTCACTGTGGATGCTAGCCCTGTAGGACTTGGAGCAATTCTTGTGCAAATTGAGCCAAGAAATGAGGATGGAAGACATGTCATAATGTATGCTAATCGGGCCTTAAACAAAATGAATAGGCATTTTCGCAGGTAGAGAGAGAGAGAGAGAGTTTAGCCGCTGTGTGGGCGTGTGAGAAATTTCAACATTTCATAATTGGAAGACCATTGAGTCACGCTCATCACTGATCATCAGGCTCTGGTATCATTATTTGGAAATCCGAGAGTCAAATTTCCGCAAATTGAAAGATGGGGAATACGCCTACAAGAATATGACTATATTATCATACACAAACCTGGAAAAGAGGCAAACCCGGCTGATTACCCATCTCAACATCCAACAGAAACAAGTGATGATAAAATGCAAAGAGAGGCAGAAAATGATGTGTCATATTTGTCTTCTAATGCCTTACCACCGACCATATCAAGGACAATATTTGCTGAAAAAAGCAAAGCTGATCCAACAATTTTGGTGGCCATACGTCTGAGTGCGACTGGTCAGTGGAAAAAGATGTTGAAAGAATATGAGATGGAAAGAGAAATAGACATGAAAGAGTTGCAGAGGTTGGTGAGAATCAGTGGGGAATTGACATCAACAGATGATGGTATGCTCCTTAGAGGAAATAGACTGGTGGCACCTAAAAGTCTAAGGAAAACGCTAGTAATGATTGCACATGAAGACCAGAGAGGAATAACAAATACGAAGAAGATACTAAGAAAACAGGTGTGGTTCCCGTGGATGGATATTATGGTTGAAGATATCGTAAAAAAAATGTTTGCATGCCAAGTATCTGCATCAGAGAGCAGTACTTGTCCGCTTCAAACTGTCCCACTACCAGATGCACCTTGGAATCGAATATCCATGGACTTCTACAGGCCTCTGGAAGAAGGGGGATACCTGTTAGTAATACTGGATGAATATTTGCGATTCCCTCTGGTAAAACATGTGTTGTCGACAGCATTTCATCATGTGGTAGGAGTTTTAGATGAAGTGTTCAGTGAATGGGGAATCCCAGAACGGTCAAGACGGATAATTGACCTCCATTTCAGGGACATCAATTTGAGAGGTTTGCAGCATATTTAGGTTTTAAACACCAGAAGATAACTCCTTTCTGGCCACAGGCTAATGGAATGGTTGAGAAGTTTATGCTCAATTTGAAAAAAATAAGACAAAGAGCTGTACTCCGCATGAGATGACGGGGTATTCGCCATCTGAGCTAATGATCCGATATAAACCCCAAACTCGGATCCCGCAACTTAATGACTAAACACTTGAAGAAGATGAAGAGATAAGGAGACGGGATGAAGAAAGGAGAAAGAAAGTCAAAGAATGGGCTGATTACAAAAGTAGAGCAAAAGACAGTAGTGGCCCTCATTACGAGTTTGGCGGTAACCATGCCGCTATTGGCGGCATGGCTGTCGCTGAAATTGCGTCGGGGTCCGGGTCCTCGGAATGAGGATTTACCAGGCCATTCCGAGTTCGGAAGGCCCGGTAATTCCTCCCTCCGAGGACACGGTCCTTCCCCATTCCCATTTCAGCCCCCATAGGGCTGAATGGGAATGGGAGAGGGAGAAAACAACGGGGCATTACGAGATGGCCCGTTGTTTGCTCCCTCTTCCCCTCGCGGGACCCGGTAAGCACGCCTGTTTTTCCCAGGAGTGCTTACCGTGTCCCGCGAGGGGAACCCGTAATGCGGCGGTATGGAGTGAACAGCGGCGGCACCTTTTACGGCGCCGTTCACTCTGTACCGCCAGGGTCGTAATGAGGCCCAGTATGATTAAAGTAGGAGAACGTGTATTAGTACGGCAGAGGATACGGTCTAAGTTAGAATCAAGATACAAACAGGTGGTGTGGAAAGTTAAAAGAGTAAAGGGACCCATGATCACTGCTGTTGATGAGAATAACCATGAAGTAACAAGGAACGCATCGTTCTTTAGGAGGATGTTTCAAGAGGACTATGATGGCAAGGCTGGAAGCAGAATGGGATGTAACGTTAATGATGAAATAATTGACAATGACATGTGGAACGACATAAACTCAAAAGATACTGCTCAGAACGATAGAGAAATGAGTGGAAATGAGGGTGGTGGTTGTAGCGATGGTTATTTAAGTCCAAGAACCGAGGTGTTACATCCTAGTGAGTCAGGGTGTGACGGATTGAGAGAATATGATTCCGGAATGATGCAGGTGAGAAGTCGTCCTCAGCGCGTGGTGCGTAAGCAAGACCGACTAATTGAGGAAATGTAGATGGTAATTCACTGACCTGTGAGTACAAAACACCAATGTTAATGTCATATTTTTATAGTTAATGGTTTGAAGCATCTCATGTCATAACTAATTTAAATGATAAGTAAGGGGGGGTGTTGTATTATTACTGTTGTTAGAATGTTGGAACGATACTAGGTCATGGGGAGAGAACGATGGAATCTGGTGGGAAAATGTAGAATGTAAAGTTGACAGTTGATTTGTAATGATTAAAGAATATGGTTGTGTGTCAATAGTCTCCAGTTAATTAATAAGTAGGCCGAAAAAACAGTGTTCAAAAGCTTTTTTATTTCTCCTGAGCTTTAAACCAGGGATTACCACGTTTGGGTTTAGGTAGTTTAGTTTTAAGTGTGGCTACTTCATCAATGGTTGATTTAAGGTATCAGTGGAAGGAAGGGGATATAATACCTGGATTGGAGGTATTGTTTGGGTGGTCCTTTAGCAATTTAGTGAGGATGGGGGATAATTTGTCCTGGGTGAGCTCATGTGAGTTTGTCACCAATGCTGGGATGGTTGGTACAGATCGTACTTCTTTGGAGTTGATAATTGAGACATTAAAACAAATTAGGTAATATCCTAACCAAAAGACATTGCTGATCTCTACTAGGGATACTTTAGTGTTCAAGGTGAGTATCCAGTCAAGGATTCTACCTTTGGTGTTGGTGGGTGCATTAACAATTTGGGAGAATTGCATTTCCTGTAATGCGGTATGGAATGCTGTAGCTCTATGGTCAAGAGGGTCATTGAAACTGAGGTTGATATCACCTAATAATACTAGTTTAGTATTAGGTTTTAGTATGGGGGTAATGTGTAATGGGATGTCAATGTCGGGATGATTGGTGGAACTTGGTGATCTATAGAAAAGAAGGAAGTTAATGGTTGTTTTAGGATCAGTGGTAAGTTTAAGGGGAAGGAGCTTGAAGACCTCTATTTTGTCAATGCTGCAAACTCTGAATTGTAGGGAGGATTTAGCGATGATTGGTACTCCTCCTCCCACTGAGTCTTGTCGGTCTGATCAAAGAATCGTGTAGTTTTTGGGATGACTAGCGTAAGTAGGGGGCCTGGTAGCCAGGTTTCAGTGAGAGCTATAAAATCTAGTTTGTGTTCCAGAATGAGGTCATGTATTTCAGAGGCATGTGCACCTAGTGATTGCACATTCAATAGGGCACCTTTCAAGTGTGAGTTAATAACTATATTCTGCGGGCAGCGTGTGACGGATGGGTTCATATGTGGTTTGTTACAGGGGGGCAGTGTTTTAGGCAGGTGGCACAGCGGGTTAGAGGCGCCTGTTACTGGAGTGGAGGTTTGATTAGTGTGGGTGTGAACTGGGGTATTTGGCAATTTGTCCTGTTTTACGAATGCTGGGGTGCGTTGGTGAGAATGTGAGAAGAGTCTAGATTTCCTGTTTGCTCCTACTATATGGATGACAGATGGTGGGATGCTGTCACAGGTTCTTACTCGTAGTCGTTTCTGGTGCATTGGACCTTGGCAGGGGACTGTGAGGGGAGAACTGACTAGCAGGGGGGCGTACAAGGCAGGTGGGATCGGGATCCGATGTGGTTGATCGGCTTGCATGTATAGTGTTGGTAGTGTTCTTGGAAATGCCGGTAGATGGGGGGATTCCAGGTGGGAAAGGTGCTGTTTTGGGTAGGCAAGGCATGGGACAGAGTAGTGGGTAGTGCCTTGGGCAGTAGACAGGGACCAATCCCAAATAATGGTACGCATAGGTGCCTTTGGTGCAGGGTAAAGAGAGCTTGCCAAAGAGAGCTTGTGTGAGGTTCATGATGGTGAGCAATGTGTCAGGTGGGTTAGAATGTAGGTTAGTGTCAATAAATATATCGTGGGATAGACAGAGCAGATTGAGCAGTTGGAACATTGCAAAGATAATCTTCTGGGCACAAAACATTTCCCGTGATTGCAAGGTGGACTTTACTTAATGGGCAGTATCGTAACTAAAGAGATGCATAGTGTCAGAGTAAAAGGATTACTGAATAGCATAATGTGATATAGTAAAATAAGAATACACAGGTGAACATATCAATCGTGGTATGCTGGAGCGTACAGTTAGTTGCATACAATTGCAGTACCGAGCTAAAACAGTTCACTGTTGGTAGCTGACGTATATTGTATATTGCTATAAGACATAATTAGTTGAAGTGGACATGGACAGAAACTAGGTGTGTCTACTTTTTAGGGCGAAACATACATTTATAGATGTGCGTTACTGTTAAGCACATCAGGGTGGCAAGCTACTTATTTGTATTACAGCGGCAAAAGGGGGAATCATAAGATGCTGTTGACAGTGAAGGAGAAAAGTAACACTGGAAAGTCCCTGAGAGCATTAGCTGCAGGGCACGCTTACCAGGAAGTGTGGTCTATCGGTTAATCAAACAGGATGTTAGGTCATCGGCAAGGGATTTTCTTTAACAGGAGAAAGGTCGGCGGTGGTCTGTCCAGGGAGATCAAGGGATACAGGGCAATATAATGGCAATCAGCAGACAGTCAGGCAGAATATTGTGCTGTGCAGCCATAACGGCCCGGACAGGCACAGACAGGCCTGTGTATTTGAGGGAGGGTCGGCTGATGCCTTCCGGCACGGCCGATACCAGCAAATGCAGTTGTCAGGCCAATGGGCATCAGGGCTCGTCGAGCGGTTGCTATGCAACCAAATACACAATAGATGCAGCAGCCATTACAGTGGCTCCTCCTGTGTAGAAACACGAACAGAGGGACAAAATGTGTAAAACCTCAATTTGTGTGGCAGCCTAAGATTCAGGGGATCTTGCAGGAAAGTGGGAGCCAGGTGTGGGTGCTAGATGCACGTGGCTCACACCACCTTACCCTGCTGCACGCTCGGTGCTGGCGGAAGAGGAACTACTCCTAATGCGGCGATGAACGTTGCGGGCTGGTCTCCTGCCCACCCGAGGATCACGAGGGAAGTGGTAAGGCCACACATAGGCCTGCGCCTTTGTGGAATGCATTGTTGTGTGGGAGGGCCGGCTGATACCTCCCGGCTCAGCCGATTCCAGGAAATGTAGTTGTCAGGCCAATGGGCATTAGAGCTCGTCGAGCGGTTGCTATGCAACCAAATACACAATAGATGCAGCGGCCATTACAGTGGCTCCTCCTGTATAGAAACACGAACAGAGGGGCAAAATGTGTAAAACCTCAATTTGTGTGGCAGCCTAAGATTCAGGGGATAGAGTGGGGGGGGGCAGATCTCTCTCCAGCTGGTGCCTCCCTTGAGAACAGCTTCCCTGCCCCTCGCAGACCTCATTAAGTTACAGAAACTGCTCAAAACTCTGCTCTTCTCTACATCTTTCCCTCTTCCGCTCTCTAGCTCATCACCCCACTGCTGCTGTGACCGGTGGCCTAATACCCATGAATCCCACACGCTCTCAGGCCCTTCCTCCCAGCCATTACCAGTACCCCCCACACTGCATTGCTTTGAAACACAATCCTGTTGTATAAATGATTTTCAAATGATCAGTAAATAAATAATGGTGCAAACACCAGCTCCAGATTAGGGTTCCCGGGACGACGTCCTTAATTGGCTCTCCGGTTATTGGGGTTTTATGGGCAGAGTGTCTCGTTGACTTACATCTTTTTCTGAGATTAAAATAGCGAAGCAGAGTTGTACTATTTGTGAACACAAAACATTTTAAAATGTTTGAAGCACCCACGTTATACATAGATCGTCCTCACAAGCAATTTCACGGCAACCAAAGGCTGCAATTCTGCATCAAACCGAAATATGTCGGTTTGTCCTCCCAAGCAATTTCACGGAAACCGCGTGGATCTACAAACTACCGGCAGATTATTATTATTATTTTTTTTCCCCTCCCCACGTTGGATTCCAACTTCCCCAGTTACATTTTTTCGCGTGAGGGGCTTTTGAAGTAAGGTGAGGGGGTTCCAGTTCAGCCCAGGTTACTAAGCCCAGCTCCACCGAGGTCCACTTCAGGTGTTGCCTTTGCTTTTCTGCCTGGGCTCTCACTTTCGCCCCCGCCTCGTTCGTGGCCCCCACAAGGTTTCAACCAGGGTTTAAAAGCGCAGCACAGGCCCAGGGTCTTTCACCCTTGACACCTCGCATTGCTTATGGCCCCACCATAAAGTTCATTGATCACCCCCTGGCAGGAGGAGGCACCTCTCCCTCTTGGGAGAACGAGACCACTCCGTGATCATGGTGTCTCCCCTGCCAGGTAAGTATAAACTACCGGCAGATATCCTCACGAGCAATTACACTGCATCCAAAGGCTGCAGTTGTGCAAACAACCGACAGATGTCCTCGCAAGCAATTTCCAGCAAACCAAGGGATGTAGTTGTGAATTCAACCTGCAAATGTCCGCACCAGATGATTAATACAAATCATAGGCTACAATTCCGCATACAACTGAGAGGTGCCTTCAAAACAGACTTCAGTCTGAAAACGGGCTGCAGGAAGAAATACGGGCACTTTTCAAGTACCTATCTAGGGCCTGATTCATTGATTTTTTTTGCGAAGTGCAAAGTGACTTTGCACTTCTGTAAAGTGACTTTGCAATAGCAGGGCAAAGTCACTTATTGTGGCTTGTGGTGGGAGGTTAGGGGGATCAGCCCGGAAACAAAATGTGTACTCCTGGTGGGACATCCGAAGACCACTAGCATACACAGAGTTCTCAACTTCCCATGACCATTCCTGAGAAGGCCATCCATTTCCTTCAGTATCTCTTTGGATTCAGGTGTTTTTCTTTCCATTTGAAATTTAGGAAAACTAGAAGTCCCAGAATAGGACTGGATAGACTTTTCACGCATTGTCACAGGTGATTTAAGAGCTACTACGAGTCGCACTTACTGTCTCCAGGGAAGCGTGCTTCGCCATGCTGACTGCATGGCAGAGACAGACTGTGTCCCTTTACCCTTTCCTCCAGGTCCGGTTTCATCCATACCGGTAGCACGCTTCACTGTCTTGTTGGTGGGGGCAGGCTGTGACACCTGATGTTGGGACTGGCAGAGCCGGATCCAATCTTCGTCGACAGTTGTTGTGGGGCCCCTGGGTGCCAAGCCCAAATGGTTAGAGGTGCTCTGGGAGGCAGAGCAGCAGCTCCATGGTCATTGTGCATGCTGTGAACCCTGGCTCGGCACCAACCATGAGATCCCTGACTCTCCCAGCTCTACAGTCTACCCCTTATCTCACTCGCTGCCTAGCTTCACCCACATTCCGAGAGCAGCTGTTGTGGGTCACCATGCAAAAGTCTTCAGAGTCCGGCTGCTGTCACATATTGAGCAGCGCACCTCCCTGTGCTTTAAGTGGGCTGGGGCCAGCCGGGACGGAGACCGACAGTCTAAAAACAATTGGGCTGAGCATGGGCTCTGCCGGGGTTTCCCAGTCCCACCACACTAAGGCGGAACATTATCCCACCATGGCCGCAGCTGCAACGGGACATTTGCCTGCTGCTATGATGAAGTCAGGCAGCTGTGACTGACAGAAGTGCCAGCCACAGCGTTGGGAAAACTGCAACTTCCTCTAGTGACCCGTGAGAGGAAGTTGCATTTTGCGCAATACTTTGGCTGGCACTTAGCTGTAGTGAGTGTTGTATGGTTTATGCTTCAGCGACTCCATTGTTCAGATTTAATGGTCTGGACATTAGCAGGGTTACACTCCTAGTGTACGCTGAGTGGGTAGTGTGATTTATGGACAGGAGGGTCACCCCACTTTGGAATCCCTGGCCAAGTATAATCGTGTGGATCTGCGCAAACGGGCCCTCATTGTTAAACTTTGCAATAGGCTGCAAGACTTATCCTTGGCCTCAAGGCCAGCGACCGTATCTCTCCAGCCCAAAATCTCTCCACTGGCTCCCAGTGGCTGCAAAGATCAAATCAAGACCCTCTGCATCATCCACAAGGCGTTCTGGGGCCTGGGACCAGGCTACCTTGAACTCTCCCTCCCTAAATTCTCCCCTGCTAGAGCCCTACACTCCTCTAATTCCAACTTTCTGACTGTCAAACGCTACTCTACGTAGAGAGTGGGGGGCATATCTCGCTGCGGCTGGTGCCTCCCTTTGGAACAGCCTCCCTGCCCCTCTCAGATTTGAGCTGGACCTCTTTAAATTCAAGAAACTGCTCAAAACTCAGCTCTTCTCTACCGCTTTCCCTTTTCCCCTTCCTAGCTAATCACCCCACTGTTGCTGTGACCGTTGGCCTGTTCCTCACAAATCCCACATGCTCTCAGGCCCTTCCTCCCAGTCATTGCCAGCACCCCCCCCCCACCCCCACTGCATTGCCCTGCGGGCCACTAGCTGGTGGCTCCACATACCACCCTTGAGGGCTGCCTTTAATGTACTTATCCTGAGGTGGTCCTCCTGCTCCCCTTAGCACGTCCCCCTTGGGCCCTCCTCCAGCACTTGTCCACTCCTCTGCTCCCCTTTTCCATCTCTCTTCCCTGCACTTCTCATCAATACACTTGCATGGCGAATGCCACAAGGCCTAGTAGAACCATGACTGTATATATATTATTGTTTTTTGTTTCTTGCCACTGTTATTATTTTTCCTGTTCCCTTCCCATTTAGCCTTGTGGTGCTTTGTAACACAATCCTGTTGTATAAAGTGCCTTACAAATGATCAATGAATAAATATATAATGCTGCAGCAGATGATAAATTAAGAGATTTTGTGCATCAACTGGCGAGCGCCAGCTCCTGATTAGGGTTAACGTCACATGTCCTTGATTGGCTCTCTCCGGTTGTTGGGGTTTTGTGGGCAGATGCCGTAGGAACCACGTGTCTCCAACTTAATCAGCTAATGTGGGAAGCTTTGTGCGATCTGCAGACTGCACTTCTTGTGAACAATGGGATCCACCATGCCGACACATCTGGACAGGATTGCACTTTTGAAGATGCTGTGGGTTCATACAGTTGTGTATATACTGCCTAGTTTCCTTAGTCCCACAGACAGCATCTAGATTTCAATTAGGCTTTAAGCAGTGGACGAAGTGTAAAAAAAAAAGGTAATGGAACTATGTTTCCTCTGCCCCGCCCCCTTTTCTGCTCACTACCCCCATTCTCACTGTCACTATCACCATTCAATCCCTATGCCTGGGTCCTTCCTTTCCTCCACTCCACCCTGCAACATTGTGTTATACAACATTTCTTGTAAGTCTGAAGAAAACACAATGAAGGAAAATGGATTTAAGTGATCATCCTTATTGTGTCATTGTCCCACTTAGCATCCACCTTCATACAGTTCCCCCTTCACAAACTACCATATGCACAACTTAAAGAACACGGCCAGCCACAGACACACCCCTCCAATTGCCTGGAAACATGTCTAAGCCTTCAGCCCTTCATATGCAGTTCCCAATCACCTGGGCATTTTGGCTGCTTGGGAATGGGTTTTGTATCCCAGGCAGCCTATTGAAATAAATAATCTTCTTTCAGCACCTGAGAGATTGCGCAGTACCATGTTGCAATGGCTTGAAATCAACAGAGCACAAGTTCGAGCCCCCCACAAGAATGAAGTAAATATTACTTTTAAATGTTGCCATCACGGAACAGTGTTGTGGTCCCTAAAAGTAAGGGAATGATGACAGGTTACCTCGAAAAAGTAAGTTTAGTTCCTGCACACTTTGACCTCTGGCTGTGAGTAGGCTAATGAATGCGAGTGAAGTGGATTTGCATGTTCATCTTTAGGTCACGCCCATCAAGACTAGAGCGTGAACATCATGCAAGCCACGCCCCCGAATGAGCCCACCCCCTCAATTTCTCATCCCACTCAAAGCACTGGCACCTCCCGTGCCCATGCCACTTTAACCAGAATGTTTATTTTTTTTATTAAACAAATTTCCGAAGCCTCCGTTTTCGCCTCAAAATGTTATTAATTTCTGTCCCCCTTGCGTCAAGCACTAGCACTCAAACAGATGCAACTAAACGCAATAGTAGAAACTGCTCCAATAAGGCGGCAGGGTGTTGGTGCCTTTGAGGAGTGTCTCGTTGACATACATCTTTTTCTGAGGTTAAATTAGCGAAGCAGAGTTGTACTTGTAACCACAAATTATTAATGACGCACCCACAAAATAGACAGAAGACAGTTCGTCCTCACAAGCAATTTCACAGCAACCGCAGGCCTTGGTTCTACAAACTACCAGCAGATATCCTCACGAGCAATAACACTGAATCCAAAGGCTGCAGTTCTGCATAAAACCGACAGATGTCCTCGCAAGCAATTTCCAGCAAACCAAGGGCTGCAGTTGTGAATTCAGCCTGCAAATGTCTGCACCAGATGTTTAATAACAATCAAAGGCTACAATTCTGCATACAAGTGAGAGATGCCTTCAAAACAGACTTCAGTCTGAAAACGGGCTGCAGGAAGAAAAACAGGCACCTTTCCGGTTTCCTATCTGAGGCCTGATGAATGATATTTTTAGCGCAGTGCAAAGTGACTTTGCACTGCTGTAAAGTGATTTTGCAATAGCAGGGCAAAGTCACTTTGCAGCAGTGCAAAATTACTTTTCACCGCGTTAGAAATTCCATGAATCAGGCCCCTAGATAGCAAACACCAGTGGTCTTCAAACTGTGTGACTGGCCCGAAGAATGCCCAGGGGGGTGCGAAGTACTTAAAACACAATTACACTGACTGTTTTTTAGTAAGAAATATAAGCATTTAATAGAAAATATAAGCATTTATGGCTTGTGGTGTGAGGTTGGGGGGATCGGCCTGGAAACAAAATGTGTACTTCTGGTGGGGGGTCAGCATAAAAAAGTGTGAAGACCACTAGCATACACAGAGCTCTCAACTTTCCATGGCCATCCCTGAGAAGGCCATCCATTTCTATTTTTATCTCTTTGGATTTTAGTGTTTCCAAGTCATTTCCAGCAACCTCCCTCGTACCTCCCCCCCCACTGCATTGCCCTGCAGGCCCCTGCCTGGTGGCTCCACAAACCACCCTTGAGAGCTGCCTGTACTAGAACTTAGCCTGAGGTGGTCCACTTTGGCTCCCCTTAGCACTTCACTCTTGGGCCCTCCTCCAGCACTTGTCCACTCCTCTGCTCCCCCTTTCCTTCCCCCTCCCCTGCACTTCTCTTCAGTACACTTGCACGGCCGGATGACACATGGACTAGTATATATATATTATTTCTGTTTTTTGTTTCTTGCCACTGTTATTATTTTTCCTGTTTCCTTCCCATTTAGCCTTGTGGCACTTTGAAACACAATCCTGTTGTATAAAGTGCCTTACAAATGATCAATACATAAATAAATAATGTTGCAGCAGATGATAAATGAAGAGAATTCGCACATTAACTTGCGAGCGCCAGCTCCTGATTAGGGTTAACATCACACGTCCTTGATTGGCTCTCTCTGGTTGTTGGGGTTTTGTGAGCAGATGCTGTAGGAACCACGTGTCTCCAACTTAATCAGCTAATCCGGGAAGCTTTGTGCGATCTGCAGACTGCACTTCTTGTGAACACTGGGATCCATGAGGCCGACACATCTGGATAGGACTGCGCTTTTGAAGATGCTGTGGGTTCATACAGCTGTGTATATATTGCCTTGTTTCATTAGTTTCACAGACACCATCTAGATTTTAATTGAGCTTTATGGAGTGGTCGAAGTGTAAAAAATATGTAGTGGAACTATGTTCTCTCTGTCCGCACCCTTTTCTGCCCACTACCCCCATTCTCACAGTCACCCTCCCCATTCAAACTCCATACCTGGGTCCTTCCTTTCCTCCACTCCATCCTGCAACATTGTGTTTTACATTTCTTGTAAGACTGAAGAAAACACAATGAAAGAAAATGGATTTAAATGATCACCATTAGTGTGTCATTGTCCCACTCAGCATGAATAACCAGCCCTACCCACGACAAAGGTCGCACTTTTGACTGGCTGGCAGACTGTAATTGCACCACGACCATCCAACACTCCACGCCCGTGGTCAGACCACAATCTCTTACTCTTCACCATCGATGACATGTCACAAGAGACAAGCACCCCTGATCTCATCCAGCACGCCTTAGCAAGGAATCCTCGCAACCTCCCCCACAACAACCTACTCCCACACAGTATGCCGCTCACCTCAGGCCCCCCACCCTGACCTTAACCCCAAGGATATGGTCACCCTGTACAATAACACCATCCCCAATGCCATCAATAAAATTGCCCCACTGGGCATGCACAAACCCAGACCTGCCACACACCACAACTCTTGGTACACCCCCAACTCATAGCACTACACCTAGAAAAAAGAACAACCGAAAACACATGGAAAAGTAAAACCCCACTGCACGTCAACAAGCAACAATTTGTCACATCAGCATAAAATTACAAAAAAGCTATCCTCCAAGCTAAAGGAAACTCCTCCAACCAAAGAATCCTGGAAGCCAAATACAGAAAGCTCTTCCTGATCTTATGAGCTAGAACCCCCAGCCCTCCCCTGACCATTGCACGAAAGATTCACAATGGTGCATTAACAACCAAGAAGCTCTCCTGGGCAAAGTCGCCACACTCCAAAACAAAATTAACTCAAAGAAACCTAAGCTAATGCCCCCTCTCAACGCAATGACCAGGCCCAACCCAGCCCACGCTTATCTATCCCGAAATTCAAATTCACCCCAGTAACCATCCCAGAAACCATCAAAAACATACATGGTCTAAAACCTTCCAAATGTCAAGCAGGCATATGTCCAGCTTCACTCATAAAAGACTTGGCTGAAGATCTGGCCCCTTTTATCACAACACTGATTAACAATTCATTCACCTCAAATGAAGTATTGGAAAATCTCAAAGAGGCCAGGGTTCTCCATCTCCTCAAAATACCCACGCTTGATCCCAACATCTCCACAAAGTACCGCCCAATCATGACAATACCCTTCCTCTTAAAAATACTGGACAGAATAGCATAGATGCATATACAAAAATTCCTGGAATCACATCGCGCCATGAAAAACACTTGTGTATAGATGCGTTACAAATGCCATATCATATCATATCATATCATAAACTTCTTAGCCTCAGACAATCCGGCTTCCATCCAGGCCATGGCACAGAAAACGCCCTCTTGGACCTAAAAATCCAAATGGACTCAGTAAAAGACAATGGTAACAAGGCCACACTGGTACTACTAGATCTATCGGCTGCCTTTGATCTTGTCAACCATAAAATACTGCAGACATCTAGCCTCAGAGGCCAACTTCTCTGAACAAGCCATAAAATGGTGGAATCCTTCTAGCCCCAGCGCACCATGAAGGTCTTCTCCACCTCAGCGGCAGCACCCCCTGCCCCAGTCACCTGTGGACCCTTTACAATGTATTCACCAAACAGTTGTTCGATCACCTAGATAAATTGGGAGTCATCTACACCAGCTATGCAGTTGATACTCAAATACTCCTTCCTATCACGGGCAACCACACCCATGACACCAACAACTTGAACAAAATGTTCACAACAATACAAGCTTGGATAGCTCACAACAAGCTTTGCCAAACCGACGACAAAACCGAGATTATCCTGATTGGCAACCAATCTCAGATCAACAACCTTTCCAACGACTATAAGACCTTCACTATTGACGGCAACACCATGCCCACACCCAGGGAGGTCAAAACACTGGGTATGTACCTAGACTCCTCTCTCACCATGACCAGGCAAGTCAATGCCATTGCATAAGTAGCAGCCTACAAAGCCAATCTGATTAATGCCAGCAGATCATTCTTGACTACCGATAACTGCGTTACGCTATCCAGAGCGCTAATGCTTTCCAGAATCAACTGTTGTAACTCCCTATTCATAGGATCCAACACCAAAAATATCAAAAAATGTAAAATAATTCAAAACAACACAATAAGAGCAGCACTCAACATTCCAAGAAGGAATCACATCACGGCAGCCAGACGCAAATGCCACTGGTTGACAATACTAGAACGCATAACGTTCAAAATCATATCCCTTACAGACAAATGCCTAGCTAACAGTGCCCCCAGCTATCTGCTAAGCCTGATCACTAAGTCCCAGTCCTCCAGAGCAACCAGCGCGGCTTACTCCTCCTGCCTGGACATCCCGCACTGCAAGAGGCTAAATGCAGGAGGCAGCAGCTTCCCAGTAGTCGTAACAAAACTTAGAATCATAACCCTCTAGAATTAAGATCTGACCCCTCACTCTGTTCATTCTGTAAAGCACTGAAAACATGGCTTTTCAACCAAGGGAACTAGACACTCTGTCCTACTTCACCGCACTCCTTGCACTGCACACGCTACTGTTTCTACACCACAGCTCAAGACAGCCACCATAAATTATTTAAATGTAACCACAAGCAACATATGTAACCCTGTTGCATTTCAAATGTATCAATTGTAAGAATGTACCTTATGCGACCAACCTTAACTATGTATGTAACCACAAGTAACTAAAACATTGATCTGCAACCACTACCCTTCTAACCAGCACATTGATGCCTCCAGCCTAAGTGTGTTTAACAAATGCCTAAATAAATAAATAAATGCACCTTCATACAGTCTCCCCTTCATCACCCACCATTTGCACCTCTTAAAGAACATGGCCAGCCACAGACATACCCCTCCCATTGTCTGCAAAAAAGTCTGAGCCTACAGCCATTCATATGTAGATCGCAACCAACCTGGGCATTTTGGCTGCTTGGGAATGGGTTTTGTATCCCAGGCAGCCTATTGAAATGCATGATTTTTTTTTTCAGCACCTGGGAGATTGCGCAGTGCAATGTTGGTCTGGCTTCACACCAGCAACCCGCAGGTTCGAGCCCTCACAGCGGTGAGAAAAAGAACGTTTTTAAAAGTTGCTGTCCCAGAACAGTATTCTGGGTCCTGAAAAGTAAGGGAACGATGACAGGTTAGGTCGTACCCTTTAGCTCCAGCACACTTTGACCTCTGGATTTAAGTAGGCTAATGAGTACGAGTGAAGTGGATTTGCATGTTCGTCTTTAGGTCACGCCCATCAAGTCTAGACCATGCACAGCATGCAAGCCACGCCCCCGAATGAGCCCACCCCCCTCAATTTCTTATCCCACTTAAAGCACTGGCACCTCCCGTGCCCATGCCACCTTAACTAGAATGTTTATTTGTTCATAAAACAAATGTCCGAAGCCTCCGTTTTCGCCTCAAAAGGTTATTAATTTCTGTCCCCCTCACTTCAAGCACTAGCACTCAAACAGATGCAACTAAACGTAATAGTAGAAACTGCTCCAATAAGGAGGTGCCTGGGAGGAGTGTCTCGTTGACATACATCTTTTTCTGAGGTTAAATTAGAGAAGCAGAGTTGGACTATTTGTGACCACACATTATTGATGACGCACCCACGTTACAAACTGAAGACAGTTCTTCCTCACAAGCAATGTCACAGCAACCAAAGGCTGCAATTCTGCATAAAACCGACAGAGGTCCTCGCAAACAATTTCACGGCAACCGCAGGCCGTGGTTCTTCAAACTACCGGCAGATCCTCACGCGCAATTACACTAGTTTTGTTTTGAACCGACAGATGTCCTCATAAGCAATTTCACTGCTAACGTAGGCTTCTGATGCTACATACACCCGACAGAAATTATGACAAGTAATTACACTGAATCCAAAGGCTGCAGTTTTGCAAACAACAGACAGATGTCCTCGCAAGCAATTTCCAGCAATCCAAGGGATGTAGTTGTGAATTCAGCCTGCAAATGTCCGCACCAGATGTTTAATAACAATCAAAGGCTACCATTCTGCATACAACTGAGAGATGCTTTCAAAACAGACTTCCGTCTGAAAACGCGCTGCAGGAAGAAACACGAGCACTTTTCTGGTTCCTATCTAGGGCCGGATTCATGGAATTTTTAGTGCAGTGCAAAGTGACTTTGCACTGCTGCAAAGTGATTTTGCAATAGCAGGGCAAAGCCACTTTGCAGCAGAGCAAAATCACTTTTCACCTCGCTAGAAATTCCATGAATCAGGCCCCTAGACAGCACACACCAGTGGTCTTCAAACTGTGGTATTGCCCGAAGAATGCCCAGGGGGGTGCGAAGCGCTTCAAAACATGATTACAGTGACTGTTTTAAAAAAGAAATATAAGCATTAAATAGAAAATATAAGCATTTATGGCTTGTAGTGCGAGGTTGGGGGATCGGGCCGGAAACAAAAAGTGTACTCCTGGTGGGGGTCAGCATAAAAAAGTTTGAAGACCACTAGCATACACAGAGCTCTCAACATCCCATGGCCATCCCTGAGAAGGCCATCCATTTCTATTTGTGTCTCTTTGGACTCTGGTGTATTTCTTTCCCATTTGAAATTTAGGAAAACTAACAGACCCAGAATGTCAAGCAAAAACAGGACTGCATGGCCTTTTCACGCGTGGCCACAGGTAACTTGAGAGCTCAGCATACTTACTATGTGCATAAATTGTACAGTGAGTTCCACAAAACATCTCTGCAGCCAGGTCTGAACAAGTACACAGAAGAGGGGCTCTTCTCTAGTGGGAAGAGCCCCAAATGTCAATCGGGCATGCCCAGCCTAACATCTGCACCCCACAAGTCTTTGGAAATCCACTGGCAATTCTCTCGCCTTTGTAAATGAAGACACATATTTAGACTTCATTGTTATGATTAACAAACAATAATCAAACTCACATTAATTATATTTCCCGACCAAAGTCATTTTGAGCAAAACCAAAAGTTGATGGCTGGAAGGTTTTGAATAAATCGTAACTATGGCCACAGCTCTGGGCCACCCTCCAGACCATCATATTTCAACCTGCCAAGCCAATAGAGCAAGTTATTTTGAGTCACTATAATATTACAGAGTGTATAATTATCACTTGAAATATTATATAGCAGTTTAGTTCCAGAAATTAATGTGGTATACTTCATGCCGAGACCAGGGGCTGATGGCATCCAGGCATTGTTTGAAGAAAAGTTTGCTTCCTCTAGGGGTAGAAGAGGGTGTTGTGTATGGAGGTAGTTGGCAGTCACAGACACTGGGTAGGCGGCACTACAGGACTCAAGTCGATGTGCACTTGAGTGGATATTTCCTGTGATGCCACTTCCTATTTACTATGTTAGTAGGCCCTCCCACCTTTTTTGGGTTTCGACGCATTTTGGTGCCTTAAGCCACCAAATGGCAAAACCATTGCTACAGAAAAAGCAAAGGCGGCTAGCAGCAGACTATCTCATTGGCATGGCAACTGGCAACGCTTGTGACAGGAATCTGCCAAAGCACTGAGCGTATATTTGTGACAACCTCCGCATATGAACAAATGAGTGATTCTCTAACAATATTTTCACCAAGTAAGAGGACCGTTTTCTGCGTGGCAATGTTTAATTTCATGATGCTCATTGTTCTTTTTTCGTACGCCACTTAGCCACGCCTAACTGTGCGGTGAGATTTATAATGGTCATGCCTACTCTAGTCAAAGGTGGTGAGCAGACTTCAAGGATCTTCCCAGAGACAACCGCCTTTCTTAACTATGGTGACGGCTTCCTTGTTTTCTGTTGTCCTTGAGATATCAGGTGCCTCCAACCTAAAAGGGGCTGTGAAAAGGAGCGTGGCTGGATACTGTGGGCACAGGATGGTGGAAACATTGGGCCTCATTACCGACCTTTGTGGGCCCGGTAATTCCCATTCGCGGGACCCGGACACTGTATGTCCCCATTCCCATTTGAGCGCCCATAGGGCTCAATGGGAATGGGGAGGATGGTAACAACGGTCCCGTTATTAACGGGTCCGTTGCTAGCATCCTGTTCTGCTAGCGGGTGCCGCTCTGCACGTCTGGTCTAATTAGGTGTACAGAGCGGCCCCGCGAGCAGAACTTGGAATGTTGCAGCGAGGTAACAGTGCCGTTAGCACTACCAGCGCCGTTGTTGCCTTACCGCAACACTCATAATGATGCCCATTGTTTTAAATGGACAGATAGCGTGAGTGAACGAAGAGCTGGGGAGGGGCTGCAGGAGGCCCATCCTCAGTTAAGGAGACACGTAACCGTGGCTCTGTTCTTTTGTGTTGTCTCAGGTTTGTAGGGCTGCACGACGATAACCCTGCACAAAGTTTTATGTGACCACAAGCTTCTAAAACCAGATTCCAGAGGGGTCCTGTGCCACCCCACTAGCCTTGTGAATGCAAAAGGACAATTTATTATGGTTGGCTTATTTGCTAAAAGAGGCGTTGCTGAGGGGTGGGGGGGAACTGAGGGGCCTATAGCCCCATTTCTTTTGGTTGTAGCCCCGGAGAGAAGCTCAGGGGCTACAATCACTATACTAGATAGCCCAGAGTTCTGACAGTCCCGACATTGGTGTGGCACCGGATCTTTTCCAGACCTTGCAACACCCCTGTTTGCTAAGCAATCCAGCCTTTACACAGGGAATTCATTGTTTTTCCAGGATGACACAAGTGGTACAGGGGTAGCTGAGAGCAAAGCCCACGTTTCCTGAATCCACTACCAATATCTTAATAGGGGAGTTTCAAGCATTGCAGGAGTGGGACGGGGAGCCTCAAAAGAAGTCCTGCTACTTTTCCCCCGAAATGCAAGGCATGTGATTCCATACGTTCTAATTCACGCCCCACACCCATGCCCACCCGAATCAACTTTTTGGGTAACATTAGTGGCAGGTGGCATTTTAACACATATACATAATACAAAATATATACATGCAGGACCATTACAGATGCAGGAAAGTCATCTATTACAGCTCTGTCCAGGTTCTGTGGGGCCAAATACATGTGAACCTCTAAATGTGCATATGGATTGCACCAAAGGTAGTGACTTCACATCAGTCTTTGATACTTGGAGGCACCATGGATGTGACTTTAGAATAAGTTGTCATAAGTAAGCTAAGCGGCAAATAACGTTGTGGTTTAAAATACCTAAATTGCACTATTATAATATAGGGACTAACTCTATAGTCATTAGGCTTTTTTTAAATCACAGCACAACATATTAACATAAGCTATGAAGTAAATCACTTACAAAGCTGCAGATAACACCAATTGCGATTCAATGATTTGCCCAGGATCACGCACTTTGGTTAAATGATGAAACCGGGATGTGGACAGTTTAAGCAACTGAACACAGCTTCCCTGATTTAGCTGATATAGATATTTATTAAGTTTTTGCTTTGCATTTCATGTGCTTAGATAATACTTTATTTATAGCAATGTCTTGGAAGGAAACCACATTACATAATAAACTAGCCTTTCATAACAAACTAGCTATACACTATATACATTGTCATAGAAATGTCTTGACCAATAACGGCTTTAGTTTTATTCTCCCCATCTTGTATGCAAAGTCACAATAGCTTCATGCAGATTAATGTGAACCTAACAAATCGCCCTTGGGGTTTAAAGCCATGGTCATTATTTCATAAAACGCAGCATTATGCACCCTTCTCACTTCTGATAACTCCATTCACATTTTTTAAGGCACAAAGGTCCCTGCTAATAGTCCCCTCCCTCCGATCAATGTGTAATGGCTCCCATTGTAATGCTCTGTGCCAGGACAAAGCGGGTGCCGAGCAGGAACACTGTGCTGGGCACCCACATTGCCTTGCCAGCGGGACACCTTTCCAGTTTCACACCATATGAGAGTGCTGAGGGGTCCCACTGTGAAATGCCCTGGTCTGCCTCTAACAGAGCCACTGAGGGGGGATGCCCCCCTGGCCCAATCACTCAGTACTCCACTGCATCTTAACCACTGTACCATATCCACCAAGAGCAGTCTGCCTTGTTTCTGTCACCCACAAGAATCGGTTGGGAGTCATAGCTCAGGTCCACCCTGGATGTGTCAGGAAAGCCAGACAGTTGTCTGGACTTGTGGGATTAAAAGCAGGTATTGCGTTTCGAGGAGATGCAGGTGATGTCATGGAGGCGGGTGGTGACTGGGCACCTTGGGATGTCCAATGGAAAACACTTCTGTCAAAACTTCTGTGCATGTTTTTAAAGATGTCTGTGTACTGGCGTTCGGCCCACTTCCCAAAGAATTCTGCACACGTTTTCAATGCGTTTCTACATTTTTGCAAGGTGCACAGTTTTTGGAAACGTTTTGCTTGATTTGATAGTGTCTTCGGCATCCTTTAAAAGATATGCACATTAAGGGCCTGATTCATGAAATTATTTGTGCGGCAAATAGGGAATTTGCGCACCAAACTGCATGCAAAATCCCGTTTGTTGATTCATGGAATCGACTGCGCAGCACTTTTTTGTACTTTGCAGGGACTTTGCGCAGGCTCTGCACATCTCTGCGAGTGACTGAGCGCCTTGCGCGAGACACCACGCAGAGCTTGGGCATGGCTTGCGCAGAGGGCAGGGAAGGGGGAGGAATTCGTAAAATGAGGAAGAACAAGGGAAAATGTGGGCATTACGAGGGACAGTCCGCAGGCACTCCATCACACGCTCACTATTGCATGGAACAATGCGTATTCATTGATCCGACCAAGCAAACTCTCGGCAGGGAAATGGCCACACAAAGCCCTCATTCTATACACCACCCGAAGGCAGGCGTACAGACAATTGCACAAAGGATTCACCATGCAGAGGTAAGATCGGGTGTCGGATTTAGGTGTGTGCGTGCGCAGCCGGGGTTCCGATCTAACTTAGGGGTGCGTGTATGCAGCGTAGCGGGGTGCAGGAATGGTTTACGGTGGTACGCACACAGATTTTCAGAGTTTTACTCGAGTTACAATAAATCGTACCCATGTTTTCAGGGTGCCGGTAACATTTACGGAGGACCCCGCACAGGGTCCCGAGATACAGGCCTGCTTGTGGGGGACCCCATACACTGTTATAAGTGTGCATGTATTTGCGCCCGGGTAGTACGCTAAGGTAGCTGTTTCTGGCTGTTTTTGCTTTGCGTGGGGGCGTGTCGGGGGCATTCTGGCAACGACTTGCGTATATATGGTTACTTTGCGTGAACAATTCCATGAATACATGGAGTGCGCAGAAAAACTTCTGCATGCAGGCTCGTGCAGAGTCGTTCTCGGCATGCAGGCTTTGCGGGATATCTGTGCACTTTTGCATGAATCGGGCCCTAAAAATGCATTGTACATGTTTTAAACACCTCCTTGCACTTATTCAGAGATTCACATTCTTTTCAACTAGTTATGCACATTTCTTACAACGGTTCTTTGAACTTTTCAAAGAAATCTTCTCACGTTTGTTTGGTTCACTTTTTGAAAGCGTGCACACACATTTCTGGGCACTTTTTTCAAGAGGTTTGCAAATGTTTTCAAACAATTCAATGCACTTTTCCAGAGTTCTGAGCACATTCATGATTTTGTCTCCTTATTGAATGAGTTCTGTGCACTTTAGAAAAAGAAGCATCTCTCCCTTTCTGAAAGTGTTGTGATTTCTCATTGAGATGTCAATTTTTTTCTCCAGAATTCAATAAAATTTTTAGACTCACGCATACTTTTTCTTGCAGTTAGTCATACTATTTAAAATAATTTTGGCCAGTTTCAAAAGGATACACACTTTCAACGATCTTTATTCTCTTTCTTTATAAAATGTGTACACAACATAAAATAACTGTCCCAGTTTTGAAAGGGTAATCGTTCTGATTTAAGTAGATTTGTGCATGTATTCCAAATAGTCCTGCAATCTTTTTTTTAAAGTTTTCAAAACTTAAAAAAAAAAATCCAGAACGTTTTGTTGAAGTATTTAACGCACCATTAAAACAAATGTAGAAAAAACTCTTATGTGCCCTAATCTGCGCTTGGACTCCTGGATTTTTCTATTCATAGCTCACAGATGTCTATTTGCAGCATTGATGCCAAAAAGGACCCATGAGACCTTTTAATTGGCCCATTTTTCTGTCTTCTATAAAACCTATGTCAGACTTAGGGCCTCATTCACAGAACGATTAGCGCGGACCAAAGTGACTGTGCACTGCAAAAGTAATCTTTGCACTGTGCTAAATCGGCCCAATGCACCCAAAAGGCACTATGTCCGTGCAATTTAGTGCTTATTTAAAAATTAGGCCCACTTAGCGCAGTGCAAAAGTACTTTTGCAGTGAAAATTGACTTTGCGCCGCAAAAAAAACACTTTGCACCGCTCTGTGAATCAGGCCCAGTTCTACGTGTTTGTTGGCAGTGAAAAGTCACTTTGCACCGCACAGAATGTTCCATGAATTAGGCCCTAATTGTTATTTCTTGTCCCACGATGGAATCTAATAGTGGCTTGTTTAACTAATTTCTCCTAATCAGGAGTTATGTACAATGTCATGTGACACTGTCACTTTCAAGGCTAGAATGGCTAAGGGCCTGATTCATGGAATTTTCTGCACGGTTCAAAGTGACTTTGCACTGCTTAGAAGTGACTTTGCACTGCAGACACAAACCCTGATTCATGGAATTGTGCAAAGTGTATTTTTACAGTGCAAAGTCAGTGCAAAATTAATTTTGTACTGCAAAAATGACTTTGCACTGCAATAATACATGAACCAGGGTTTGTGTCGGTAGTGCAAAGTCACTTTTCAGCAGTGCAAAGTCACTTTGAACCATGCAAAATATTCCATGATTCAGGCCCTAATTATCTTTCTTTTAGCATCCAGAGGGAGTTGGGCTATATTTGGGCTTCCTCTGGCTCATTGGGCTACATGTAGGTTTCTCTTTCTGGATGGTTATCATACAAGCATCATTTTTTGTAGCGGTGCAGTACAATTGCCAACATACAGATGTCCACATAAGGAATCTCAGATTTCTTATGAGGACATCTGTATGTTGGCATTGTTACTGCACTTCTCAAATCTCAATGTGATTCCTCTGAGGACATCTGTATGTAGTCGGTGGTATTGCACCTCTCAATTAAAATAAGATGTGAGGACATCTGTAAATCGCAATTCATTGGAGAAGTGCAGGGCAGTATCACTGACAAATGTTTTCTCCTGCTCACAACCTGTTTCCATTTCTATTTCATGTTTCCCTGGTTCTTGTTTATTTTATTTCATTTTTGTGGAAGAGCAGTACCACTGACAACATACAGATGTCCTCATAAGACATCTCAATGTAATTTCTTATGAGGACATCTGTATGTTGTCAGTGGTACTGCACCTCTCCAATCTCAATGTCATTGCTTATGCAGACATCTGTATGTTGTCAGTGGAAGTGCACCTCTCCAATAAAATAAGTTGGGAGAACACCTGCAAGTTGCAGTTCAATAGATAGGTACAGTCCCACTGACAACAAAGAGGTGTCCGTGTAAAAAATCCCATTCAGATCAAAAATGCAATATAGGACAACTACGACCAAAGACTGTAATTATAGATACAACAAACTGATGTAACCCCCACCTTGCGTTGCTGCTCCCGCCTTCCCCTTGGGCTGTCCCTCTTTCCCCTTGTGCTGTCCCTCCTCCACCTTGTGCTGTCCCTCCTCCTCCCTTGTGTGGGCCCACCTTACCCTCTTGCATGGTCCATCCGCCCTCTCTTGTGCTGTCCTTCCTCCCTATCTCTTGCACTTTTGCTTGTTTGGCTCCTTTAAACTTGCGTTGTCACTCCTTCCCCCTTGGGCTGTCGCTTCTTCCTCCTTACGCTGTTGCTCTTTCCCCCTTGTGCGGTTGTGCCTTTCTGCTTTATGCTGTACCTCCTCCCTTTCTTGCGCTGTTCATCATCTCTCCCTTTTCACCCCTTGTGCTGACCCCACTCTTCCTTGCGCTGTCCAACTTTGTATTTTCCCTCCTCCCCTTGCACTGTCCATCTCCTATTGCTGTCCCTCCTCTCCCTTGCACTGACCCTCCTTCCCCCTTGCACTTTTACTCCCCCTTGAGCTGTGACACCACCCCTATGCTGTCACGACTCCCCCTTGTACTGTCACCCCTTGTACTGTCCCTCCTGTCCCTTGCACAGTCCCTCCCCTCTTGTGCTCCCCCTCCTCCCTCCCTTGCGCTGTCCCTCCTTCCAAACCCT